>NC_143262.1:22325000-22635000 GCF_984573655.1 Nuphar pumila | reverse complement strand
ATAGTGCTTTTGAAATAAGATGTATGCATCACATAAGCAGGATATTTGCATAAATTCAAACTATATGATATGCATCCTAGTCTAAGCAGGAAATTAAATCTCTTATTCCAAAATTTACATTATTACATCACTAAATAAAGGAAATAAAATAAATTTGCAGACTTCAGCTCCTTCTTTGGAATGTCCCTGCCAAGCTTGAAATAAAGTTAGCTCAAATATGTGGGTTTTTCCAAGATTTTCCAATAATATTATGAAATTATTGGACTTAATTGGATATAAACCCTATTCTCATGATTCCTTGATATTTGAAATGATGAAAATGCAAGAAATTCAGTGGAAAACAGTTTGAAATTCGGAATTGGGGTCAAAATGACCAAAATACCCCTAAAATTAAAGTTACACCTTTAAAATTAGGGTTTTTTGAAGGAAAACTTAGTAAAATTGGGATTTCGAAATTCAAATTGAATTCAATGATGATGAAATGCAATATGACATGCTTATAAACACATTAGGACTGTAAAATCAGAATTTGGTATTTTGCAATTTATCAAAAATAGCGATTTTCGCTTGTTTTTCGCTTGGATCTGGGTCCTGCGGGACCCTGTTTTGGTATTATGGATGATCCGAACCTCAAATGGATTCCAAATTGCACCAAATTCGGTATGAAGCATCTAAACACTCTGATAAACAGCCTAGAATGCTAAAAATCATGAAATGATATGATTTAAATGCCAAAATTCAAAGAAAGTCCTAAAATAATGGATTTTGCCTATGGATCCGAACCAAATGCAATGCCTAATATGATAATGCAAGATTTACACCATGGAAACTTCTGATATTTTTCAGACTGCTAAAAGACCCGAAATGGAACATTTTTGGTTTTTACAGCCTCGGGATTTGAGCCATGGTGAGTTCAATAACAGGGATTTAGTTCAGACAGAGGTAAAAATCACACTAATCTGATGTAAAATGCTAAAAAAATACAAAACGGCCATGGAAATTTATGAAATTAATCAGAGCTATGCACGACACCTACATGAACAACTTTTATGTTTATGACTTCGGCATTTGATCAACATAAACACCGATAAAAATATAACTATTCCTGCCTAAACTAACAGAACAGACAAATATAGCAAAACAGGGGGCTGACAAGAAAAATCCGAAGCAGGGGTCAACACTGTTCTAAAAATTACAGGCTTTCAGATTCAAACAGAGAACATCTCGGACACCACTTTCACGTTTTACAGTTTCGGATTTGGAGCAACACACAAAGAGAAACCATAGCCCTAAGTCGATCCAAGATCTCAGAGGCCCAAATTAGGCTCTGACACGTGTACCGACATCTCGGATTGTTGTCAGACATTAAAAAACATCATAAAAATCTTATAAAATCATATTAAAAACTAGACATTCTCCCGAGTTCAAAACATCTTTTGGATTGAAAATCAGATCTCCCATGAGGGATATCTTGATTTTACAAGTCGGAAAATGATTTTCAAAACGTATCCCGGGTAACAAAACCCGACTTGCCATTTTGAATGTTTACCGCAGTAAAAAAATTCAAATGCCTCCGAATTTTTGGCAAACTTTCAGGGACACCTAAGGGCATATTCCGTGATTTTTTTGGGATTTTTAATAAAAAACAAATGCATGAAATGACGTGTGGACTGACTGACAAAAATAGAGACCTACTGAAAATAAGCAGAATTGAAATAAAGGCTAAATTAATCCTAATTAATTCATGAAATGTACTAAATGAATGAAATAAAATGCAAATTAAACCTAGCTAACTATATTAATGTTAAAAATCATCAAGGAAGCATAACAAAACATTTTTATATATGTCGTTTTATGAGAATAGCTCAATCCATCCCTCGGATGAGCTCTTTCTTCAAACGACCCCCGATTCGAATTATGGAATCAAATCAATGGGAAAAGAAGTGCACCTTGTTTCGTTACGCAGCGTAGGAGCTCTTGAAAGGGGCGGCTATCACGAGCTTCCTTCGTCCTTCGCTC
This sequence comes from Nuphar pumila, assembly GCF_984573655.1. Lineage (NCBI taxonomy): Eukaryota > Viridiplantae > Streptophyta > Magnoliopsida > Nymphaeales > Nymphaeaceae > Nuphar > Nuphar pumila. The sequence goes on along the minus strand of NC_143262.1, from coordinate 22,632,981 downwards.
CGAGCTTCAAATGGTTCATAAAAATCGAGCTCTGTTGGAATCGGATTCGCCACAGCACGAGCTCTACTCCTCCTTTCTTCAATGAGCCAAAGGGGGCACGATTTCCAAAGTTCAAAATCGGATTTTAGGAAGGCTAGGTCGGATTTTGCAGATTCACAAGAGCTAAAAAAAATCCTCCTCTAGGCTGGGCGTGAACCCTTGTTTTTATAATTTTTCTGAAAATTTTTGAAATTCAAACAGGTTCAATCTGAGCCCTCCATGTGGCGCCATCTCAGGGGGTGCCATCTGGGGGTTTGAAATTCGAATTTGGCTTTTGCAGGGAGCCCTCAGGTGGCGCCACCTCAAAAGGCTATTTTGATTTTTTGAGAAAAAATAAAAATGGAAATTTTGTGGGTGAGACACCTCAGCAGGGGGAATTTGAAATTTTTCAAAAGTTTGCTTGATTCTCTCTGCAGGGAGCTCCCAGAAGGCGCCACCTCAGAGGGTGCTCTCTTGGAATTTGAAATTCAAACTCACCTTTTATAGGGAGTCTTCAGGTGGCGCCACCTCATGGTGGGCTACCTTTATTAAAAATAAAATAAAAATAAAAATGGAGCCAAGTGGAGTCCTGGAATGGTGCCACCTCAAAAGGTGTTTGACACATGTCAGAAGGACAGAGCAGTGGGCTCAGAAGGCGCCACCTCAGAGGAATTTGAATTTTGCTTTTTCTGGTGAAAGGAGATCTGGACATGTGGCAGTCTAGGATGGTTCCAAGTGTCAGCCTGCTGGAGGAGGTTCTTCAGATGGCGCCACCTCAGAGGAGAAGTTTGAAATTCAAATGGAGGTTGTCCCTGGAGGAATGGAGGGTGGACATGTGGCGCCACCTCAGGGTGGCTCCTACAATGCCATGTGGCAAGAGGGAGGAAAAAGAGGGCAGTGACATGTGTCTCCTACTTTTTTGAAAAAAGTAGGGAGAGGACATGTGTCCTCTACTTTTTCTGAAGGAATGAGAAGGAGACATGTGTCACCTTCTTTTCCTGAAAGAAGTAGAAGATGACACGTGGCAGAGGGATGAGAAGGAGGGCCAAGCCATGTGGCGCCATCTCAGATAAGATGAAAAAGGTAGAAGTTCAGGATTTTCGCCACCTATGAGGAGTTTTGAATATTTGAATTCTAGTTTTTCTGAAGAAAGCAAGAAATGACACATGGCAGTTGCTTTTTCTGAAGAAATGAGAGCTTGACACGTGTCCTCTGCAGGAGACACTCCAGATGGCGCCACCTCAGAGGAGACAAGCCTACCTTTTCTGTAGGAATTTAGGAGTGACACATGTTTCCTACTTTTCTGAGAAAAGTAGGGAGAGGACATGTGTCAGGCTACTTTTCTAGAAGGAAGGAGAGGTTGACATGTGTCCCCTGCAGGAGACACACTTCAAGTGGCGCCACCTTAGAGGAGACAAACTCCACTTTTTCTAGACAGGACAACCTATGACACTTGGCATCTCCTGGTAGTCTTGGATTGACACATGGCGCAGGATGGATAGGGTGACACATGGCAGATAAATGGGATGACATGTGGCAGCTTTTGAAGGTAGCCCCACACTGACACTTGGCATGGAAATGGGAGGAGAGAGAAAAGACAAGTGGCACCAATCCAAGGGACAAGGCTCCTATATTTTTGGGTTTTTCGAAATTCAAATTTTCAAAAGGAAAGCTTGTGTGACACCACCTCAGTGTGGGTCCCACATTGCTTCTTTATTGAAATAAGGATAAAACAACAACTTCTTTTTGGAATTTTCATAAAAATTTGGACTAATGGGCAAAACAGGAATTTTGGAAAGAGTTGGCCCTTGTAGGGCGATTTTGTAAAAGGAAGATATTTGAAATTGTCAAAAGGGGCAAAATCTGAGGTGAAGTGACTGAAATCCATATTGAAAACTATCCAGATGGTTTTCCTGAGGAAATATTTTGAAATTCAGAGTCCTAGGGGTAAAATGGGAAAAATTGATAATTTTGAAGACCCAGGGTTTTGAAATCAATTTTGAAAAGAGTTAAAATTCTAATCTGGATTGAAGATTTTGAAATCGAGAGTTCTGGACCTCGAAATGACATGTTGTGCAGTGCAGTGATTTGAAATGCTCATGCAATGATATGCAATGTCATGTCTTATGAAATGCAATCTTGAATCAAGACTTGGAGATGTCTGTCTCCTGTCAGGAGTAAAATTTTGAACATCTGAGCTAAAGATAGAGAAATTTTGAGAGTTGCAGATGAAAATTAGACCTTTGTAAGGTCCGGGTTCAGAAAATGACCATTTTGCCCTCCAGCGATTTCAGAGGCTGGATGTTGATGCTTGGTGAAAATGTCAGGGAGGTGAGTGAAAATTTGGGGTGTTTACAGATGCCCCTCTTTGCTACTAAGCCGGCTCATGGCCGAACTTAGTGGCAAAGAAAAACACACCAAATTTGGGCCATACATAAAAAAATGCTCCAGTTAGAAGGATCTGACTGGGTGTGAAGAAATTAGCCCGAGGAAGATGGTAGATATAAAGCGAAGAATGGAGAGAAAAGATTCACTCTATGAGAGTGAAGTTCAGGTTTATGCCCTTAACCTGGATGGGACAGAAATACCTCGCATGAAACGAAGCTCAGGTTTGACCCTTAACCTGATGGGACAGAAATACCTCGCATGGAACAAAGCTCAGGTTTTGACCCTTGACCTGATTGGGGAATGGAATATCTCATCGAAATGAGACTCAGGTTTGTACCCTTAACCTGATCGGGTGGAAGATAAAATACCTCTTTGAATGAGGCTCAGGTTTATACCCTTATCCTGATCGGGCGGAAAATGAAATACCTCTTTGAATGAGGCTCAGGTTTGTACCCTTATCCTGATCGGGCGGAAAATGAAATACCTCTTTGAGTGAGGCTCAGGTTTGTACCCTTATCCTGATCGGGCGGAAAATGAAATACCTCTTTGAGTGAGGCTCAGGTTTGTACCCTTATCCTGATCGGGCGGAAAATGAAATACCTCTTTGAGTGAGGCTCAGGTTTGTACCCTTATCCTGATCGGGCGGAAAATGGAATGGAATCCTCGAAGGAAGAGACCATGATGGAACCTTTGGATTTTGCACAATAAATCCAATAGGGTTTTTGCAAAAGGAAGGAAAATGGGGTCCCTAAAGCTTGAAAAGAGATTGGTTTTGGGCGTCTCATTGCTGAGACTAAAATCAGCTTTTGAAATTGCCTTTTGCGGGAAATGATTGGTGGTTCGACCTCGAACTGAAATGGGACTGTCTATGGTGGGACAGTGGGGACACAGGGAAGTGTGCAAATTTGAGAGTTCATGCTCTCAAAGAAGGGAAGGAATCAAGTCCTTAGGAGGGATTTAAAATTGGTGTCAGGATGCATCGAAGACGGATATCGAGCTCTCACTTCATGTCAGGATAGCTAGAAAATATTATCAAAATATTGAGAATTTTGTTGTTGATTCCAAGTTTTTGAAAATGTTGCACATGGCTACAAAGATATTCTTTCTTTTCTACCCAAAGCATTACCTCCAAACAGGGTTCACTTCGTAGAATCGAGATTTGAAACCCAAATTGCTCGCAATTGACCTTCTTCAAGGAAGTTATCAATTTCCTTGATATGAACAAGAAAGAGAATTTGATATTATGAAAGCAATTGATGAAAGAATATTGGTAATAGAATTTCACAAGATTAAAGAAGATTCTTGATAAATCTGGCAGCTTGATATCCTGAGAGCTTCTCTCTTGATAATCTTTCTGCACTCTTTTGGCTTTCTGGGTTTTTGCTACACTCTCCTTCATTTTGGAGATATTTTGACTTTTTTTTTTCTCTTTCTTTTTCCTCTCTTGCTCTCTTTTGGAAGGGTACGTCACAAACTCCTTCATCTTGGAGATGTTTCGATCCTTCTTGGACGATGGGTTTGGAGATCTTTGGATGATAGCTGAAATTAAATATCTTTTAGGGATTGTCGAGAGGTTCATCGCATCTGCCTTCATCTCGACAGTGCTTTGGACTTTCCCTGGAAGGACCCGTCACAAACTCCGTCATCTTGGAGATGTTTCGAATCTTCTTTGGCCCCAGGGGTCTACTCGCCTAATTCGCCTTCATCTTGACGACAGGTGAGAGCTCCCTTTTGCGGATATTTAATTGCGGCTTAGGTGATTTTGAGGAAACGGGGCTTGGGTAAATGCTCTCTTTTCTAGCGCTCAGGATATTTCCACTGCCTTGTCTTTACAAGAATAATCCTTAAAGATGTGCCATTGACTGTGATCAATATCAATCATTTATGGCTTTTTACTATCATTGAATCTTCTTTTCTGGCCATATCGAGGATTTATCCTTCATCCTTTTGGTTGGCCAATAGAAAGAATTTGAAGTTTGAATCACTTTTCGCAAAAGCTTCGCTCTTTTGGAAGTAATGCTGAGGGTAAACTGACTAGTGCAATAAAGATTCTGAAATCAGCAAATAATTTGACAAGTTGACAAAATTTTCTTGAAATCCTTAGTGAAAGTGAGTATTTGAAATCCGGCTCAACGCATCCGAGACGAAAATTCTCCTCTCTTTTTCCCCAAAAAGAGAGACTCAGGCTTGGCCCTTACCTGAATGGGAAATGGGAAATACTCCTCTCTTCCCTAAAGAGGAGGTGTTTGCAAAACGAACTTTCGAAGAGAAATTGAGCTTTCGTCAAAGCTCCCTAATATTAGGCTTCTCTTATGGAAAGGGGGCCGATAATAGTGAGGTCTGAAAATTTGGGTCATGAAAGGAACGAGTCCATCACACTCTCCCTGCAAAGAGGGTCTTTCATGACGAAAAATGGCCTAGTATGAAATTGGGGGGTCACAAGAAAAGCGAGTCTCCGTCGAGCCTCTCCCTTTAAAAGGGTTTCTTGTGTGAAATTGGAAATTGTTTTGCAAACGGTTCACAAAGACGCGAGTCCCTTCAAACTCTCCCTAAAAAGGGGCTAAGTGAACAAATTGGATAGCATGCGAAAAGAACGAGCTCCCTCGAACTCTCCCTAAAAGGGTCTCTCGCAAGAGAAAATGATTGAAATTGGATATTGAGATTGATTGACCCAAAGGTCGAAATGGAAAATTGGAAAATTGGTTGCTGGAAATTGAATGACCCGAAGGTCGAAATTGGATGACCTGATGGTCGGAATTGGGAATTGATTTGACCACAAAGGTCAAAATTGAGAATTGGTTGACCGAAAGGTCGAAATTGTGTGACCCGAAGGTCGAAATTGAGAATTGATTGACCCGAAGGTCGAAAATTTGGAATTGGTTGACCAAAAGGTCGAAATTGTGTGACCCGAAGGTCGAAATTGAGAATTGATTGACCCGAAGGTCGAAAATTTGGAATTGGTTGACCAAAAGGTCGAAATTGTGTGACCCGAAGGTCGAAATTGAGAATTGATTGACCCGAAGGTCGAAAATTTGGAATTGGTTGACCGAAAGGTCGAAATTTTGGAAATTGGGTAACCAAAAAGGTCAAAATTTGGAAATTGATTGACCTAAAGGTCGAAAATTTGGAAATAGATTGACCCGAAGGTCGAAAATTGGAAATTGATTGACCCGAAGGTCAAAAATTGGAAATTGAGTGACCCGAACGTCGAAATTGGAGATTGGATGACCCGAAGGTCGAAATTTGAGAATTGAGTGACCCGAAGGTCGAAATTGGAAATTGGTAATTGAAATTGAGAATTGAAAATTGGGTGACCCTGGGGTCAAAATTGGGAATTGATTGATCCAAAAGATTTGAATTGAGAATTTGGAGGGCAAAATATCAAATTTGAGCAATTGACAGACCCTGATGATCGAAATGACTTGGATCAATAAAGGAGAATGATGAGTTCGAATCAGAGCTCGAATAAAATATTGAGATCACGAGTCGGAACCCGGATCAACAAAAGAAAATGGATGGCTCGAATCAGAGCACAAATAAGATAATGAGATCACGAGTCGGAACCCGAATCAACAGAGAAAAATGAAGAGCTCGAATATGAGCTCGAATGAAGATAAAGAGATCACGAGTCGGAACTTGGATCAATAAAGAAAATGAAGAGCTTAAGTCAAGGCTCGAGTAAGATAATGAGATCACGAGTCGGAACCCAGATCAACAAAGAAAATGAAGAGCTCGAATCAAAGCTCGAATGAATAGGGAGGTCTTGAGTCGGAACCCAGATCAATAAAGAAAATGAAGAGCTCGCATCTGAGCTCGAATGAATAAAGAGATCTCGAGTCGGAACCCGGATCAACAAATGAAAATGAAGAGTTCGAGTCAAGGCTCGAATAAGTTAGAGAGATCACGAGTCGGAACCCGGATCAACAAAGGAAAATGGAGAGTTCGAGTCAAGGCTCGAATAAGGTAGAGAGATCACGAGTCGGAACCCGGATCAACAAAGGAAAATGAGGAGTTCGAGTCGAGGCTCGAATAAAGTAGAGAGATCACGAGTCGGAACCCGGATCAACAAAGGAAAATGAAGAGTTCGAGTCGAGGCTCGAATAAAGTAGAGAGATCACGAGTCGGAACCCGGATCAACAAAGGAAAATGAAGAGTTCGAGTCGAGGCTCGAATAAAGTAGAGAGATCACGAGTCGGAACCCGGATCAACAAAGGAAAATGAGGAGTTCGAGTCGAGGCTCGAATAAAGCAGAGAGATCACGAGTCGGAACCCGGATCAACAAAGGAAAATGAAGAGTTCGAGTCGAGGCTCGAATAAAGTAGAGAGATCACGAGTCGGAACCCGGATCAACAAAGGAAAATGATTTGAATAAAAACACGAGTCGGAACTCGGTTTTCCAAAAAGTTGAAAATGTACCAGCTTGAATACTGGATTTTGAAATAATACCAGTTTGAGTGCTGGGTTTTGGTTCAGTATTGGCGATGATCTTTGGATCATTAGGAATTATGATGGGACTGTTTGTTGAAATCCCAATACCGACCGGATTGTGATTAATGCAATTGAATGCAAATGAATATGAGTTGATGCATGAATGCACAAGTGCATGAAATGAGGAATCTGTTTATCCTGCCTGCATATAGAATGCTTGAAAACAAATTTTCAAAAAGATGCCCCAGTGTAACAAAACAGAACAACCACAAGAAGAATGTCATAATTAAATGAGAAAAGTTGATGATTTTATTGATGCCTAAAAAAGGATGATGACTTGAAAAAGGAAAACCACTAGGACTATATCGTCCTAACAAAATGAGAAGGCATTGGCATTGGCATTGTCATGCTTCAGAGTGATCTGGGAGAGGCTTGGTCAGGACTGCAACTCGTCCCTCCCTTTCTTCCGGCACCAAAAGCTCTTTATCGATGTAGTCCTGTACAATATTTTTTAGAACGAAGCAACGTTCAGTATCGTGCCCCACTGCCCGATGAAAATCGCAGAAACAATCTTTCCATTTCCCCATGGTGACGGGAGGATCCACAATCCTTGGAAGTTTGATCATATCCTTCGCGAGCAGATATCCAAGAATTTCTTCGATTGACTCACCTAAAGGAGTAAACTCGCGATCATAACTCCAACCATCACGCTTTATCTTCTTCAGATTGTTGGATTTTTGTTGAATGCTGACTTCTTTGACTTCTTTCTTGGTTAGGGCTACTGGATGTTCTTCTTCTCTGCTTTCAACAAACAGGTTCTTATCAATATAGTCTTGCACAATGTTTTTGAGGACAAAACAATGATCCGTGCCATGCCCTACTGCCCGATGGAATTTGCAAAACTGATTCTTGAACCTTCCCATGATGGTGGGAGGACTTGTGGCCTTTGGGAGCTTCACTAATCCCTTAATCAACATGTATTCAAGGACTTCGTCGAGTGGCTCGTCTATAGGAGTGAAATCTCGATCGCCGCTCCAGTTTCCGCGCTTTGGTTTTCCTTGATTTTTTTCCTTTTGCTGAGGGCTGGATTGAAAAGGTCTATTCTGGATTCTAGAATACTTTCCTTTCAGATCTTTAGACTCTTCTAACTTGCTGCTTTGATTGCCTCTGTTTTTGTTGTTGCCAGGTTTAGCACTGGTTGCACTGTTGTGGTCTCCAATGATGCTCATAGGGATGGTGATGGATGCCTCTTCTTTAACAGGAACTTTTCCGAAATTGGCTTCAGCTTGCTCGGATAATATCTCAATCATCATTCTTTTGAACAATCGATATATAGCGGGATCAATCTCCTCCTTGATGGTTTGAGCTCCCTCTTTGACAGACTTTATGGAATCCATTTCTCACTCACTGTCTGTAACTAATGTGCTGAAGTAGCGTGGTCTTTGATCTTGTCAGGATCGCACAACTATGCCAATGCCCTCTGCAGAACCACATGGGATGTTTTAGCATGATGGGAAAAAGAATTTTGAAAGTGACACTCTTGAGGGAAAACAAATGATGGGATTAGAAGGACATGACAAAAATTTTGGATAAAATTTGGAAGATATACTGGAAGATATGGAAAAGTATAAGCAAAATTTGAAATTTCAAAAATTTGCAGGTAGGATAAAATGCAGCTGAAAATTCGAGATCCAGTAGAAAGGTAGAATGGAAAGTCACCTGGAGTTTTGAAAGAAATGGGATATTTGAGAAAATCATCCAGGGTTTGAGAAAAAAAGACCTTGTGAAAAATAAGGATATTTTGAAAGGGACCTAATGAGTTGAAAAATATTGGAAAATATAAAGAATTGAGGAAATAACACACATACAATCACATCCTGCACAAACATTTATGCACATTCAGCACTCCCTAAAAGGCTGACTTTAGATGCATCAATTTGAAAACAGCTGTAGGACCTTAATCCTAACTCTAGGTTCAGATCATCTTTGTCCAATCCAGTTATGCCGATATACCCGAATCGAAATCCGAGGTACGTGGCATAAAATTTCAACTCCGGTTCTAAGGTAAGGTTTTCCAACATCCTTGAGCGCCTACCGATATACTTTGGACTGTGGCCCGTGGTACGTGGTAGGGGGTATTAACCCAAATAGTTGGCCCAGTTGTGAGGCTCTGTCCCGAACTATGGTTCTGGAAGAGAGCCCAGCAACGTGAAGACCGGGTAATGATAGGTAATTGAGATTTGAAAAAATGATCACATGCAAGAAATAGAGGGCTTTAAGTCCTAGAGAGATAGATTTTGAAAATTTTGAAGAAGCATACATTGTTTGCATTCAGATCCTAAATTGAGGAGAGTTGTGTTTAGACCTAAGTCTATGTGAGCATGAAAATATCTCCTCAATATGGTCCTACCAAACCATGCCTAAGCTATATGCAATCAATGTCAGCTAGGTCAGAATCTAGGCTCCTAGGCTCACATGATATTGAAAGTAAAAGAGCTGACATTTTATGAACATAATTTTGATAATTGAACTAAGTCAAGCATAATTTAGGTCAGACAAGGACAGGTCCCATCACGGTCGCCAAACCTGTTATCGTCGCGAAAATTTTTTCCCCGTCTTCCCTTCCTTGCGGAAGAGAAAAAGAGAGAAACGCTTTCGCGATTCAAACTTTGACCGGATTTTGGAAATTGTTTTGAAATACTCGCCTCCGTTTTGAAAATTGTGGGAAAATCCATGGGATGGGGCTCGACCTGTCGGTACGAGGTTCGACCGTTCCTGCCGCCTTTAACAGGGGTAATCGAACCAAGGACCAAAACTATGCTTGACTTAGCGAAATTATCAAAGTTATGTTCTATCCTAAATGCATAGAGAATTCAGGCATGTGCTATGAGATTTTGGAAAATGCCAGTTGGAAAACATGATGTATGCTTAGAAAAACATTTGGAGTTGGAAAGAATCTCCCAGGAAAAAGGTCAATTTCTCAGGAAACTCAGATAAAAAAAGGGGTTTTTGAAAACATGAGAAAGCTTATAAAGATGTGGAAAATTCAGAAATAGTTGAAAATCTTGGGAAAATGGAAGTGATTCTTGAGAAAAGATGGACTTTTTGAAAAGGGAAGCACTTCTTAGGAAAACTTGGACTTTGAGAGTTTTCTTAGGAAAATGATGGAAATTCATAGGAAAGCTCATTGGAGAAGGAAATTCAAAACTTGGGGAATCGAAATCCTGGGAATTTTACCTTTTGAAATATTTGGAAATCGATTTTGGATCTTGAAGAAAGATTGGAAAACTCTTTTGAATATCTTAAGAAAATATCATTTTCCTGGGAAAACTGTGAAAAAAACTTGTCTTTGGAAAACCGATTTTTGAAAAATCCTTAGAATTTCTTGAGAAATCGATTTCTTGAGAATGAAGTTTTCTTGAGAAAATCTTGAGAAAATCAATGATTTTATGATGCAAATGACATAAGTGAATGAATGCACTTTGAAAAGATTTTCTAAGAGATTTGTTGGAAAAATATGCATTAAGTCAAGATAAATCCTTCACATATCCTGACTGTGGCCATGAATATGTTCAGAATTTAGTTGATTTGATGCACATGATTTTGAAAACTTTGGAAATATGATGTGCATTTTAAGATAGCCTAAGAGTGTAGGCTCAATGTGACTAGTAGAAAGATGATGGATCTGGGTCTTGTCCATATTCCGACTAGGGCCGTAAATATGGATCCCACCGAGTCCGTCAACTCCCTAAGAGTTGGTGCACGTGCCATTCGTGAACATCCATAGTGCTTTTGAAATAAGATGTATGCATCACATAAGCAGGATATTTGCATAAATTCAAACTATATGATATGCATCCTAGTCTAAGCAGGAAATTAAATCTCTTATTCCAAAATTTACATTATTACATCACTAAATAAAGGAAATAAAAGAAATTTGCAGACTTCAGCTCCTTCTTTGGAATGTCCCTGCCAAGCTTGAAATAAAGTTAGCTCAAATATGTGGGTTTTTCCAAGATTTTCCAATAATATTATGAAATTATTGGACTTAATTGGATATAAACCCTATTCTCATGATTCCTTGATATTTGAAATGATGAAAATGTAAGAAATTCAGTGGAAAACAGTTTGAAATTCGGAATTGGGGTCAAAATGACCAAAATACCCCTAAAATTAAAGTTACACCTTTAAAATTAGGGTTTTTTGAAGGAAAACTTAGTAAAATTGGGATTTCGAAATTCAAATTGAATTCAATGATGATGAAATGCAATATGACATGCTTCTAAACACATTAGGACTGTAAAATCAGAATTTGGTATTTTGCAATTTATCAAAAATAGCGATTTTCGCTTGTTTTTCGCTTGGATCTGGGTCCTGCGGGACCCTGTTTTGGTATTATGGATGATCCGAACCTCAAATGGATTCCAAATTGCACCAAATTCGGTATGAAGCATCTAAACACTCTGATAAACAGCCTAGAATGCTAAAAATCATGAAATGATATGATTTAAATGCCAAAATTCAAAGAAAGTCCTAAAATGATGGATTTTGCCTATGGATCCGAACCAAATGCAATGCCTAATATGATAATGCAAGATTTACACCATGGAAACTTCTGATATTTTTCAGACTGCTAAAAGACCTGAAATGGAACATTTTTGGTTTTTACAGCCTCGGGATTTGAGCCATGGTGAGTTCAATAACAGGGATTTAGTTCAGACAGAGGTAAAAATCACACTAATCTGATGTAAAATGCTAAAAAAATACAAAACGGCCATGGAAATTTATGAAATTAATCAGAGCTATGCACGACACCTACATGAACAACTTTCATGTTTATGACTTCGGCATTTGATCAACATAAACACCGATAAAAATATAACTATTCCTGCCTAAACTAACAGAACAGACAAATATAGCAAAACAGGGGGCTGACAAGAAAAATCCGAAGCAGGGGTCAACACTGTTCTAAAAATTACAGGCTTTCAGATTCAAACAGAGGACATCTCGGACACCACTTTCACGTTTTACAGTTTCGGATTTGGAGCAACACACAAAGAGAAACCATAGCCCTAAGTCGATCCAAGATCTCAGAGGCCCAAATTAGGCTCTGACACGTGTACCGACATCTCGGATTGTTGTCAGACATTAAAAAACATCATAAAAATCTTATAAAATCATATTAAAAACTAGACATTCTCCCGAGTTCAAAACATCTTTTGGATTGAAAATCAGATCTCCCATAAGGGATATCTTGATTTTACAAGTCGGAAAATGATTTTCAAAACGTATCCCGGGTAACAAAACCCGACTTGCCATTTTGAATGTTTACCGCAGTAAAAAAATTCAAATGCCTCCGAATTTTTGGCAAACTTTCAGGGACACCTAAGGGCATATTCCGTGATTTTTTTGGGATTTTTAATAAAAAACAAATGCATGAAATGACGTGTGGACTGACTGACAAAAATAGAGACCTACTGAAAATAAGCAGAATTGAAATAAAGGCTAAATTAATCCTAATTAATTCATGAAATGTACTAAATGAATGAAATAAAATGCAAATTAAACCTAGCTAACTATATTAATGTTAAAAATCATCAAGGAAGCATAACAAAACATTTTTATATATGTCGTTTTATGAGAATAGCTCAATCCATCCCTCGGATGAGCTCTTTCTTCAAACGACCCCCGATTCGAATTATGGAATCAAATCAATGGGAAAAGAAGTGCACCTTGTTTCGTTACGCAGCGTAGGAGCTCTTGAAAGGGGCGGCTATCACGAGCTTCCTTCGTCCTTCGCTCCGAGCTTCAAATGGTTCATAAAAATCGAGCTCTGTTGGAATCGGATTCGCCACAGCACGAGCTCTACTCCTCCTTTCTTCAATGAGCCAAAGGGGGCACGATTTCCAAAGTTCAAAATCGGATTTTAGGAAGGCTAGGTCGGATTTTGCAGATTCACAAGAGCTAAAAAAAATCCTCCTCTAGGCTGGGCGTGAACCCTTGTTTTTATAATTTTTCTGAAAATTTTTGAAATTCAAACAGGTTCAATCTGAGCCCTCCATGTGGCGCCATCTCAGGGGGTGCCATCTGGGGGTTTGAAATTCGAATTTGGCTTTTGCAGGGAGCCCTCAGGTGGCGCCACCTCAAAAGGCTATTTTGATTTTTTGAGAAAAAATAAAAATGGAAATTTTGTGGGTGAGACACCTCAGCAGGGGGAATTTGAAATTTTTCAAAAGTTTGCTTGATTCTCTCTGCAGGGAGCTCCCAGAAGGCGCCACCTCAGAGGGTGCTCTCTTGGAATTTGAAATTCAAACTCACCTTTTGTAGGGAGTCTTCAGGTGGCGCCACCTCATGGTGGGCTACCTTTATTAAAAATAAAATAAAAATAAAAATGGAGCCAAGTGGAGTCCTGGAATGGTGCCACCTCAAAAGGTGTTTGACACATGTCAGAAGGACAGAGCAGTGGGCTCAGAAGGCGCCACCTCAGAGGAATTTGAATTTTGCTTTTTCTGGTGAAAGGAGATCTGGACATGTGGCAGTCTAGGATGGTTCCAAGTGTCAGCCTGCTGGAGGAGGTTCTTCAGATGGCGCCACCTCAGAGGAGAAGTTTGAAATTCAAATGGAGGTTGGCCCTGGAGGAATGGAGGGTGGACATGTGGCGCCACCTCAGGGTGGCTCCTACAATGCCATGTGGCAAGAGGGAGGAAAAAGAGGGCAGTGACATGTGTCTCCTACTTTTTTGAAAAAAGTAGGGAGAGGACATGTGTCCTCTACTTTTTCTGAAGGAATGAGAAGGAGACATGTGTCACCTTCTTTTCCTGAAAGAAGTAGAAGATGACACGTGGCAGAGGGATGAGAAGGAGGGCCAAGCCATATGGCGCCATCTCAGATAAGATGAAAAAGGTAGAAGTTCAGGATTTTCGCCACCTATGAGGAGTTTTGAATATTTGAATTCTAGTTTTTCTGAAGAAAGCAGGAAATGACACATGGCAGTTGCTTTTTCTGAAGAAATGAGAGCTTGACACGTGTCCTCTGCAGGAGACACTCCAGATGGCGCCACCTCAGAGGAGACAAGCCTACCTTTTCTGTAGGAATTTAGGAGTGACACATGTTTCCTACTTTTCTGAGAAAAGTAGGGAGAGGACATGTGTCAGGCTACTTTTCTAGAAGGAAGGAGAGGTTGACATGTGTCCCCTGCAGGAGACACACTTCAAGTGGCGCCACCTTAGAGGAGACAAACTCCACTTTTTCTAGACAGGACAACCTATGACACTTGGCATCTCCTGGTAGTCTTGGATTGACACATGGCGCAGGATGGATAGGGTGACACATGGCAGATAAATGGGATGACATGTGGCAGCTTTTGAAGGTAGCCCCACACTGACACTTGGCATGGAAATGGGAGGAGAGAGAAAAGACAAGTGGCACCAATCCAAGGGACAAGGCTCCTATATTTTTGGGTTTTTCGAAATTCAAATTTTCAAAAGGAAAGCTTGTGTGACACCACCTCAGTGTGGGTCCCACATTGCTTCTTTATTGAAATAAGGATAAAACAACAACTTCTTTTTGGAATTTTCATAAAAATTTGGACTAATGGGCAAAACAGGAATTTTGGAAAGAGTTGGCCCTTGTAGGGCGATTTTGTAAAAGGAAGATATTTGAAATTGTCAAAAGGGGCAAAATCTGAGGTGAAGTGACTGAAATCCATATTGAAAACTATCCAGATGGTTTTCCTGAGGAAATATTTTGAAATTCAGAGTCCTAGGGGTAAAATGGGAAAAATTGATAATTTTGAAGACCCAGGGTTTTGAAATCAATTTTGAAAAGAGTTAAAATTCTAATCTGGATTGAAGATTTTGAAATCGAGAGTTCTGGACCTCGAAATGACATGCTGTGCAGTGCAGTGATTTGAAATGCTCATGCAATGATATGCAATGTCATGTCTTATGAAATGCAATCTTGAATCAAGACTTGGAGATGTCTGTCTCCTGTCAGGAGTAAAATTTTGAACATCTGAGCTAAAGATAGAGAAATTTTGAGAGTTGCAGATGAAAATTAGACCTTTGCAAGGTCCGGGTTCAGAAAATGACCATTTTGCCCTCCAGCGATTTCAGAGGTTGGATGTTGATGCTTGGTGAAAATGTCAGGGAGGTGAGTGAAAATTTGGGGTGTTTACACAAATGCATGCCAATGAATGCAGATGTATGCAAATATGAAAATGATATAAATGAATGCACATGCGTGCAAAATGAGAGATTTGTTTATCCTGCCTGCATACAGGATATTTGTAGATAAAAACAAAATTTTTAAAAAAATGCCCCAGTATAACTGGGAAAGGAGAATTTAACCATTATTGAACAAAATTTGGAGGAATTACAAAGAATAAGACATGGTTTAAGTATAGAATTTTTTCAAATGCCGAGCATTGATGGGATCTGGTAATTCCACTCCGTCAGCATTTATGAGCCGATATGAATTACGAGGTAATGCCTCTTTGACAACATAGGGACCTTCCCAATTTGGTGACCACTTGCCACCTGGGCGGTGCTTGAGATAAGCCGTTGATCTGAGCACTAGATCATTGACTCGAAATTTTCTTTCAATGACTGATTTTGCATATTGTCTGGCTATCCTCTGACGATATGATTGAGTGTGCTCTGCTGCTCTGAGTCTTCTTTCATCTAGCAAATCAAGCTGTACTAGCCGCTGTTGCTGATACTGATCAAGAGGTAATTCGAGAAGTGATGCAAATTTCAGAGCAGGTTTCTGAACATGTAGAGGCAATACTACTTCGGTTCCGTAGACAAGTTCTGACGGAGTAGCATTAGTTGGAGTTCGAATGGTGGTTCGATACGCCCACAATGCATCATGAATCTTCTCATGCCAGTCACGGCCTGTTTCCAAAGTTCGCTCCAGGATTCGAATCAAAATCTTATTGGTGGCCTCTGCTTGGCCATTTCCTTGAGGATAATAAGGAGCGGAGAAATGATGATGAATTTTGAACTTCAAACAAAAAATCCTCATTCTCTCATTCTTGAAATGACTGCCATTATCTGACACAATATCATGTGGTATGCCGAAACGACATAGGATATTCCTATGGATGAATGAGACCACATGTCGACCTTCTACTGTGCGTAGAGTGACTGCTTCTACCCATTTAGTAAAATATTCTGTTGCAGCAAGAAAATATTTATGGCCATTTGAAGCAGAAGGAGTAATGGGACCAACAACATCAAAAGCCCACATAGAAAATGGCCATGGTGAGACGACAGATTGCAAATATGTCGCTGGCGCATGAATGGAAGGTGCATGCATCTGGCATTGAACGCACTTCTTCACAAAACGATAACAATCTTGTTGCATAGTTCTCCAGTAATAGCCTGCTCGGATGATTTGTTTGACAAGAGTTTGGTAGCCAACATGACCACCGCAGATACCTTCATGTGCTTCTTCCACAACTTCTTTGGCTTCTTCTTTGTCCAAACATCTAGAATATTCAGAGCTGAATCCACGACGATAAAGGACATCGGCAAGAATAAAATATCGCGCAGACATGCGTTGAATTGCTCGCCGCTCTTTCTTTGAGAGTTCTGGAGGAAATTCGCCAGTTTCAATGAAATTCTTGATGTCATGATACCAGGGCTTCTTCTTTTGCTCCGCCTGGTTTACCTGCTCTACTGGGACGAAAGCAGGTTGATCAAGTCTGCCAATTTCAAAGGAGCGACAAGATTCTCCACCCTTGCAAGACATGATGGATCCCAGATTGGCTAAGCTGTCTGCAATTTGATTGAAGTCTCTCTTGACATGGAAAAGTTGGAATTCTTCGAAATTGCTAACAAGAGCTGAGACGATCTTCTGATAAGGAAGTAACTTCTGATCCTTCACTTGCCATTCAGCTAAGACTTGATTGACGACGAGCAAAGAGTCGCCATAAGCATGCACTCTTTTGACATTGAAGTCTCGTAGAATTTTCAGACCTTGTATCAAAGCTTCATACTCGGCCATATTATGAGTGCACTGAAAATCTAATTTGAGAGAAAAGGGGATCATCTCCTTCTCAGGTGTGATCAACAGAATCCCGATTCCTATGCCTGCCATATTCTTGGAACCGTCAAAGAATAAATTCCAAATTGGGGATTGTTGAATATTGCAGATCCGCTCATCGGGGAAATCATCCTCGACTTTAACATCTTCTGCTAAAGGAAAATCTGCTAATTGATCTGCAATTGCTTGGCCCTTGATAGATTGCTGAGAGACATATTCCAAATCGTATTGCATCAATAAAACCTGCCATTTGGCAATCCGTCCACTGAGGAAGGGTTTCTCTAGAATATACTTGAGAGGATTTAATTTGGATAGGATCTTGACTTCAGATGTCAACAGATAGTGTCTCAATTTCTGACACATCCAAACCAGAGCTAGACATGTCTTCTCTATCTGAGAGTATTTCTTCTCATAATCAATGAAGGTTTTACTCACATAGTAAATGGCATGCTCTACCAGACTGCCTTTTTTGTATTGCGCCAAGAATCCGCCACAAGCCACTTGATTAACTGAAATGTATAGCAGTAGGGGTTTCCCTAATTCTGGCGGCTTTAACACAGGAGGATTGAGCAAATATTTCTTGATGCGTTCGAACGATTGCTGACACTCTAGTCCCCATTCGAATTTCACTCCTTTTCTGAGCAAATGATTGAAAGGCTCACATCTCATGGCCAAATTGGATATGAATCGCCGAATTGATTGCATGCGTCCCTGAAGGCTACGCAATTCTTTCAGATTAGTCGGGGGAGACATGTCAATGATAGCTTTGGCCTTAACGGGATCAACTTCTATCCCCTTTTTGCTGACTAGAAAGCCTAACAATTTGCCAGATTCGACTCCAAAAACACATTTTTGGGGATTGAGTCTTAGCTTGTAAAGAATGAGCCGCTTGAAAACTTGATTGAGAGTTTCGATGTGATCTTCTTCTTCTTTGGATTTTACCAGAATATCATCGACATAGGCATCCATGATTTTGTGCATCTGATCATGGAAAATGACGGCCATAGCACGCTGATAAGTGGCTCCAGCATTCTTAAGCCCAAATGGCATGACTGTATAACAAAAAGTGCCCCAAGGAGTAGTGAAAGATGTCTTGGACTGATCACGAGCGGCCAACTTGATCTGATTATATCCGGAATATCCATCCATAAAAGAGAACATAGCGTGACCTGCTGTGCTATCAATCAAAAGATCAATATTAGGAAGTGGATAATCATCCTTAGGAGTCGCTTTATTGAGATCTCTGAAGTCGATGCAAATTCGAACTTTACCATTTTTCTTGGGAACAACAACAATATTTGCTAGCCAATCTGGATAGTCAATGGTTCGAATGAACCCTGCTTTGAGTAGGTCTTCTAGACCTTCCTTAACCTGTTGTTCCACTCGAGGATCCATCTTTCTCAGTTTCTGCTTAACCGGCTTGACATTTGGTTTTAGGATGAGACGATGCTCAACCAATTTGGTATCTAGACCCGGCATGTCCTCATACGTCCACGCGAACACTTCTTCATGTTGCTTGAGAAAACGGGTGAGCCTTTCTTTCTCTTCCGGGCTCAAACTGCTGCCAATCTTGAGAATTTTAGGATCGTCTTCTGATCCAATATTGATATCCTCAGTCGGATCCTGAACTAAGGATGATGGCTCATCTTGTTTCTGAATTGCTGCAAATTCTGGTAATTCTTGAAGGGCTGAATCAAATTCTGCAGGTTCTTCTGACTGCTTTGTAATCTGACTACATTCTGCTCTTATTTTAACCTGATGAATCACTGTTGGCTTTAAAAAGGCCTCTGGATTAAGAACGAGCTTCTTGATAGATCGGGAAGACATTCTGAAAATTGGAGAATAAATCGATTCAGGAAAATCTCCTATCATAAAACAAATTACTTTTGTTAAGAAAATAATTTGAAAGATAAAAGAGAAGAATAATGGCAAATTTTCAAAGATTTGATAACGAGAAGTAAAGAGACAAATGGCATCCAGATAGACAAAAGAAATTTTCAACTTTATTGAAAGATTGAATTGAGGACAATGATTGAAATGAAACGGGATATCATCCTAAATGTGAAAACAAAAGAATAGAAATGAAAGACAAGCAGATGCCCTTAGTGCGTCCCTTTGATAAAGATAGTGCCCTTCTGAGATCTTTTGCCACTAAAGCCCAATCCGGCTCTCTGAGTATAGTGCTGAGGAATTACTGGCTCGAGACGACCATTCCCATTTTTTCCCAAGCCTTGAAAAGGCTGATAACCATGCTTTACTAACAGATCGAATCCCTTTTTGGCCTTCATAAATTGGGAGAACAGTGGATGATCTTTGAATGTACTATAGTCAATTCGTCCTCCAATCTTGAAAAACTGTGGGCCTCTCCATCGAGTCATGGCCACTGTATGTGCTGGCTGTTCAGCCATCTGCAGTATTCCCGAATTTTCTTCAAAGCTGACCTCATCAATGCCCCTAATGCTAGGGATATCAGTAGTAAAAGTGGGCCTAGGAACCATCGGTTGTGCAAGCCTCTTCTCCGGATCCTCGCCCAAGACTGTTGTGATCATTCCACCTTTTGACCACTTGACACACTGATGCAAAGTAGACGGCACCGCGTTCGTGTTGTGAATCCACGGTCGTCCCAACAACAGATTATACGTTGGGGGTACATTGACCACATGAAAGAGGACAGAGTGAACCGAGTAGTCAATGAAAATTTCCAAGAAAACTTTCCCTTTAGCTGTCTGTCCATGATTATCAAACCCGTAGATGGTGATCGGGTCCGGGATATATTCCTCTTCTCTAATGCCCAAAGCTTTGGCTGTCATTTCTGGGCATATATTGAGGCTGCTGCCTCCATCTATCAGCACATGAGGAACAGTCATTCCTCTGGATTGAATCACAACATACAAAGCGTTGTTGTGAAACACATGCGGCTTAGAAAGATCTTCATCTGAGAAAGTGATTGGAGCATTTGTCATGGCCTGATTGACTATCTGGGCCATGTCTTCAGGAGTTATGCTCGGTTTCACTTTGATTTTCCGCAACAGATCATTCAACACTTGCTGGTGCTTGGCGGAAGCTTGGGCTAAATCCAAGATTGAGACATGGGATAATGCAGTAATCGGCTTTGGTGCCGATGTCTCACCTTTCTCCGGAGCGGGCTTAATAAAGTGCTTGGGGAGCCATGGCATTCTTTTAGCCACCTCAGGAGATACCCCAGCGGGTTTATCAGATACTTTCATTTTACCAAAAGCTGCAATGAGATCCATTTTCTGAGCTTTGGACTGAGCCTGCTGCAGCACAAGGACCTGATGTTGGACTTGCATATCCCTTTTAGAGCATGGCCTAATAAGCTCCTTTGGCTGAAAAGGCTGTTCAGAGACGACCGCCGTAGAATGATGGGGAAAGGGTTTCTTTAAAATATCCATATTTTCATCTTCGGCACCCTCTACCAGAAGATTCTTGTCGATGAGATCCTGAACAATATTCTTGAGAACGAAGCAGTTCTCAGTATTGTGCCCCACTGTTCTGTGAAATTTACAAAATTGATCTTTGAATTTTCCCATGGGAACAGGGGGATCGGCCAGCCTAGGCAGTTTGACCATCTCCTTGGTCAACATATACTCGAGCACAGTCTCGAGGGATTGGTCTAGTGGAGTGAATTTCCTGTCATAACTCCACCCTTCATGCTTTACCTTTTCTCGGGGCTTCGGTCCCTGTTCTGATTGAAGTGGCTTATTGTATTGAGGCACTGACTTGCCTTTCTGATCGTTCTTGTTGGAACTTCCTGCCCCATAACAGAAATCTTTGTTCTGCCCCTTACAGTGGTTCCAATTATTATTTCTGACAGAATGAGTGAAGTGAGTCTTCTTCTTCTGCTCAGTTTGGCCGTTGTTCTTAGTAAAGGTGAAGCCTTCATAGAAACCATTTTCCATGCTCAACTCGAGCCATTCAGCTCGCTCTGTCAGTTCAATGAATGTCCTTGATGGTGCAGTAGAGATGAGACCTCTTAGAGGCTGTGAGAAGTTACTCAGAATTAGGGACAAAGCATGTCCCTCTGATATGGGGTCCCTCATCTTGTTGCAAGCTGACCTCCATCGGTGGATAAAATCTCTGGCCTTCTCATTTTCTCTCTGTTTAAGGCTGCAAAGATGGCTGAGGGTGGGAAGTGCCTCAGCATTGAAGAGAAATCGCTCAATGAACATGTTTACCACTTTGTCAAATTCCTTCAACTCAATTGGATTCACATGCTCCGAGTACCATTTAGCTGCGGTTCCCTCCAGACTGCGAGGGAAACATAGAAAAAGTGCACGATTGTCTCGTTTGAATCTGGAGCATTCAGCAAAGAACATGGCGAGATGAGCTTTAGGATCGCCAGAACCATCGAATTTGATAAACTTTCTGGGGAGATTCTCGAGATTGTCGTCCCCATCCAAACCATCATAGAAGTCTTCGCTGGTGAAGACTTTCTTGCCCTTGTCGCGGGCCTGCAAGTCTCGAAGCATTCTGACCACATCTTTGAACTGCGGCTGGTCAAAGTCATTGAGAGATTGCTCTTTGAATTTGTGGGCTGACCCCTGCCCCTGGGTAGACTTGCGGAATGCCTGATGGGTCTCAAACTCTTCATCTGAATCTTCCACTGATTCCTCTTCATCAGTTGCATCAACATGCTGGGCAGGCTTCTTGGATATCTTCAAGGCTTTCTTGACTGCCCGACCTTTTGTCTTTTGCTTCACCTGTGCTTTCTCTGTACTGGCTTCAGCTTGTTCTGCCAGCATTTTAGTCATCATCTTCTTAAACATGGCATACATTTGAGGATCAATGTCATCCTCAACCTGTTGCCCCTGATTTTTGCCTGAGCGCGGGGAATCCATTTCTTCGTCTGAAGCTGTCGAATATGCGATTCCCTCGACTGGTGCAGTCTTCTTCCCTGACCTTGTTTGAACCATTGACTGTCACGAATGCTCTCTTGAGAGCAAAATCGATGGTTAGGCTTTTGAGAGAGATTTTGATTGGAAGAAAATATTCGCTGAGAATTTTGATAGACAATTTGAAAGAATATCCCATTACTAGGGATTGAGTCGTCGCGGGGATTACGACAATTGTGTTGTCATTCCTTTGCAAAGAAAATAAACAACTGAAAATTTAAGCCTTGTTACCTAGGCGAGGTCGTCAAACCAAAAATTGAAGAATTTGCAAGATTTTTATTTATTGAAAGAAAACATGATTGCATCAATAATAAACTTGAGAAAGAGGGGGCGGACAGACAATTTGCCACCACTCTTTATAACTAGCAGAGACACGAGGACCGGGAAAAAGCGGAAGAGTAACAAAAGAGTCCCAGCCATATCTGGCAGAATGGTATGCTCTGGACCACTGTGCTGATGTAAGGTCGAACTCTGGCACGACTCCAGATAGCAGCCGCATCTCTATGTGCTTCTGTCTCTGAGAAAACTGTCGAACACACCGCTCCGGATGATAGTAAGCACAGAAGAATGGACCAAGCAACTTGAATCTCTTGCCATATGCATAGGTGTATCTGGGAGGCGATAATTCTTGATCAAAATAGTCCCACATCACTTCTTCTTCCTGCAGATAGTCGATCAGGAATCGGTACCGCGCAACTGGAAGGAGCTCCTTACCGTTGTATCTGAATGAACTAGCTCTGGTTGGTACATGCTGAAGGAACCAAGATTGAAGAGCATAAGTACATCCCTCGACTAAGATGGACTCTCCAAGTGTGAAGCGGGTCAGTCCTCTGTATAGAAAAGCAAGCGCGGCCATGGCTATCGAGAGACGGCTGGTCTGTCGACTTCCCCATCTTCTCAAAACTTGAACTATTCTGACATCCACATAATTTTGTCCATCTGGAAAGAAAGCAAGTCCCACAGTACACAAAACCATCGCATGCTGAATTCTCTCTCGAGCTGTCCTGGACAACAAGCTGACTTCTGCGAATTCTCCATACTGTCGGTAGATCTCGATCAGACTCAAGTATTCATTCCCATTTTCTTCAATCAGTGGCCAAGACTTGCGCCCTGTCATGCGAGCTACGGCATCTTTGGGGTCCAGACCCTTGACATTGATCAGAAACTGCTGCTCTAACGGATCTCCAGGCTGACCGGCTGGCTCAGGCAGTCCCATAATCTCTGAGAATTCATCCATCAGTATTGTCATCTCGCCCCACGGGAACCAGAACGTGCAAGTGCGCGGATTCCACCGCTCCGCCAGTGCATGAATCAGATTGCCGTTGACTGTCAACTTTCCCACTGCAGATGCCAATTCCAACCCACAATCGCTCAAGTGGTCCGGAAACATACGAGAGAAATTTTTGAACCAGACATAGTACCACCGGGGGAAGAAGAGTCCGGTGCTAAGAGATTGATGCTCAGGAAGACTTTGTCGCACCTCATAGGAGATGTGACCCTCAGGAAAAACAGAATCGAGCTGACTGGATGCCATTGGACTGAAAGACAAGAAGACTGGAATTAGACTTTGGAAAAATATAAGAAATTTGAAAATTGCAGGCAGGATAAAATGAAAGCTGGAAATTCGAAGTCCAGAGGAACGAAAGAATGGAAAATTTCCTGGAGTTTTGAAGGAAAAGATGGATAATTTAGAAAAATCGTCCAGGGTTTTTGAGAAAAAGGAGATATTTCATAAAAGATGAAAAATGAGGTATTTTGGAAAATTGTTTGGTATTTTGGAAAAATTGGGAAAAATAAGGCGAAAATGAATATCATAAATTCAATTACAAACAATTATGCACATACAGCAATCCCTAAGAAGCCAACTCTAAATGCATTGATTTTGAAAGAGCTTTAGGACCCTAATCCTGACTCTAGGCTTAGATCAACTGTGTCCAATCATGCTATGCCGATATACTCGAGCCGAGGCTCGATGTACGTGGCATAAAACTCATCTCCGGGTCTAGGCTTGTGTTTTCCCAACATCCTTGAGCGCCTGCCGATATACGTTGGACTATGGCCCTTGGTACGTGGCAGGGGGGCGTTAGCCCAAATAATTGGCCCAGTTGTGAGGCTCTGTCCCGAACTATGGTTCTGGAAGAGAGCCCAGCAACGTGAAGACCGGGTAGACATAGGTGGGGTGGTTTTTGAAATATGATCACATGCAGGCAAACAGAGGGCTCTAAGTCCTAAAGAGATAGAATTTTGAAAACTTTTGAAGAAGCAAACATTGTTTTCATACAAGTCCTAGATTGAGGAGTGTTGTATTTCAGACCTAAGTCTAAGTGAGCATGCATAATTCTCCTCAATATGGTCCTACCAAACCATGCCTAGTCTATATGCAATCCATGTCAGCTGGGTTCAAGTCTAGGCTCCTAGGTTCACATGATATCAGAAATTAAAGCTGACATTTCATAGAACATAATTTTGACAATTGGGCTAAGTTAAAGCATATAATTGATCAGGCGAGGACAGGTCCCATCTCGGTCGCCAAACCTGTTATCATCGCAAAATTTTTTCCCCTCCCTTGCGAGAGAGAAACGAATTCGCGAGTCAAACTCGACCAAAGTTTTGAAAATGGTTTTGAAAATTACTCGCCTCCGTTTTGAAAATCTGCGGGAAAATTCCATGGAATGGGATCCGCCTGTCGGTACGAGATTCAACCATTCCTGGCACCTTTACCAGGGGTAATTGAACCAAGGATCAATTACGTGCTTTAACTTGACTCAAATATCTAAATTATGCTCTATTTTTCCTAGAATGCACAAAGAATCAGGCTTGTGCTATGGAATTTTGAAAAATGCAAGTTTGAGAAAATATGATGTTTGCTTTGGAAAATTGAAATGCATTTAGAAAAGGACTGGAAAATGCTTGAAAATGGAATTCCTGAGAAAATCTTTGAATTTTATTGGAAATCAGAAATTTGCATTGGAAAGTGATTTCTCAGGAAAATTTGAACTTTAGAAAATCGATTTTGAAATTTGGAATTGCTTTTCTGAGAAAATGGATTTGAGAATTCTGAGAAAATCTAAGAAATTCATTGGAAAATGACTTTTGAAATGGAAAATGAATTCTCAGGAAAACTGGAAAATATGAGAAAATCGATTTCTGAAAACTTGGGATTTTGAAATTTGAGAATTTGAAAACATAGGAAAATATTGATTTGAACTTGGGAAATGCTTTGAAATGTCAATTGAAAACTTAGGATTTTGAGAAAATCAGATCCTGAGAAAGACTTGGAAATTCTTGAGTAAATTGATTTTTTTTAATTAAAATTGGAAAATGAATTTGAAAACAATGCAATTTGAATAATATGAATGAATGAATATGAATTTGAAAAGGGAATTTAATTGAGGAATTGAGAAATCCTTTTGAACTTTTAAAAAATGCAGTGCATTTTTGAAGTTAGCCTAATTGTGTAGGCTGAATGTGGCTAATATGAAGATCATAAATCTTGGTTTTCTTCGTATTCTGACTATGGCCATAAATACGAATCCCACCGAGTTTATAAACTCCATAAGAGCTTGTGCACGTGCCATTCGTGTAAACCATAGTGAATTTGAAACAAATATGCATGAATCATACATCACATATTAAAATTTGCATAAATTAAGCTATATGCAATGCAACCCTATTCTAAGCAGAAATGTAACTCTTATTCCAAATTATTACATTTGATGTTACATTGAATTGAAATAAAATAAGAAAATAAAATCTTCTTCTTGAATATTCCTGCAAAACTAGAAAACAAGGTTAGCACAAAAATGTAGGTTTTTCTGAATTTATCCGAAAATATGGGAAATTATCGGATATTATTCAGATATAAACCCAAAATCATACCCCCTTTGATATAAACATGATGAATAATGAATAAATTTCGAAAATAAACTTGAAAATTCGAAATTGGGGTCAAAATGACCAAA
Organism: Nuphar pumila; assembly: GCF_984573655.1. Taxonomy (NCBI): domain Eukaryota; kingdom Viridiplantae; phylum Streptophyta; class Magnoliopsida; order Nymphaeales; family Nymphaeaceae; genus Nuphar; species Nuphar pumila. The sequence goes on along the minus strand of NC_143262.1, from coordinate 22,607,225 downwards.
ATACCCCTGATGACCTTGAAATCAGGGTTTTCTGAAAGAATTTTTGTAAATTTTGGAAATTTGAAAATAAAATGAAATAAATCAAACATAATATGATGAAATATGATGATATGCATGAAATTTTGGGAGAATTAGAAATTGAAATTACGAAATTTAGGTCAAAATGACCAAAATACCCCCAATAACAAGACTATGGCCTTGAAACCAGGGTTTTCTGAAATAAATTTTGCAAAAATGAAAAATATGAAATGCAAAGGAGATTAAAATTAACCCTAATATGATTCTACATGCTTATGTACATAATAAAAACCCTAAAATGGCGAAAATATCATAAAATATCGAATTTAACCTGATTTTCGCTTGATTTTCGCTTCTGAATTTAAAGATAAACTAACACATGGAGCAAATGAACTTGGAATTAAACCAAATTTGGCATGGACACCTAAAATAACCCTAAAAACAGAATGAAGCTCGAAAATCTATTTTTTTTGTATTTTTAAATATGGAAATTCAAATAAAAACCCTAAATTTTATGATTTTTGCCTAAAATATTGATTCTAAAGGAAATTTAGGATATCAAACTTCTATAAAAATTTCCCAAATTTTATGGGGTGACAGAGGACAGTAAGGCAAGGATTTTTTCCTTTTACACTTTCTGTTTTTGACCTATGGTCGGAGCTGTACCACTCCGACAAGTCGGATCGGAATCCGGCGACTCTAGTAAATGAAGGAAACAGACAGGTTTCGGTAGAAAATGTGGTAAAAATGGTAGACAGATGAGGAAATGGCTGAACTTGTGGGAAAATGTCCCTGACAAACAGAGGAAAATTTTATATTTTGACACTATTGGGATTCGGGTTACGGTTTGGAAAAGGCCATACTGTTATAAGAGACCTAAATCTCTGAGATTTCTGGACATTGGAATCTGTTAGACAGAAATAGAAAATCCGGGAAAAATAATGGAACAGATCTAAAAATTCCCAAATTTTGGGAAATGACAGGAAATTATGTTATGAACAACTTTCGTGTTGAAAGTTTTTGCAGAAGGGTTATAGATTGGATGGACTTGGTGCATTAAGGTCTGTCTATACCCTGACGAAAGAAAATCGATATTTTCCTAGGGGTCTGAGAAATCCGATTTTTTACAGAGGTCAAAACTAATTGGAAAAATCTCAAAATTTCCAGATCATTAGTAGATTCAATCATGAATCTACTGTGATTTTTGGAGAATGATCCGAATCTCCCACGATGGTGGTCCCGGAGGTTTTAGTCTGCTAAGGAAGAAACTGAAAGTTCCAGAAATACAGAATCCCAGTTTGGGATTTGATTGGTTTAGATGGATTCCGAAACACAAAATGAATCAAATTTTCGACAGTACAACAAAGACATGTAAACCTAACTACTCTAAAATTTACAAAATTTTTAAATGCATAAAATCACATAAATTGCTGTATGGACTTTGTCTAAAAACTAAAATTTTACAAATTTTAAACTAAGTAAAGCATGGTTCATATATAAAACGAAATAACTAGCAAAACGAATTAATCTAAGTGCATGCAAACATAAGATGACATGAATCATAAAACTAAAACCTAAATCGAGGAGGATATGATCAATTTAATATTGGCTCTCCAAAATGAGAGATTCGATCCATTGAGTGGACGGATCTTTTCATTTTTTAGCCTACACATAAAGCACAAGTTTTGTATTTATCTATCTATATATATATATATGTATATATATATATAGAGAGAGAGAGAGAGAGATTAAATGAGAGTTTTCAACAATATGAAACCAGCTTTGGTCTGATCTCACGTTGTGTTTAAATAAACCATGTGATAAATATCTTAAAAAAAATGAAAGCCAAAGGGTAAAGCAACACTTTACCTTGAGAGAGGGCTGGAAGATGGGGATGGCTTGGATGTGGAGCAGCTGCTGCCAGGCGTGAGGGAGGTGTGGCTGTTGGCTGGGAGCTTGAAGGTGATGCTTCCAAGTGGAGACCGGCTGAAGCAAGGTGGAGGCTGCAGCTGTTTGTTGAAGCAGATGGTGGCTTGAACCGGCTAGGCGTGGAGGCTGCAGCTGGAGATGACCGGAGGTGCTGGTTGGAAGTGTAAGCTGTGGTTGTTGTGGCTGTTGTGGCTGTTGTGGCTGTTGCTGAAGCAAGAGGGTTGCAAAGAGTTGGTGCTGGAGTACCAATGGAATTTGATGGTGGCTGCTGCAGGGGTGCTGCTGGAGATGTCACCTAAGCAAGGGAGTTGGAGAGTATCTTGGAGATGCTAGCTGAAGGTGGGCTGACCGGCTGAAGAAGGAAGGTCTGCTAGAGAGCTGTTGATCCCAACCGTATGGTGATTGCTTGGGCTGAAGCTGCAGCCAAGTGGTGGCTGTCGGCTGGAGAAAGGAGCTTGAAAGGGGGCTGCAACAAGGATGGTTGCAATGGAGAGCCAAGAGGGAGGGAGAGTATCTGAAGAAGATGGTTGAATGTTGCTGCAGCTGCAAAGAGGATGTCGGAGGTTGAAGATGATCTGGAGCTGCTGGGCATGGAGCTTCAAAGAGGTTGGAAGGCTGCTGTGGCTGTAGCAGCTAAGGAGAGAAGAAGGGAGGTAAAGAGAGAGAATATGAGAGAGAATAGGAGAGAGGCGTGAGATGGGAGAGGAGCCGTTCTTTTCCTTTTTTTTTTTTGGTATTTGCTAACTTAGGTCTTAATCAACTAGGACCTAAGTTTCTAATAATATCAAATGACCTTTATGAAAAGCCATACGTGAATGGCTGGAGGCTAGGGAAAGGAAGGGAGGAAGGAAGGGAAGAAGGAAAGAAAGAAGGAAGAAGAAAAGAAAGAAAAAGAAAGAAAAGGGAAAAAGAAAGGAAAGAAAGAAAAGGAGGGAAAAAGGAAAAGGAAAGAAAGAAAGAAATGGGGCTGGAGGTTTGGGCAACCACCTTGTGGGTCCCACCTCTCTAAAAAAAATAATACTAATAATAATAATAATAAATAAATAAAAATCAATAAAAACAAATAAAAAGAAGCATTTTTTTTTTGAATAAAATAGAAATGCAAATGAATGGGCCATCTCAGAGCGGGTCCAAATTTTGATTTTGAAATTCATTTTGACGATTAGAGGGGTAAAATAGTCTTTTTAGAAAATTTTTAGACGAAACGAGCTATTTTTGGCAGTTTTTGAAACGAGCTCGGATTTTGAAGTTCAATACCCCGTTGCGAAGCAAATCCAATGTAGAATTTGAAAATGTAATTTTGAAAGAAATCCAAATTGTTTTTCTCGAGAAAATGCTTCCAACCGAAATGAGCTATTTTTGGCAGTTTTTGAAATGAGCTCGGATTTTGAAGTTCAATACCCCGTTGCGAAGCAAATCCAGTGTAAAATTTGAAAATTTGATTTTGAAAGAAATCCAGATTATTTTTCTTGAGAAAATATTTCCAAATTTAGACTCCTGGGGTGAAAATGTCAATTTTGGAAACCTGAGGTTTGAAATTGATTTCTGAAAACTTTTAAAACTCAATCTGGATTGAAATTTATAAAGCTGGAGTTCTGGACTTCGAAAATGAAATGAAATGTGATGAAATGTTATGAAATGCTGAGAAATGATATGAAATGATGAGAAATGACATGAAATGCTATGCAAAATGCTAACCCTGAATGAAGAATTTTGGATGTTAGACCCCGATTGACACTTGTACCAGTTCAAAAAGTGTTAAAATTGACAAAATTTGCAAAAATGGTTGAAGAAATGATTTTCGAGCTCTGCCAAGCTAGAGTAACGTTGAAAATTAGGGTTTGAGCTGTATTCAACTGAAATGAACTGGATTGAGCTGGGTTTTAGAGTTTCAGAACTCAAATGAACTCAACAAACACTGACTCAACTGACCTTTCCAACTGAATTTTCAAGAAAAGCTGCCATTTTTAGAGAAATGGTATGGAATGGTCATTGGAATGAAGTGAATTACGAACCTGAACTGGGTTTGAGCTAAAACAAAAGTCAGTAATACTGAGATGAACTAAAATCAAGTCTCAAACACTAACTCAACTGACTGAACTCGGCTCAATTTCAGCTGAAAGATCTGAAATGGACTAAAATGGGCTCCTAGACACTTGGAAATGGTTTTGAACTGAAATTGGAGCACTTGAACTTCTGGTGAGCTCAAGTTAGACTCTGGGGAACATGACTGACTGGGAATGACTGACTTTGAGACAATTGGCTTGGATTCGAGTGAGAAATGAGCTCATTTTTGAAGAAATGATCCCATTTTGGCAGGAATGGTCAGAAATGAAAATGGTCTGTTCATTGTGATTCCAAATGAGCTTGAAATGACTGATATTCTGACTGTCCTGAACTGACCAATGAGCTTGGTTGACTCCGGCTGACTGGGGTCTGGGATGTCCTAGGGGTAAAATGGTAATTTTCTTAATGAAAATGGGTAAGATGGTGATTTTCTGAAACTGACTCGGGGTTTGACTCCTACACTGACCTAACAGGGTTGGCACTACACGAGGAGGGTTGTTTGAGAATGGATGTGGAAAATTTGGGGTGTTTACACACACCTATGTCATTCTACTTTAGTTTATAGCATCCTTAGGTCACCTGCACTGTCATCTGTGTCCACCCCCTAGTGCATTTCCCACTCACGGCTCATGATCACCATCTTCAGCATGCTGTCGCCATAACCTTGCTGCAAACCACCAGTACCACCTATGCTCAGCCTTTACAGCACATTTATCACTTTCCCTGTTATGCATATCACAATATACACCGGTTCATTCCCCTGGATTTTCAAGTTTTATATATCCTTCAAACCATATGTACATCATCACCCAGTGTTTCAGTTCTTAGGATTATATGTTTTGCACCATTTTCCCCACTGCACCTTCTTCACACTCCATCTATCACCACTCGCACTTAACACAATTCCTATGTTGTTGTTGCCATATTCATAGCAATCATGCCTCACCAATAGCTATACATTACACAACATCACACCTAGATCATAGTTATATATTGGATTATAATATGACTGAATACTCTTCTCTGAATGTCACAAAGGCTGGGTCATAAGATAAGGTGATGTCTCATTTCATTCTCATATATCATATGGGCATATACTCTCTTCATATAGGCACTTCTTTGTGTATCTGTATATAGGCTTTTGATATAACACTTTCCATTGCCTTCTATTTTCATACTGACCAAGTGTTTTGTAGGGAATATATGGAAAAGGTCATTATTTGAGGATTGTAAATGTTGTAATAAGTTAGATCTTAATGAAAACATACATTTCCAGCTTTTAGATAGAATGAATGAGCATTGTAAATGTCATAAATTGCTTGTTTTCATGCTTTTTGTCTTTATTTTTCAAAAATCTCACAATGATGAAACATGAATGGCACATGCACCATTTCATAACAGGTAATTAATCCTAAGTTGATGATTTACATCAATGGCCATAGTCAGGATGTAAACAAAACTTAGTATTTTTATCTTTTATAAAATAACACTGGATTCTTTTCAAAATTCATCATATTTTCTTAAATATTTTCCTCTTTTATCAGAATTTAATTTAAAATTAATCCAATATATATACCAATGGCCATAGTCAGGGTATATTGAGAATTAATTTCATTTTAAATTCTATAAAAGCACAAAAAAATATATTTCATTCTTCACCTGAATTTAAATGTGGTTATTATATAATATATTCAATGACCATAGTCAAGGATATATTATATCTTCAACCTCATTCTTAATTCATTTAAAGAATGGAATAGCTTTTCAAAATCCAATTTCAAATTCTTTAAATTCATTAATCATTTAGGATAGAATTGCATCATATTTTCAAAAATTCTTTTTTTCAAAATCCAAGTGATTGTGAATATCTCTTCTTCAAATTCCTATTTCAATTCTATCTCATTTTCCAAAACCTTCAAATCAAATTCAAAGTTTAAAATTCAACTTGATTCATTTTATAAATTCTAAAATCAAGTTCAAAGTCCAATTTGACTTTGAAATTCATCCTCAAACCAATTTTGAAATTCCAAAAACCAAAGTTAAAATCTCAACTTGGATCCAGATTTCCAAGTATGGATCCAATTTCACTTTGGATCTCAAATTACAGATCCAAATTCCATCTAGGGTCCAAAACTCAATTCTACTTTGGATCTCAAACTTCAGATCCAAATCCATTCTAGGATCCAGAACCCAATTTCACTTTGGATCTCAGACTTCAGATCCAAATCCACCTGAGGATCCAGAATCCAACTTCTACTTTGGATCTCAGACTTCAGATCCAAATCCATTCTAAAATCCAGAATTCAATTCCACTTTGGATCCCAAATCTTGGATCCAATTCTATTTAAAATTCAGAACCCAACTTCAGATTTCAGATCTAATTTCGGATTCTAAATCCAAAATTCAATTTTAGATCTCAACTCTATTTAGAATCCGTACTTTGGATTCAAATTCCATTTTAAAAGTTTTAGATGTCAAATCAACTTCTATTCTTAATTCAAAATCTTAAATTCAATTCCATTTTCATCTCAGACTTCATATCCAATTCCATCTTAGGGTCCAGAGTCCAACATTGGATCTCAGACTTCAGATCCAAATTCTATCTTGGATTCCAAATCTTGGATCCAATTCCATTCAAAATTTCAGATTCAAATTCCATCTTAGACCCAATTCCATTCAAAATTTCAGATTCAAATTCCATCTTGAATCCAATTCTATTTTCATCTCAGATTTCAATTTCTTCTTCCAGGTTCTAAATCCAAAATTCAACTCTGAAATCTATTTAGAATCCAGACTTTGGATTCAAAATTCCATCTTGAATTCCAACTTTCAAATCAAATTCTATTTCTCAAATCCATTTAGATTTCCCCCATTTCATTCTGATTTCAAACTTCAAAAGTTAGAAATCAAATTCCATTTCATCTCTATTTTGATTCAAAGTCCATTTATGACTTTGAAGTCTTTCTTCTCCATTTCTATCTCAAAATTCAAGATCCTTCCTTTCAAAAAGTCTAGATTATTTTTCCAAGCTCTGATTATTCCAAAAACTTAGAACTTTAAATCTTAAAGTTCTAAAGTTATAAACCATTTCTTTACTCTATCATCAGATTCATCTCAGAAACACTTGAAAAATTTCAAAACATCTTTCAAAAGAGAGCATACATCTTTGCATTGCACAAGCATGATTCTTTGTGCATTTAGACTTAGGATAAATTCTTAGATGATTTCTTAGCAAAGCAAAAGGCATGAATTCGACCCTTGGTTTGATTACCCCTGGTAAAGGCGCCAAAAACGGTCAAACCTCGTACCGACGAGCGGATCCCGTCTCCTATTTTTTTCGCAAATATTTCAAAAATGAAGGTGAGTTATTTTCTAAGTATTTTAAAAAATTAAGGTCAAGTGAGACCCCACAAAAGAATTCCTCTTCTTCTTTTCTCTTCTTTTCTTTTCTCTTCTCTCTTTCTTTTTCTATCTTTTATTCTTCTCTCTTCAAAAAGGAGGAAAATAAGAGGTTAGAAAAGGAAAAGAGAAGGAAGAGAGAGAATATTATGAGAGGAAAAATTTTGCGATGATCACATAATGGGATTCTCATACCAGTCTGGCCGAATTTGCATACAACAACAGTTATCACGCTAGCATCGCGATGGCCCCTTATGAGGCCTTGTATGGAAACCCTTGTCGTTCGCCTCTCTTCTGGGACAAGGTCGGCGAGCGAAGATTGGATTCTCCGGTAGTGCTACAACACTACACTCAACAGGTGCAGATGATACGAGAGCGACTCCGTACTGCACATAGTCAGCAGAAAAATTACGCGGATAGTTGTTGTCGAGAGCTCACCTTCTCGATAGGAGATATGGTTTTTGTTAAGGTATTGTGAACATCGCAAAAAAATTTCCTCTCTTGTGTATTTTTCTCTCTTTCTTCTCTTGTCCTTTTCTAACCTCTATTTTCCTCCTTTTTGAGGGGAGGAAAAGAAAAGAAAGAAAAGAAAAGAAAGAAGAGAAGAGAAGAGAAAGAAAGAGAGAGAGAAGAGGAACTCTTTTGCGGGTCTCACTTGACCTTAATTTTGAAAATGTTTGAAATAACTCGCCTTCGTCTTTGAAATATTTGCGGGAAAACTGGGAGACGGGATCCGCTCGTCGGTACGAGGTTCGACCGTTCCTGGCGCCTTTACCAGGGGTAATCGAACCAAGGGTCGAATTTATGCCTTTTGTTTTGCTAAGAATTTATCTAAGAAATTATTCTAAGTCTAAATGCACAAAGAATCATGCTTGTGCAAAATGCAAAAGATGTATGCTCTTTTTGAAAATGTTTTGAAGAATTCCAAGTGTTTCTGAGATGAATCTGATAAAGTGAAGAAATGATTTCTAACTTAGAACTTAAGATTTAAAGTTCTAAGTTTTTAGAATAATCAAGAGCTTGGGAATATGAATCTGGATTTGGAAAATGATCTTGAAACTGAGAAAAAAGAGAAGAAAGGAAATTTCAAGGTCATAAATGGACTTTGAATTAGAAATTTGAACTTGGATGAATATTTGGAATGGAATTGAATTCTATGTTTGAAATTTTTAGGAGAAAAAATGGGGAAAATAGATTTGAGAAATAGAATAGAGTTGAAATTTCAAGATGAAATCTGAATCCAAGATCTGGATTCTAAATAGGGTTCAAAGTTGAATTTTTGGGTTTAGGATCCGAAATGGGAACTTGATTTGAAATCTGGAATGAAGTGGAATTAGTTTTAAGAATTGGAATTAAAATGGAATTTGGATCTGGAATTTTGAATGGAATTGGATTCAAGGTTTGGAATCCAAGATGGTTTTTGGATCTGAAATCTGAGATCCAAGATAGAGTTGGACTCTGGACCCTAAGATGGATTTGGATATGGAGTCTGAGATCCAATGTAGAATTGGATTCTGGATCCTAGAATGGATTTGGATCTGAAGTCTGAGATCTAATGTAGGATTGGGTTCTGGATCCTAGAATTAATTTGGATCTGAAGTCTGAGATTCAAGATGAGTTGGGTTCTGGATCCTAAGAATTGGAGTTTGGATCTGAATTTAAGATCCGAAGTAGAATTGGATTCTGGATCCTAAGAATTGGAATTTGGATCTGAATCAGAGATCCAAGGTAGAATTGGGTTCTGGATTCTAAGAATTTGGAGTTTGGATCTGAATCTGAGATCCAAAGTAGAATTGGAATTTGGATCTGAATCTGAGATCCAAGGTAGAATTGTATTTAGAAAACTGGATCCAAGTTGATCTAACTTTGGATTTGGGTTTTGAAAGTCCAAATGGGACTTTTGAAGATGGATCTGGGTTTTGAAAACCCAGATTGAATTTAAAATTTAAGAAGAGTCAAGATTCAAAATCAATCTCAAACTTGTGATTTTTGAATTTGAAGATAAGAAGATAAACTTGATTTTTGAATTTGAAGATGAATCAGAAACTTCAAAGTTAAATTGAACTTTGAAATTGGATTTTGAATTGAGTTGGAAATTTGAAGTTTGAATATAAAATGATTTTGGAATTTCAAAGTCAAATTGGACTTTGAAATTGAATTTTTGAATCTTGAAATGAGATAGAATTGGATTTGAATAAGATTTGATCTGAGAAATGAAGAAGAAGAATCACTTGGAATTTTGAAAAGGAAAATTTGAAAATATGGTGCAATTCTATCCTATATGATGAATGAATTTGAATAAGTTTGAAATTGGATTTGAAAATCATATTTCATTCTTCAAATGAATTTAAATAAGATTAATGATATAATACATTCCTGACTATGGTCATTGAATGTATTATATAATAGTCATATCTAAATTCAAATGAAGGATAAAATACCTTTTTGGTGCTTTTATAGAATTTAAAATGAAATTAACCCTCAATATACCCTCACTATGGCCATTGGTATATATTTTGAGTTAATTTTAAGTTAAATTCTGATAAAAGAAGAAAATATTTTAGGAAAATATGATGGATTTTGAGAAATGGATCCAGTGTGAATCCAGTGTTATTTTGTAAAAGATAGAAATGCTAAGTTTTGTCCACACCTTGACTATGGCCATTGATGTGGATCATCAACTTAGTATCTATTATCTCTTACGAAATGGTGCACGTGCCATTCGTGTTTTGCCATTGTGAGAATTTTTGAGAAATAAAGAAAAATGTATGAAAACAAACAATTCATGATATTTTACAATGCTCATTCATTCTACCTAAAGCGAGGAAGGTAAATTCTCATTTAGATCTAGCTATTACAACACATGAAATCAAATTTACAGCCCCAAATGATGAATTTATCCACATATTTCCTGCAAAGGTGGGTTAGTACAATCACAAGGAAAGATGACTATAGAATCAAGAAAGCAAGTAGGATGAATTTTTAAGATATGCGTGAGAGTCTACATATATGTATATATATACATATACAAAGAGGAACATATATACTGAAAGATAAGACTTTAGGCCTAATGAGGAAAGACACATGATCATGCTTACTCTATGATGGAGATACCCAGATTAATGATGATGTCCAGATTTTTAAAACCCATTGCAAAGATTGAACTCGCACACATTTATCTAAATGTGATACCTAAGTTTGATGGAGGTATAAAAGAAAATTGGTGGTAGTGGGGAGCTACAGGTATTGCAGTTGGGCATTGATGGTGTGCAGGGAACTGTGAGGCACATGACAGTGAGAAGGTGGAATATACATATATATAGGTGGCCATAAAGGTGACTAATCTAGGGATATACAAGAGGTATGAAATGCAATTGACAGAGAGATTCAGCTGCAAGTACAAAAGGTAATAGGTATGCTGGGAGGTATTGAAGCAATTTCACAAGGAGTGTATAACAAGACAGTGGTGCTAAATGGGTTGAAAACCTATGAGTATGTGCAGGTGAAGAGATGTTTGAATACCTGTGTTACACAAGTGATGTAACGTCTGATTACCTATTACTGCTTATGATGGGTGAAAATGTCATATGATCAAACAAATGTGATGAAAGTGTATTACTTTGTGAAGCATGGATGCACCAATGAGTGGGTGAGTGGTAATAAACATAAGGAGGCTGTACAGGTAATGCCAATAAAAGTGGATTGAGTGGGAGCATATTTGCTCAGCATGTGAGGTTTTCATAAAGTAATCACCAACCACCAAGCGTGTACACATAGAGCTACTTTACCACGGAATGAAGCTGCTGTAAAAAAAAATGACATATATCCCTGGATGACATGATTGCACTCTACTTAGCTGCAACTGCTAAAAATAAAATTTTTGTAGATACACACCCTATGTAAGCATGAATTGAAATTAGAGATATGCTGAGAATGTTAAAGTGGGCTTTACCTTGTCGTAGTTGTATATAACCCAACAGAAGGGCTTCTCTCTTTTAGCTGACAAAGAGTCTTTACTCATCAAAGAGAATTTTTTTTTATCATCGACCCCATTGATCCTCTGGTGACCAGGTAGCTGTAGTCGCACAGATGGTTGATCGACCCCCTTTTTTTTTAGGAGGTGGAGAGGAGTACGATTTCTTGGAATTTTGAAGGAAGGATGATATCTTCTGTATATCGTAGTCGTAACTCTTGCTTATAAATGCTTCAGGACGATGGGCTTCTTCTATGATGTTGCGGAGGTTCTTTAACTGATGCCTACGAGAACCAGAGAGAGATAGGGAGAAATAAAGGAAAAAAGAGAAGTAGTCTTATTCTCGACAAGAAGCTAGAATTTTCAATTTCGAATTCAGAGCGGAATTTCAGGAAACATGTCTTTGTATAGTATTGCATGAGCATTTCATATCACCGCACTGCACAGCATGTCATTTTGAGATCCAGAACTCCTGATTTTCAAAATTGTCAATCCAGATTTGATTTCTAAACTTTTCAAAATTGATCTTTAAAACCCTGGGCCTTCAAAATTACCAATTCTTCCCATTTTACCCCCTGGACCCCGAGTTACAAAAGTTTTCTTAAGAAAACGATCTGGATAGTTTTTGATATTGATTTTCAAAATCTCGTCAGTTGTAAAGAGGGGACACAATTTCAAATTCGTAAGACCTTATTTCAAACTTTTACAAAAAGGGCTCCGAGTTTCTCCGCATCTTTCTAAATTTTACCCTGAAGAACAAGTTTTCTTCTCAATTTTGAAACCAAACCAAAGTTCACTTCGTGTTTTCTAAACTTAGCTTACTATTATGAAAATTCCAAAAATCTCACTTGGCTTTTATTTTAAACAAGTGACGTGGGACCCGCCTTGAGGTGGTATCACACTCAAATTTTCAAATATTTCTCTTATTTTCAAAACAGTGCCCATCCAGAAGTGGCACCGATTTATAAAACTCTTTCATTTGATTTAATTTTAATAAAATACTTAGTGGGCCCACGTAGGTGACACCCCACTAGAGTCCTCTGCAAAGAAAAACAAACTTTAAAAAAAAAAAAGTTTTCAAATTCAGTGAGCTGGCACCACCTTAAAAAAAAGAAAAAGAAAAAAAAAACAAAATTCGTTTTATCACTTTTTTTTTTTGTTTTTTTATTTATTACTTTTCAGCCCCAAATGGAGCCACCGTGAAACCCTACCCCCCCCCCCCCCCCCCCCCCAAAAAAAAAAAAAAAAACCTTATTTTTACCTAAGTTTTCAAAAAAAATTGCTGGAGAAAGGGAGCCGTCCCCCTCTCAAAACGGCGAGCTTTTCCTTTTTTTAAAAGAGTTATCAAAAAGCCGTTTTAAAAGAGTTATCAAAACTGTTCGGAAGAGGGGGGAAAAGGGCGGATTTCGTGAGAAAAAGAAGGAGGTTGTTCATTAAAAAGGGGGTCTGCGATTTGTTTTAGGAGAGCTATCTCTTGATCCCCCCTTTTCTTACCTTTTATCCTCTCGGCTAGCAAGGACCGACCCCGAACTTCTTCTCCCCTCTATCAGCTGGAGCCCCCCTTTTTGAACCTGTCTTCATTCCTTCCAGCAAAAAGAAGGACCCACGACGCCAGCTTTCCTTCTGGTTCGTGGGCGTTTTCCATACCCTCCCTTCTTTTAACACCCTTCTCCAGGATCGATGGAGAGGTCCTCCCATCTTGCTAATTAAAGATAGCAAGCTTCCTCCATCTTCCGGCTAAAGATCTCCAAAGAGGCGACCGAGAAGTGCTGTGAACACCCCAAATTTTTCAAAGTTTTATAAAAATGACCCTTTTGCCCCTAACCCCATTTTCTGAGAAAATCAAGTCATTTCTTCAGATTCTCTGAATTAAAATCCATATTGATATATTCAAAATCAATTCCGGATCCGAATCCAGTGCTTTAAGTCCATATTTCTTCAAAATCCAGATCCAAATGTATTTTCTGAAGAAATTTTCTCAAAATAGCTTTTAAATTCTCAGAAAAATTCCCTTTTGTAAATATTTTTGCAAAAACACAAAAAAATTAGTTTTAACCTTTGTTTTCTCACAAACTTTAGGATTTTATTCTAAAAATACAAAAAAAATAAAAAATAAAACAAAAAACCAAAAAAATGGAAAATTTCAAGAAAAATGAATGAGTTTAAACTTTTTAAAGTCGATTTTGCTAAAAAAATCATTTTTTAACCATTTTTATGAAATTTTTTGTTAAGGGAGCCTCTTTTTGAAAAAAAAACAAAAATTTTTCACAAATAAACCCTAATCGCCCCCCTCTCTTTCACTCTCGCCACTTTCCCCTCTCTCTCTTTCTCTCTCCTCCATTGCCAATCGCCCATCGCGCCCTTTCCCCCCGTCGATCCCTAACCGCTCCACCCTTCCAGACCCTTCTCCTCCATCTTTAAAAGGAGCCGCACATGGAAACCCAAGATCATCCATTTTTCACCCCTGCACCCCTCTTCCTCTTCAGTTCTCATGCATCCTCCGCCTCTCTCTCTCATATCATCTTCTTTACGCCTTCTTCAACTTCTCTAATCTTCTTTTTCCTGATGGTCATATTTTCCTATGTTCCCCTTTCTCCCCTTTCAGGTGAGTTCTGGCGAGAATAACTTTCCCCTCTCTGTTTGTTTTTTTATTATTATTACTTTAGACATTTCCTTCCTTTTTTTTTAGGGCATCATATGCAGTATCGGTTCACCTATAGTGATACCGATCTGCATCTCGCAACAGGAACTTGGCCCTCTTTTGGGTCACATCTTCTTTCATTCTTACTTTATCTATTTCTTGATTTTCTTTATTCCCATTATACAGGTATCACGAATCATTTAAATTTCCTGTTTCACTTTGATTTTAATCTGTGTTATAATTTTCGATTGGCATTCATTCCTTGTTTATAATTAGTTTTGATTCCTATTTTATCTTGATTTCATTTCGTTTTGATTTTTTTTCTTTTTCTTCTTTTCCTCCTTCGTTTCCTTTTCCTGTTTCGGGTTTGTTTCTAATTTCGATCTATGTTTGATTCATTTTCTTTTTAGCTTGGCATCATTACATCCCATTTTTACAGTTTTATTCTGACATCTATTTTTACATTCATCATCTAGTTCCTGATCTGCCGTGAAGGTAGATCTGAGCATTTGTGCTAGTCCTGCAAGGGTTTTCATCTGCCTTAATTTGCCACAGGATATCATCTGATCCAAATTGCTAGGGAATTCTCGTTGGGTTCATTATGAAACCCTTATCAATGTCGCAGATGATCTTCATAATGAATCCTATTCCCCTGCAATGTCTGATCGGGTGTTATTCACTCGTGTGCTGCATTGGAACCCCTTCCTTATCACATATGCATTGTTTTATACTTCCTGCATCCCTTGCATTTTAATAAGCATAATGGCATCTGCCATTTCATCTCGTCACATGGTATTTCCCCTGCATCATCATTTTGAGACTACTGGTCATCATCGTCATCTGTTTCATTTCATTTCATTGCATAAGCTGTCTTGAATTCTTATCTATCCTTGGGCCAAGCCACTGATGGTCGTGTCTAAACCCCTACTGTATGAAGTCGACCTACAGTCAGTAGGAAGTCGATTTGCTTCACGGGTAGATGTGGTATTTGATGACCTGAGATCAGATCCTACAAGTAATTACGGTTTCTGTGGTAGCAAGTATATTCGATCTATGACAAAAGATGAGTTGTTTGCTGCAAAGGAAACACTCAGAGTTATCCCGATTCATGAACAACAGGTAATGTTTATCAGATTTCATCTACATTGTTAATGCTCTATTCCATCTTCGTAAATTCTTGCTTCTTGTGCCTGCATTTTTTTTTATGATATATAGATTTCTGCCTTCCCCTGTATTTAGGTCATCATAATTCTTTATGGATGCCTCAGGATTGCTAACTTTCACCTAGCCTATCTGATTAGCTGGTATTAGTCTGTTACTGTGGGATGTTGTAGCCATTGGTTGCAAAAAGTGGCAATTGTGGTAAGATGATACTGTATGACTAAAAGAAAAACCCCTTGGTCAAGTATTAGATTTGCAAGCCGACAACCTCTTTTCTATGTTGCATCTTCACCCCTTACATGATAGTGTATTTTCATGTGCTGGGCAATGAGGTGCCCTGCAATCCGTTGGTACCCTGTACACATCCACTAAAGGTATGTCCATTAAATTCCTCATATTATCATCAGATTCGATTTTGTTTACAGTTGGATTTCTTTCTCACTTGCCATTTGAGAAGCATTTACAGAAGGACGCTACAACGCAGCAAGCAATCGATCCTCCGACTCAAGTTTTGGGATCCAGTATGCCCAACCTGTAGCAAAGAGCCACAAAGGCTCTTGTAAACACCTGATCATGTCAAATGCAATTGTGGAGGGAGATGGAGTCTGTGGGATTAGGAAAGGAGCTCGTGCATATACCCAAAAATCCATTGAATCACAGGTTGGTGATGATTTGCTATTGAAACATTGCTACAAAGAGTTTATTAATAGTTAAGAGGAAATATCCATCTCTATGCACTCTGTTTTCTCTAGTTTTACTGTAAAGGTAAGAAGGAGCCAAGGGTGTTTGCTTCATATTCATTGCCTAGTATTATTATATTTTCTTTGGGGTTTTTGCCTCATGTGTTCTACCGTTTGTGATGATGTCCAAAGTAGCTTTGAACTCAAGATCGAGTGCTGAAGGGTTAGTATCCCCTGTTACTTCTATCATTAGCATTGAGCCCACGCCCAGTTGGATAGGTTCTGGAGAAATCAAGCACACATTGATGACACCACTCAAGGATTACAACATGCCACCTCCAAAAGCCAATCTAGGGGAACACAAGGAGACTACTGCCAGTAAAATTATTATTGAGTCACCAGATTCCATCCATGAAAATATCATATTCTGAATAATCCTGAAGCATTTCTCAGCCATAGATACCTTATTATCATGACCAAATATAAATTTTCTCTATTCCGGAGTACATTAATGACAGGGGGAGGGGGTCCAGAAGAAGTCAGACACCGATCAAGGTCTTCAGTGCTGCTTCCATCCTCGTTATCAAAGAGGTGATGGGTAAAGATAACTTTCAGATTGTAGTTCCAAAGCCCCTCAGAACTGACGTTTGATGCAATAACAAGTAAAGGACCTGCACATGGGTCATTGCTGATCAAAATTAGAGTTGTATTTCTACCTGTGCTACATTTATTTTGTTAAGTTTCTTTCATATCCATTCGGATTTTTGACTAATGTATGATTTCTTGGTTCATATCGGTCCCAGCATTGCATTCTCTCTAACATCGGCACATGTCTGGAGCTGAATGATGTTTTGAAACTTATTTTAAGATGTGGAGATCATTTCTCTTTTACCCCTGTAAACTTTTTCATTGTTGTGAGCATTCAATTTGCTGTCAAGAAGTTGGGTTCAAGGTTGTAATGCATCAAGGTCAGGTAATGGTCTTCTGCACATGGCTCTGCATTTTATCTGTGCAATTTGAGGCACTGAAGTTGTAGGGAACGAGTGGATGTTTCAAGGGGCAGCATATGCAACTCTTCCTATTAATGGTTCTGGGAGTATGACTTCCAGTAAAACTAATGGTGGCTGTCAGCTCTCTGACAGGAAGTGTCAATGGTCGCACCTGGCCTCAATGCATTCGCAGGGGTTTGAAATTAGTTGTTTAGCCTCCAACTGGCATCTTCTGAATTCATAGAGGAGTCGTAACAGATATTGTTGCACATGCAGTCAGTGCCACTCCGGTGTTGCCATCTACATTCATTTCAAAATAGCATTCACACATAGCATTTTAAGCTAATTAGAGTAGATTCATGGTCAGCAGACCAGATTCTTGTTCATTTCTTTCAAGCTGAGTACTAATTTCTTTCACATTTGATTTTCACTGCAGAGCCTGGATGTTTTGTGGGTTTGGAAACTTGGTCATCATTGATAAGAGCCGGATTGTATTTCGGTGTTGGTCATCACATAATTACTCGATCAAACCCACTTCAGTACAGTATTGAAAGCACCATTTCGACCTGAGTGGCTCTGAGATTCGGTCTCCAACCATGGATTCGCTGGATCGATGTAATTGACCTGATTGTATATTGCATTTGCTTCTGTTTCAGGTATTTCTCTTCTATCTAGCATATTTCTCTTTATTTCATTAGGTGTTATTTATATGTTCTGTATTTCTTTTTCACAGTTCATCAATGGCATGTGGATCTTTTGCATCTTTCATTTCCACCTTTATATAGTTATCATTTGTTGCCTACCCAGCACTAGCACCACCTGTTAAATGGCCACCATTCACCTACTTGTGGCAATACACCACATTCATCATTTTTCAGTATGCCTCCATTGTTGAATATTCATGTTGCTATCTAAGGCATTTGCTAACTGAGTATTTTCCAATTTTGTATATTAGCAATGTATTTGAATTCGCTAGCCATTGAATATTTTCTATCTGTAGGTTAGCAATGCATTCACATTTACTAATTGTTGAATCTCTCTAATTTGCGTGTTAGCAAAGCACTTGCTTTTGCTAGTCACTGAGTGTTTTCCAGTTTGGGTATTGGTAATATCTTTTGCTAACCACTGTGTATTTCACGTTTTGCATGTTAATACATAGCCACTGTCGTACATTCACCACATCTTATATACAGCTATTATTTTATCATCACATTGTATCTTCAGTATGTCCAACACCTCACAACACATCTATGCCCATAGATGCACCTACAACTGCTATAACACACCTTACATTTGTGCTATGACACCATCTGCCCCTGTTGTGTCTGCATAACATTCATGATTCCTTTTATCTCTGTTGTAGCATCATGTATCATTTTATCTCTGTTTCACCACTTCTTGTGCCTTGTTACAGAAGCATAAGTTAGATCATGTCATCATTCTCATGTTCCTGCTGCTTCCCCCTGTGTATTCCAGCTATCAACCTTACTTCCCCTACCATGCACCATCATGTTGTTACTATTTGCAGCAGCACCAACACCACCTGGCAATGGTTGCCACTCACTATCTCCACCAGCATATGACATTGTATTGTATACACCCTCCCCCTGTTCATACATGTTCACAGATATGTTGGCAATACATATCATCATTTAACACTTTCTTTATCTTTGCGCCAACAACACAGTAGCACTCTGTAAATACACAGCACCTAACATCTTCATACCTTAGGACTACAACATATCACCTGTGGTGATTGCTGCCCAATGCACTCAAGCATTCAACTGTGCTGGTAACATCATTTGCCCAACACAATTTCCATTCTTAGTACTCACTGCACCATTATCCTCTACATTACCTCACAACCTTTAGATTTCCAGCTTAGATGGTTATCATTCACTTTAAATGTCATTATAACCCATTTCCAGTTATCTCACTTTCCAAAGTTCGACATGTCATAACACATGAAGGGGATATTATAATTATATATTTTGGGTCTTGATTGGTAATACAACCTTGTATTATTTCTGAATAATAGGTTCATGTGCATTGCAACCTCTTCCTCATTTCTAAATGTCTTCCATAAACATGATTAACACTTATGCTTTTTCATCATCTTCGTCAAGTGCTAACCCTGTTTTTGCAGGAAATATGTGGAAGACGTCATCACTTGGGGTTGTAAATTTGATTGTAATAGCTAGATTTGAATGAAAATTTACATTTCCTGCTTTAGGTAGAATGAATGAGCATTGTGAATTACTTGTTTTCCATGCATTTTTGCCTTCATTTCTCAAATTCCCACAATGGTGAAACACGAATCACCATTTCGTAAGAGGTAAATTAATCCTAAGTTGATGATCCACATCAATGGCCATAGTCAGGGTGTGGACAAAACTTAGCATTTTTATCTTTTACAAAATAACACTGGACCCACACTGGATCCACTTTTCAAAATTCATCATATTTTCCTTAAATATTTTCTTCTTTTATCAGAATTTAACTTAAAATTAATTCAAAATGTATACCAATGGCCATAGTCAGGGTATATTGAGGGTTCATTTCATTTTAAATTCTATAAAAGCACCAAAATGTATTTCATTCTTCTCTTGAATTTAAATATAGATTATTATATAATACATTCAAGGACCATAGCCAAGAATGCATTATGTCTTCAATCTTATTTTAATTCACTTAAAGAATGGAATAGCTTTTTCAAATTCCAATCTCAAAATTCTTTAAATTCATTCATCAGTTAGGATAGAATTGCATCATATTTTCTTAATCCTTTTTCATAAACCGAAGTGGGTCTTTCCTTTATTTCTCAGATCAAAACCTATTCAAATTCAACTTTATTTCTCAAAAGGATTCAAGAATTCAATTTCAAGGTCCCATTTGACTTTGAAACTTCAGAATCATCTTGTATTTCAAATTCCAAATTTTATCTCAAATTCAAAGTCCAATTTAACTTTGAAATTCATTTGTATATTCAAGATTCAATTTCTAAAATTCATTTTTCCAAATTCAATTCAACTTAGAAATTCTTGATTCATCTTCTAAATTCCAGATTCAAACTTCGAATTCAAAGTCCAATTTGACTTCGAAATTCATATTCAAAATCAAATCCAAAGTTAGATCCTAAATCCAACTTGGATCCCGATTTCCAAGTTCAAATCTCCACTTTTTTGGATCTGAGATTCAGATCCAAAAAAATCCATTCTAAGATCCAGAACCCAACTCTTCATTGGATCTCAGACTTCAGATCCAAATCCATTCTAGGATCCAGAATCCAATCCTACATTGGATCTCAGACTTCAGATCCAATTCCATCTTAGGGTCCAGAGTTCAACTCTATCTTGAATCTCAGATTTCAGATCCAAAAACCATCTTGGATTCCAAACCTCGAATCCAATTCCATTCAAAATTCCAGATCCAAATTCCAAACCTTAAAATCAATTCCATTTAATTCCAGATTTCAAATCAAGTTCCCATTTCAGATCCTAAATTCAAAATTCAACTTTGGATTCTATTTAGAATCCAAACTTAGGATTCAGATTCCATCTTGAATTTAAACTTTCAAATCAAATTGTACCTTTCAAATTCTATTCTGATTTCAAAACTTCAAAGATACAATTCAATTCCATTCCAGATATTCATTCAGGTTCAAACTTCTAAATTCAAAGTCCATTTATGACTTTGAAATTTCCTTTCTTCTCTTTTTCTTTTATCTCAGTTTTCAAGATCATTTCTCTCAAAGTCCAAATTTATATTCCCAAGCTCTTGATTATTCTAAAAACTTAGAGCTTTAATCTGAAGTTCTAAGTTAAAATCATTTATTCACTTTATCAGATTCATCTCAGAAACACTTGGGAATTCTTCAAAAATATTTTAAAAAGAGTATACATCTTTGCATTAGCACAAGCATGATTCTTTGTGCATCTAGACTTAGAATGATTTCTTAGGTAAATTCTTAGCAAAATAAAAGGCATAAATTCGACCCTTGGTTATCCCTGGTAAAGGCGCCAGGAACGGTCGAACCTCGTACCGACGAGCGGATCCCGTCTCCCAGTTTTCCCGCAAATATTTCAAAACGGAGGCGAGTTATTTCAAATATTTTCAAATTAAGGTCAAGTGAGACCCGCAAAATAATTCCTCTTCTCTCTTCTTTTCTTTTCTCTTCTCTTTTCTCTTCTCTTTTCTCTTTCCGTCTTCTATTTTCTCCCTTTAAAAGGAGGACATAGAGGCAGGAAAGGAAGAGAAAGAGAGAGAATATTATGAGAGGAAAATTTTTGCGATGATCACAGTTTTGGCGACCGTGATGGGACCCGTCTTCGTCCGGTCGAATTTAATGCCTTTTTCTTTGCTTTGATATTTTCTAAGTTTTTATTCTAATATATGTCAGCTATATTTCCATGCAAACCTTAGGAGCCTAGACTCTGCCCTAAGTTGACATCATTGCATATAGGATTTAAGTATGGTTTGGTAGGACCATATTGAGGAGATTATTCCATGCTCACATTAGATCTAGGTCTGAAATACAACTCTCCTCAATTCTAGGGATTGAATGCAAAATAATGTATGCAAGTGTATGCTTCTCTTCATTTTAACCTATCTCTTTAGGACTTGCATTAGAGCCATCTGATTTCTTGCATGTTGAGCATATTTTGAAAACCTCCTTACCTATATTGTCCCGGTCTTCACGTTGCTGGGTTGTCTCACTGAACCATAGTTCAGGAGAGAGCCTCACAACTGGACCACTTATTTGGGTTCGCGCCCCCCTACCACGTACCTAAGGGCCATAGTCCGAGGTATATCGGTAGGTGCTCAAGGATATTGGGAAGCCATTACCTTAGAACCAGAGAAATATTTCTACGCCACGTACTTCGAGCTTCGGCTTGAGTATATCGGCGTATCTTGATTGGAATCAGATGATCTGAACCCTAGAGTTAGGATTAGGGTCCTACAAGCCATTTCAAAATATTGCATTTAGAGTCAGCCCCTAGGGATTGTTGTTTGTGCATCCTTGTTTGTATATCTATGATTGTATGATATTTTATATTCCCTATATTTTCCAAAACCCCGAGTATATTATTATTCAAAATTTCCTCCTTGTTTTAAAACCCAGGTGTATTTTCCTTTTTCTTCTCTTAATTTCTTCTAATTCTTTTTTTATCCTGCCTGCAATTCTTCAAAAAATTTCTTTTCTATATTCTATTCCTTACCCTCATTTACAATAAAACATCTTTTGTCAGGATATGTCCTTTTCAAAATTTATCTTTATTTCACATTTTTACTTGTATCCTTTTTAAGAAAAATAGTGCGGTTGTCGCAAATTTTGGTGACAACCGATCCCTCGTAATGGGATGTTTTCATTTTCAGATTATGATTTCCTCCTTTATTAAAATTTCTTCCTAGATCTTTTCTAAAAGACCCATTTATAATCCACAGAGAGCATCAACACTATCAGTTGAGTCGGGCAAAGCTCAGAGATCACACTGCTCTAACATCCCAGTTACAAGCAGAGAGAGTAAGGAATGGATTCTCAAAAATCTGTCAGAAAGGGAGTTCAGGACAACAGAAGCAAGATCGATCCCGCGATATACCAATTATTCAAAAAGATGATGGTTGAGATATTGTCTGAACAAGCTGAAGCCAATTGCGGAAAAACTCCCACAGAAGGAAAGGCACCTGTCACTTTCCCCATAAATGAACACAGCAATATCAGTGTAGGAAATTCCAAAGCCAGCAGGGGCAGCAGTCAAGGCAACCAAGGCAGCAACTTGAGAGAGCATAAAAGCCAGATTGGGAAATATTGTGAAAACCGTGATAGACCTCTTCAATACAGTCCTCAGCAGAAAGGCAAGAAGCAAGAAGAACCAAAACACATCAATTGGAGCAGGGATAGGAAGTTCACTCCTTTGGACCAGCCTATGGAGAAAGTGCTGGAATACCTGCTATCCCATGGGATGGTGAAGTTGCCCAAAATTGCAGACCCTCCAGTATTCATGGGGAAGTACAGAGAGCAATACTGCAAATTCCATAGAGCCATGGGACATGATACAGAACACTGCTTCGTCTTGAAGCATTTGGTCCAGGACTGTATCGATAAAAGCATCCTCGTAGAAGATGAAGAGGAGGGCAAAATGGAAAATTTATCTGCTCCATTTCCCAAGCATTCAGCATCAACCATCTCAGAACATTCATTTCTTCCACAAAGCTATATACATCCATGCTCTAGTGAAGAACTAAAACTCCAGCATCAGGTAATGGTTCTACATCAGGATCAGCCTGTCTCAGAAAATGGATATCTTCTCACTTCTTGACCAAGTAAGTGTACCAGTCAAGGATGAAAGAATTCCAATCTTCCCAAAGAGCTTTCTTAAGAAAGAAGCCTGCACAGAAAAGGCAGAAACCTCTAAAGCAACAGAGGAACAAGCTGACGATTTCCAGAAGCCAATTACGGCACTCTCCAACATTTCCATCTTCGAATTAACTCATGATTCTCCCAAGCATCAGGAAAAGTTGGATGATCTATTAAGAAAGATCAAGGTGAAGCCGGGCACCACGCCTGAAGACATGGCGCAGATTGTAAATCAAGAGATGACAAACGCACCTATTACCTTTTCAGATGAGGACTTGCCAAAGCCTCATTCATTCCACAACAATGCATTATACATCGTAGTTAGGACCCGGGGCATGACTGTCCCGCATGTGCTCGTTGATGGAGGCAGCAGCCTCAATATTTGCCCAAAGATGACAGCGAAAGCACTGAGATTGAAAGAGGAAGAATATGTGCCTGATCCCATTACCATCTACGGTTTTGACAATCACGGGCAGACTGCCAAAGGCAAGATCTTCTTAGAAATCTTCATTAACTACTCAGTGCACACCGTCTTATTCCATGTCGTCAATGTGCCGCCAACTTACAATATTTTGTTGGGACGAACATGGATCCACAATGCCAATGCCGTTCCATCGACTCTTCACCAGTGCATAAAGTGGTCCAAGGGCGGAATGATTACTACCGTTTTGGGCGAAGACCTTGAAGAAAGGTTGCCACAACCTATGATTCCCCGTCCAACATTTACAACAGATATTCCCAGCATCCGGGAGGCAGATGAAATCAATCTTAGCGACAGCCTAGAGATGCTGAAACTGAAAGATGTCATGGATGAAGAGAATGTTGCAGCCACGGTCCAATGGCAGGGACCTTGTTTCTTCAAGTTAGGAGGACGCATTAATTACACCTCCTTCAAAGATCATCCTTTATTCCCTCAATTTTCTAAAGCAAGAAAGGGATTCGATCTGTTAATCAAACATGGATATCAACCATTCCGAGTCATGGGGAAAGATGAAGATGGCATAATAGAGCCCATCATTCCAGTTCGGTATGCAGACAACTCAGGGTTGGGGTTTACCGGCCGGGATTCCAGCAAAAGGACAGTTTTTGTCAGAGGAAGCCAATAAAAAGATGATGCCTTAGTTTTCCTGCTTTCTTTTCTTCTCTTTTGTTTAAATCTTGTAGGGACAATACAGTCCCATCTTTTGTCAGAGTCTTGTAAATACTTTACTTCAATCAATGAAAGATCAAATTTTCTCTTCGAGCATCTATCATTCCTTCTTATGCTTTGTCTATGACATTACCCTTTGCTTTATACAAAAATTTGTTTTGGCTTGTACTTTCCCCTAAAACCCTCTTTTCGGCATTTTCAGGACTATTAACTCCTGAATCAATGACAAGATTTGTTATCAATCCCAAGTATCTAAAATTGGCAAGGTTTCCTGAGATGAAAGACAGAGCAGAGGTCAGTCAGGCAACAGAGCAGACCGAAGAGCCAGCCGCATTTGATTCCACCATTCAGGATTTACCAGAATTTGCTCACATTCAGAAGCAAGATGAACCATCATCTTTGGTTCAAGATCCAACTGAGGATATCAACATTGGGTCGGAAGATGATCCGAAAATTCTCAAAATTGGGTCGAGTCTAAGCGAAATTGAAAAAGCTAGACTCATCCAATTCCTTGAAAAGCATCAGGAAGTATTTGCCTGGACTTATGAAGATATGCCAGGATTGGATATCAAGCTGGTTAAGCATCGACTCAAGTTGAAACCAGAAGTCAGACCAATCAAGCAGAAATTGAGGAAATTAGACCCTCGAATTGAGCAACAAGTCAAGGAAGGACTTGAAGATTTATTGAAGGCAGGTTTCATCCGGGCCATCGATTATCCAGACTGGTTAGCAAATATCGTGGCAGTCCCTAAAAAGAACGGAAAAGTCCAGATCTGCATTGATTTCAGGGACCTCAATAAGGCCACCCCGAAAGATGATTATCCACTTCCCAACATTGACCTGTTGATTGATAGCACAGCAGGTCATGCCATGTTTTCCTTCATGGACGGATATTCAGGCTATAATCAGATCAAGTTGGCCGCTCGTGATCAATCCAAGACTTCATTTACTACTCCATGGGGAACCTTCTGCTATATTGTGATGCCATTTGGACTCAAAAATGCCGGGGCAACCTATCAAAGGGCGATGACCGTCATTTTCCATGATCAAATGCACAAGAATATGGATGCATATGTGGATGACATTTTGGTTAAGTCTAAAGAAGAAGAGGATCACCTTGATGCTCTTAGCCAAGTTTTTGAAAGACTTATCCTCTACAAATTAAGACTTAACCCTCAAAAATGTGTTTTCGGAGTTGAGTCCGGAAAATTACTCGGCTTCATTATCTGCAAAAAAGGGATCGAGGTGGATCCGGCTAAAGCAAAAGCCATTATTGATATGCCACCTCCAACTAATCTCAGGGAACTGCAAAGCCTTCATGGGCGTATTCAGTCTATTTGCAGATTCATCTCTAATTTGGCCATGAGATGCGAGCCTTTCAACCATTTGCGAAGAAAAAGAGTTAAATTTGAATGGGGATCAGAATGTCAGCTCTCGTTTGAGCGTATCAAGCAATATCTCCTTAATCCACCAGTTTTGAAGCAGCCTAAGCTGGGAAAGCCTCTCTTACTATATATTTCTATCAATCAGAATGCCTGTGGTGAATTCCTCGCGCAGTATGAAGAGGGCAGCCTGATAGAGCACGCCATCTACTATGTGAGCAAAACATTCATTGATTATGAAAAGAAGTATTCTCAGATGGAGAAAACTTGCCTAGCCCTGGTTTGGATGTGCCAGAAGTTAAGACATTACTTACTGGCTTCTGAAATCAAATTTTTGTCAAAACTTAATCCGCTCAGATATATTCTTGAGCAACCGTTTCTTACTGGACGAATTGCGAAATGGCAAGTCCTCCTAATGCAATATGACTTAGAGTATGTTTCTCAAAAGTCGATTAAAGGCCAAGCGATCGCAGATCAGTTGGCAGATTTCTCCCTGACTAAAGAAATTAAAGCAGAGGATGATTTTCCTGATGAGCACATCTGCAATATCCAACAGCCTCTAGTTTGGAACCTTTTCTTCGATGGCTCTAAAAATATGTCTGGCATCGGGATCGGAGTCTTGTTAATCACTCTAGAAAAAGAAATGATCCCTTATTCCCTCAAGCTTGGTTTCCAATGCACCCATAATATGGCTGAGTGTGAAGCTTTAATACAAGTCCTCAAAATTGTACAAAGTTTCAATGTCAAGAGAGTGCATGCCTTTGGCGATTCACTACTTGTTATCAGTCAAGTTAACGCTGAATGGCAAGTGAAAGATTCCAAATTGATTCCGTATCAGAAGATCGTCCTAGCTCTTGTGGACAGCTTCGAAAAATTTCAGCTCAGTCACATCAGAAGAGAGCATAATCAGATAGCTGATGGTTTAGCCAGCCTGAGCTCCATTTTATCATTCAAAGGTGGTGAATCATGTTATTTTTTCGAAGTTGGCAGACTTGAGCAACCTGCTTTCGCTTCAGTTATGCAAGTAAACCAGGTCAATCAGAAGGAAAAGCCTTGGTACCAAAATATCAAAAATTTCGTTGAAACTGGTGAATTTCCACCAGAGATGTCAAAAAGGGAGCAACATGTGATCCAACGTATGTCTACCCGTTATATCATTCTTGCCAATATCCTCTACCGCCGTGGGTTCAGTTCTGAGTATTCAAGGTGCTTAGACAAAGAAGAAGCTATGGAAATCATCCAAGAGGCACATGAAGGGATTTGTGGTGGCCATGTCGGCTATCAAACTCTCGTCAAACAGATCGTTCGAGCAGGATACTATTGGAATACCATGCAACAGGACTGCCATAGATTTGTGAAGAGGTGCGTCAAGTGCCAATTACACGCGCCTTACATTCATGCTTCGGCCACATATCTCCAATCAGTTGTTTCTCCTTGACCATTTTCTATGTGGGCTTTCGACGTTGTAGGCCCAATTACCCCTTCTGCTTCTAATGACCACAAATACTTTCTGGCTGCAACGAAGTATTTCACAAAATGGGTTGAAGCTGTTACTCTACGCACAGTAGAAGGCCGCCATGTGGTTTCTTTCATTCACAAGAACATTCTTTGTCGCTTCGGCATTCCACACGATATTGTCTCAGATAATGGAACCCATTTCAAAAATGAGAGAATGAAAACCTTCTGTTCTAAATTCAGAATTTCCCATCATTTCTCAGTTCCCTATTATCCTCAAGGGAATGGCCAAGCAGAGGCCACCAATAAGATCTTGATCCGTATTCTGGAAAGGACTGTGAAGACAGGTCGAGATTGGCATGAGCAAATTCATGACGCACTTTGGGCATATCGCACCACCATTCAGACCCCGACTAATGCCACCCCTTCAGAACTTGTTTACGGAATTGAAGTGGTGTTGTCTCTCCATGTCCAGAAGCCCGCTCTCAAATTTGCTTCTCTTATAGAATTGCCACTTGATCAGTATCAGCAGCAGAGATTGGTGCAACTAGATTTACTAGATGAAAAGAGACTCAAGGCAGCAGAGCATGCTCAAGCTTATCGACAGAGGATAGCTCGACACTATGCCAAGTCCGTCATTGAGAGAAAATTTCGAGTTAACGATTTGGTACTCAGATCAACGGCTCATCTCAAGCATCGACCACGGGGCAAGTGGTCACCCAACTGGGAAGGCCCTTATGTGGTTAAGGAAGCACTTCCTCGCAATTCGTATCGTCTAATCAACGCAGATGGAGTGGAAATGCCAGATCCCATCAATGCTCTGCATTTGAAGAAGTTTTACACCTGAAATGTTCATTCTAAAGCCTTTGTACTCTTCAAAAGAGCCATTTCAATAAAATAATGATCTTCTATTCTTACATTCATCTCCGTGATACTGGGGCATTTTATTGATCTATAATCATTTTTCTTCATCATATGCAGGCAGGATTAGACGAAAGCTCTTTTTCTCAAATTTTGTTAATTCCCATTTGATCTTGTGATCTTTATTTTCATTTCATTTGATTTACTTTTTAGCAAATTTTCTTCAAGCTATTGCTCATCTCTGTCAAGTTTTAACAAATTTTTCAATCTTATTAAAATTTTCATCTACCTTTATCTTTAAAATTTACCCCTTCAGGTTAAGGGATAAACCTGATGCCTCCTTTCAATGAGGTATTCTTTTTATTATTTCCCCCGTTCAGGACAAGGGGACAAAATCCTGAAAGTCGACCACACGCAATTAAACTATGATGGTCCATTAATTTTTACCAAAGAATCTTTATTCTCTGAAAAATTCACTTTGTTTAGCTCATCTTTACAACCCAGTCCTCGCACTAGGGTATTTCCCAAAATCTTCAAATACACATTGAGCTCATTTAGAGGATCCGACCCTCGCACCAATAACTTTCTACATTCAATCTTCTGATCAAAATCCTTTCTTCTACAAAATTCAAGTTCTGATTTAAAATCTCCCAAAAGCTGATGTATTTCAAACGTCCCAGTTTTACTGGTCAGGTATTTCAAATGTCCTAGTTTTTACTGGTCCGGTACTTCAAACGTTCCAGCTTTTTACTGGTCAGGTATTTCCGAAAAGATCCAACACTCGTTGGTCATATATTTCAAACGTTCCAGCTTCTCGCTGGTCAGGTATTTCAAACGTTCCAGCTTTTGCTGGTCAGGTATTTCAAAAGATCCAACATTCGTTGGGCATGTATTTCAAACGTTCCAGCTTCTTGCTGGTCAGGTATTTCAAACATCCCAGCTTCTGTTGGTCAGGTATTTCCGAAAAGATCCAACACTTGTTGGTCATATATTCCAAACGTTTCAGCTTCTCGCTAGTCAGGTATTTCAAATGTCCCAGCTTCTGCTGGTCAGGTATTTCAAAATATCCAACACTCGTTGGGCATGTATTTCAAACGTTCCAGCTTCTTGCTGGTCAAATCCAACACTCGTTGGTTATATATTTCAAACGTTCCAGCTTCTCGCTGGTCAGGTATTTCAAACGTCCCAGCTTTTTCTGGTCAGGTATTTCAAAAGATCCAACACTCGTTGGGCATGTATTTCAAACGTTCCAGCATTTTGCTGGTCATGTATTTCAAACGTTCCAGCTTTCGCTGGTCAGGTATTTCAAAAAAAAAGATCCAACACTCGTTGGTCATGTATTTTAAACGTTCCAGCTTTTCGTTGGTCACGCATTCCAAACGTTCCAGCTTTTCGCTGGTCACGCATTTCAAACGTCCCAGCTTTGCTGGTCATGCATTCTCAAAAATGACTCAGCTTTTGGTCGTGTATTTCAAAAAGTCCCAGCTCACAATTTTCGAGCTCCCAAATCAACCTATTTTCCATAAATCAGACTTTCAGGTTGCGATTTCTCCATTCTATCATTTCCAAACCTTCATATCTCCAAATCTCTCAAGAATATCAATTCTCCAACCTCTGGGTACAATGTTTTTAAAAAATCCATCATTTTCTCAACCCTTGGGTTATAATCTCCCAATTTTGATCATTCTCAATCTTTTTTAAAACCCAGTTTTTCATAACCATTCGCGTATTTCCCAAAAGACCCAACGCTCGTTGGTCATGTATTTCCAAAATGTTCCAGCATTATTGTTGGTCATGTATTCTAAATGTTCCAGTTCTACTGGTCAAGTATTTCAAAAGGTTCCAGCTTCTCGTTGGTCACGTATTTCAAAGGTTTCAGCTTTCGCTGGACAGGTACTTCAAAAGATCTCAACGTCTATTTGTCATGTATTCCAAAAGGTTCCAGTTTTTGCTGATCATGTATTTCGAAAAGGTTCCAGCTTTCGCTGGTCATGTATTTCAAAGGTTCTAGCCTTCGCTGGTCATGTATTTCAAAGGTCCCAGCTTTTGCTGGTCATGTATTTCCAAAATCGAAGATTGCAACTCAAGTTCTCATCAAAATCTATATTGAGTGATTATTTCACAAAAAATTCATGAAAACTTTGCCAATTTGCTAAAAGCATTTGTTGATTCTAAATATTCTTACTATACAAAGAGAATTTTCTCAGATTACCTCCAGTATTTCTTTCCAAAAGGTGAAACTTTTTGCAAAAAAGAGGTAAAATTCAAATCTTTTTTCTATTGATCAACCAAAAGGATGTAAGAAATGTCCTCGATATGATCAATGAAAGAAATCTTCAATGATGTTGAAAAGCCAGAAGCAAATTGATATTGATTGCGGCTATGGCGCATGTTTTAAAATGACTTTCTGGCAATTAGGCAGTGAAAATATCTTGAGCTACAAAAAGAACCCACTTAATCCATATCTTCTCATTCTAAAGTTGCAATCAAATATCCGCAAAAGGGATCTCTCAACTGTCATCAAGATGAAGGCGAATTAAGCGAGTGGATCCCCGGGGCCAAAGAAGATTTGAAACATCTCCAAGATGACGGAGTTTGTGACGGATCCTTCCAGGGAAAGTTCGGATCACTGTCGAGATGAAGGTAGATGCAATGAACCTACCGACAAACCCTAAAAGATATTTGATTTCAGCTACATCTAAAAGAACTTTTTGAGCCAATATCGTATAGAATCCCTGAGATAAAAGAAAGATCGAAACATCTCCAAGATGAAGGAGTTTGTGACGTACCCTTCCTTGAAAAAGAGAGAAAAGTCAGGACATCCAAATGAAGGATGATGTGAAAAACCAAGAAAGCCCTAATGACTCAAAAAGAGTGCAAAAAGATCATTGTGGGAAAACACCCAGATATCAAACTGCCAAAGTTGCCAGAAGTCATCTTTTCTCATGCAAAATTCTTTTATCAATATCTTTTTATTACTTGCTTTTATGAAATTAAGAATATTTCTTTTATTCTCATATCAGGGAAATGGATAGCTTCCTTGAAGAAAATCATCAGTGCTAAAATTTTGAATTTGACTCTTAGAACTGAGGAGTTAACCTCATTGAAGGAAATACTCTAGGTAAAAGAGGGAATATCTTTGCACATACGTGCACATTTCCAAGCGTTTGAATCTACTATGATTTTATCTTATTGGCAAAATTTTCTAGCTATTCCAAAAAAGAAATAAATGTTCAATATCCATTTTGATGCAACCTAGCGTTGTTTATATTTCCAGAAGAGTTGCCTCCTTCAAGAGGAAGTATCTCTTCCTGTCCCATCACGGTTTTTCTCATTAAAGAATTCCGTATGGACGACCCACTCAGGATAAGGGTTAAACTTGAATCATTTGCGAAAGATTCTTTGATTTCAAAAGCTATTTCAGTCTCAGCAATGAGACGCCCAATTTCTTCCCATTTTCAAAGCTTTAGGAACCTTATATTTCCTCCTTTCGCAAAAACCCCTCTCGGATTTGTTCGTCCAAATTCCGAAGGTCCCATTATGGTTTCTCCATTTTTGAGAAACCTGTATGGTAGATTTCCCCCACTCAGGATAAGGGTTAAACCTGAACCATTTGCGAAAGATTCTTTGATTTCAAAAGCTATTTCAGTCTCAGCAATGAGACGCCCAATTTCTTCCCCTTTTCAAAGCTTTAGGGACCTTATATTTCCTCCTTTCGCAAAAACCCCTCTCGGATTTGTTCGTCCAAATTCCGAAGGTCCCATTATGGTTTCTCCATTTTTGAGAAACCTGTATGGTAGATTTCCCCCACTCAGGATAAGGGTTAAACCTGAACCATTTGCGAAAGATTCTTTGATTTCAAAAGCTATTTCAGTCTCAGCAATGAGACGCCCAATTTCTTCCCCTTTTCAAAGCTTTAGGGACCTTATATTTCCTCCTTTCACAAAAACCCCTCTCGGATTTGTTCGTCCAAATTCCGAAGGTCCCATTATGGTTTCTCCATTTTTGAGAAACCTGTATGGTAGATTTCCCCCACTCAGGATAAGGGTTAAACCTGAACCATTTGCGAAAGATTCTTTGATTTCAAAAGCTATTTCAGTCTCAGCAATGAGACGCCCAATTTCTTCCCCTTTTCAAAGCTTTAGGGACCTTATATTTCCTCCTTTCGCAAAAACCCCTTTCGGATTTGTTCGTCCAAATTCCGAAGGTCCCATCGTGCTTTCTCCATTTTTGAGAAACCTGTATGGTAGATTTCCCTCACTCAGGATAAGGGTCAAACCTGAACCTTCTGCGAAAGATTCTTTGATTTCAAAAGCTATTTTAGTCTCAGCAATGAGACGCCCCATTTCTTCCCCTTTTCGAAGCTTTAGGGAACCCTATATTTCTCCTTTCGCAAAAACCCCTTTCGGATTTGTTCGTCCAAATTTTGAAGGTCCTATCGTGCTTTCTCCATTTTTGAGAAACCCGTATGGTAGATTTTCTATCCAGATTAAGAGTTAACCCGGAACCTCGCTTCGCGAGGTATCTTCCTTGTAGGTTTGGGTTAAACCTGAGTCACATTCCAATGAGATTCCGCGTTTTGACGAGATGTTTTCTTCCAGTCCCATCATGGTTCTTCCCATCAAGGAACCCATGCTTTGTATATCCATCCAGGATAGGATTCCACTTGAGCTTCATTTCACAAGACATTTTCCGAAAATGTCCCATCAAGACCCTCGTGTATTCCTTTCGTCATTTCAAATCCATCTCGATATATTTTCGTCCCATCCAGGTTAAGGGCTAAACCTGAATCATTCCGATAAGAGTATCTTGTCTCACCCACGAGACCTAATCAAAATTCTCATTTCCCACCATTTCGGAATTTCCATCTAAAGTCCCATCACGAATTCCTCATCTTTTACTCAATCATATCATTTTGAGGATTTCGTCTCCCCAAAACCATTCAGGATAAGGTTGTAAGCCTGAAAAGCCATATTTTCAAAATAATTCTTCCACACCCAGTTCAGACCTGCTGACTGGGGCATTTTCAAAATTTGGAGTGTTATCTTTGCCACTAAACTCGCCTTTCAACCGGCTTAGTAGCAAAGAGGGGCATATGTGAACACCCCAAATTTTTCAAAGTTTTATAAAAATGACCCTTTTGCCCCTAACCCCGTTTTCTGAGAAAATCAAGTCATTTGTTCAGATTCTCTGAATTAAAATCCATATTGATATATTCAAAATCAATTCCGGATCCGAATCCAGTGCTTTA
The DNA here is from genome assembly GCF_984573655.1 of Nuphar pumila. Classification (NCBI taxonomy): domain Eukaryota; kingdom Viridiplantae; phylum Streptophyta; class Magnoliopsida; order Nymphaeales; family Nymphaeaceae; genus Nuphar; species Nuphar pumila. The sequence goes on along the minus strand of NC_143262.1, from coordinate 22,573,911 downwards.
AGTCCATATTTCTTCAAAATCCGGATCCAAATGTATTTTCTGAAGAAATTTTCTCAAAATAGCTTTTAAATTCTCAGAAAAATTCCCTTTTGTAAATATTTTTGCAAAAACACAAAAAAAATAGTTTAAACCTTTGTTTTCTCACAAACTTTAGGATTTTATTCTAAAAATACAAAAAAATAAAAAATAAAACAAAAAACCAAAAAAATGGAAAATTTCAAAAAAAATGAATGAGTTTAAACTTTTTAAAGTCGATTTTGCTAAAAAAATCATTTTTTAACCATTTTTAGGAAAAATTTTGTTAAGGGAGCCTCTTTTTGAAAAAAAACCAAAAAAAATTCACAAATAAACCCTAATCGCCCCCCTCTCTTTCACTCTCGCCACTTTCCCCTCTCTCTCTTTCTCTCTCCTCCATTGCCAATCGCCCATCGCGCCCTTTCCCCCCGTCGATCCCTAACCGCTCCACCCTTCCAGACCCTTCTCCTCCATCTTTAAAAGGAGCCGCACATGGAAACCCAAGATCATCCGTTTTTCACCCCCGCACCCCTGTTCCTCTTCAGTTCTCATGCATCCTCCGCCTCTCTCTCTCATATCATCTTCTTTACGCCTTCTTCAACTTCTCTAATCTTCTTTTTCCTGATGGTCATCTTTTCCTATGTTCCCCTTTCTCCCCTTTCAGGTGAGTTCTGGCGAGAATAACTTTCCCCTCTCTGTTTGTTTTTTTTATTATTATTACTTTAGACATTTCCTTCCTTTTTTTTAGGGCATCATATGCAGTATCGGTTCACCTATAGTGATACCGATCTGCATCTCGCAACAGGAACTTGGCCCTCTTTTGGGTCACATCTTCTTTCATTCTTACTTTATCTATTTCTTGATTTTCTTTATTCCCATTATACAGGTATCACAAATCATTTAAATTTCCTGTTTCATTTTGATTTTAATCTGTGTTATAATTTTCGATTGGCATTCATTCCTTGTTTATAATTAGTTTTGATTCCTATTTTATCTTGATTTCATTTCGTTTTGAATTTTTTTTTTCTTTTTCTTCTTTTCCTCCTTCATTTCCTTTTCCTGTTTCGGGTTTGTTTCTAATTTCGATCTATGTTTGATTCATTTTCTTTTTAGCTTGGCATCATTACATCCCATTTTTACATTTTATTCTGACATCTATTTTTACATTCATCATCTAGTTCCTGATCTGCTGTGAAGGTAGATCTGAGCATTTGTGCTAGTCCTGCAAGGGTTTTCATCTACCTTAATTTGCCACAGGATATCATCCGATCCAAATTGCTAGGGAATTCTCGTTGGGTTCATTATGAAACCCTTATCAATGTCGCAGATGATCTTCATAATGAATCCTATTCCCCTGCAATGTCTGATCGGGTGTTATTCACTCGTGTGCTGCATTGGAACCCTTTCCTCATCACATATGCATTGTTTTATACTTCCTGCATCCCTTGCATTTTAATAAGCATAATGGCATCTGCCATTTCATCTCGTCACATGGTATTTCCCCTGCATCATCATTTTGAGACTACTGGTCATCATCGTCATCTGTTTCATTTTATTTCATTGTATAAGCTGTCTTGATTTCTTATCTATCCTTGGGCCAAGCCACTGATGGTCGTGTCTAAACCCCTACTGTATGAAGTCGACCTACAGTCAGTAGGAAGTCGATTTGCTTCACGGGTAGATGTGGTATTTGATGACCTGAGATCAGATCCTATAAGTAATTACGGTTTCTGTGGTAGCAAGTATATTCGATCTATGACAAAAGATGAGTTGTTTGCTGCAAAGGAAACACTCAGAGTTATCCCGATTCATGAACAACAGGTAATGTTTATCAGATTTCATCTACATTGTTAATGCTCTATTCCATCTTCGTAAATTCTTGCTTCTTGTGCCTGCATTTTTTTTTATGATATATAGATTTCTGCCTTCCCCTGTATTTAGGTCATCATAATTCTTTATGGATGCCTCAGGATTGCTAACTTTCACCTAGCCTATCTGATTAGCTAGTATTAGTCTGTTACTGTGGGATGTTGTAGCCATTGGTTGCAAAAAGTGGCAATTGTGGTAAGATGATACTGTATGACTAAAAGAAAAACCCCTTGGTCAAGTATTAGATTTGCAAGCCGACAACCTCTTTTCTATGTTGCATCTTCACCCCTTACATGATAGTGTATTTTCATGTGCTGGGCAATGAGGTGCCCTGCAATCCGTTGGTACCCTGTACACATCCTCTAAAGGTATGTCCATTAAATTCCTCATATTATCATCAGATTCAATTTTGTTTACAGTTGGATTTCTTTCTCACTTGCCATTTGAGAAGCATTTACAAAAGGACGCTACAACGCAGCAAGCAATCGATCCTCCGACTCAAGTTTTGGGATCCAGTATGCCCAACCTGTAGCAAAGAGCCACAAAGGCTCTTGTAAACACCTGATCATGTCAAATGCAATTGTGGAGGGAGATGGAGTCTGTGGGATTAGGAAAGGAGCTCGTGCATATACCCAAAAATCCATTGAATCACAGGTTGGTGATGATTTGCTATTGAAACATTGCTACAAAGAGTTTATTAATAGTAAAGAGGAAATATCCATCTCTATGCACTCTATTTTCTCTAGTTTTACTGTAAAGGTAAGAAGGAGCCAAGGGTGTTTGCTTCATTATCATTGCCTAGTATTATTATATTTTCTCTGAGGTTTTTGCCTCATGTGTTCTACCATTTGTGATGATGTCCAAAGTAGCTTTGAACTCAAGATCGAGTGCTGAAGGGTTAGTATCCCCTGTTACTTCTATCATTGGCATTGAGCCCACGCCCAGTTGGATAGGTTCTGGAGAAATCAAGCACACATTGATGACACCACTCAAGGATTACAGCATGCCACCTCCAAAAGCCAATCTAGGGGAACACAAGGAGACTACTGCCAGTAAAATTATTATTGAGTCACCAGATTCCATCCATGAAAATATCATATTCTGAATAATCCTGAAGCATTTCCCAACCATAGATACCTTATTATCATGACCAAATATAAATTTTCTCTATTCCGGAGTACATTAATGACAGGGGGAGGGGGTCCAGAAGAAGTCAGACACCGATCAAGGTCTTCAGTGCTGCTTCCATCCTCGTTATCAAAGAGGTGATGGGTAAAGATAACTTTCAGATTGTAGTTCCAAAGCCCCTCAGAACTGACATTTGATGCAATAACAAGTAAAGGACCTGCACATGGGTCATTGCTGATCAAAATTAGAGTTGTATTTCTACCTGTGCTACATTTATTTTGTTAAGTTTCTTTCATATCCATTCGGATTTTTGACTAATGTATGATTTCTTGGTTCATATCGGTCCCAGCATTGCATTCTCTCTAACACCGGCACATGTCTGGAGCTGAATGATGTTTTGAAACTTATTTTAAGATGTGGAGATCATTTCTCTTTTACCCCTGTAAACTTTTTCATTGTTGTGAGCATTCAATTTGCTGTCAAGAAGTTGGGTTCAAGGTTGTAATGCATCAAGGTCAGGTAATGGTCTTCTGCACATGGCTCTGCATTTTATCTGTGCAATTTGAGGCACTGAAGTTGTAGGGAACGAGTGGATGTTTCAAGGGGCAGCATATGCAACTCTTCCTATTAATGGTTCTAGGAGTATGACTTCCAGTAAAACTAATGGTGGTTGTCAGCTGTCTGACAGGAAGTGTCAATGGTCGCACCTGGCCTCAATACATTCGCAGGGGTTTGAAATTAGCTGTTTAGCCTCCAACTGGCATCTTCTGAATTCATAGAGGAGTCGTAACAGATATTGTGGCACATGCAGTCAGTGCCACTCCGGTGTTGCCATCTACATTCATTTCAAAATAGCATTCACACATAGCATTTTAAGCTAATTAGAGTAGATTCATGGTCAGCAGACCAGATTCTTGTTCATTTCTTTGAAGCTGAGTACTAATTTCTTTCACATTTGATTTTCACTGCAGAGCCTGGATGTTTTGTGGGTTTGGAAACTTGGTCATCATTGATAAGAGTCGGATTGTATTTCGGTGTTGGTCATCACATAATTACTCGATCAAACCCACTTCAGTACAGTATTGAAAGCACCATTTCGACCTGAGTGGCTCTGAGATTCGGTCTCCAACCATGGATTCACTGGATCGATGTAATTGACCTGATTGTATATTGCATTTGCTTCTGTTTCAGGTATTTCTCTTCTATCTAGCATATTTCTCTTTATTTCATTAGGTGTTATTTATATGTTCTGTATTTCTTTTTCACAGTTCATCAATGGCATGTGAATCTTTTGCATCTTTCATTTCCACCTTTATATAGTTATCATTTGTTGCCTACCCAGCACTAGCACCACCTGTTAAATGGCCACCATTCACCTACTTGTGGCAATACACCACATTCATCATTTTTCAGTATGCCTCCATTGTTGAATATTCATGTTGCTATCTAAGGCATTTGCTAACTGAGTATTTTCCAATTTTGTATATTAGCAATGTATTTGAATTCGCTAGCCATTGAATATTTTCTATCTGTAGGTTAGCAATGCATTCACATTTACTAATTGTTGAATCTCTCTAATTTGCGTGTTAGCAAAGCACTTGCTTTTGCTAGTCACTGAGTGTTTTCCAGTTTGGGTATTGGTAATACCTTTTGCTAACCACTGTGTATTTCACGTTTTGCATGTTAATACATAGCCACTGTCGTACATTCACCACATCTTATATACAGCTATTATTTCATCATCACATTGTATCTTCAGTATGTCCAACACCTCACAACACATCTATGCCCATAGATGCACCTACAACTGCTATAACACACCTTACATTTGTGCTATGACACCATCTGCCCCTGTTGTGTCTGCATAACATTCATGATTCCTTTTATCTCTGTTGTAGCATCATGTATCATTTTATCTCTGTTTCACCACTTCTTGTGCCTTGTTACAGAAGCATAAGTTAGATCATGTCATCATTCTCATGTTCCTGCTGCTTCCCCCTGTGTATTCCAGCTATCAACCTTACTTCCCCTACCATGCACCATCATGTTGTTACTATTTGCAGCAGCACCAACACCACCTGGCAATGGTTGCCACTCACTATCTCCACCAGCATATGACATTGTATTGTATACACCCTCCCCCTGTTCATACATGTTCACAGATATGTTGGCAATACATATCATCATTTAACACTTTCTTTATCTTTGCGCCAACAACACAGTAGCACTCTGTAAATACACAGCACCTAACATCTTCATACCTTAGGACTACAACATATCACCTGTGGTGATTGCTGCCCAATGCACTCAAGCATTCAACTGTGCTGGTAACATCATTTGCCCAACACAATTTCCATTCTTAGTACTCACTGCACCATTACCCTCTACATTACCTCACAACCTTTAGATTTCCAGCTTAGATGGTTATCATTCACTTTAAATGTCATTATAACCCATTTCCAGTTATCTCACTTTCCAAAGTTCGACATGTCATAACACATGAAGGGGATATTATAATTATATATTTTGGGTCTTGATTGGTAATACAACCTTGTATTATTTCTGAATAATAGGTTCATGTGCATTGCAACCTCTTCCTCATTTCTAAATGTCTTCCATAAACATGATTAACACTTATGCTTTTTCATCATCTTCGTCAAGTGCTAACCCTGTTTTTGCAGGAAATATGTGGAAGACGTCATCACTTGGGGTTGTAAATTTGATTGTAATAGCTAGATTTGAATGAAAATTTACATTTCCTGCTTTAGGTAGAATGAATGAGCATTGTGAATTACTTGTTTTCCATGCATTTTTTGCCTTCATTTCTCAAATTCCCACAATGGTGAAACACGAATCACCATTTCGTAAGAGGTAAATTAATCCTAAGTTGATGATCCACATCAATGGCCATAGTCAGGGTGTGGACAAAACTTAGCATTTTTATCTTTTACAAAATAACACTGGACCCACACTGGATCCACTTTTCAAAATTCATCATATTTTCCTTAAATATTTTCTTCTTTTATCAGAATTTAACTTAAAATTAATTCAAAATGTATACCAATGGCCATAGTCAGGGTATATTGAGGGTTCATTTCATTTTAAATTCTATAAAAGCACCAAAATGTATTTCATTCTTCTCTTGAATTTAAATATAGATTATTATATAATACATTCAATGACCATAGTCAAGAATGCATTATGTCTTCAATCTTATTTTAATTCACTTAAAGAATGGAATAGCTTTTTCAAATTCCAATCTCAAAATTCTTTAAATTCATTCATCAGTTAGGATAGAATTGCATCATATTTTCTTAATCCTTTTTCATAAACCGAAGTGGGTCTTTCCTTTATTTCTCAGATCAAAACCTATTCAAATTCAACTTTATTTCTCAAAAGGATTCAAGAATTCAATTTCAAGGTCCCATTTGACTTTGAAACTTCAGAATCATCTTGTATTTCAAATTCCAAATTTTATCTCAAATTCAAAGTCCAATTTAACTTTGAAATTCATTTGTATATTCAAGATTCAATTTCTAAAATTCATTTTTCCAAATTCAATTCAACTTAGAAATTCTTGATTCATCTTCTAAATTCCAGATTCAAACTTCGAATTCAAAGTCCAATTTGACTTCGAAATTCATATTCAAAATCAAATCCAAAGTTAGATCCTAAATCCAACTTGGATCCCGATTTCCAAGTTCAAATCTCCACTTTTTTGGATCTGAGATTCAGATCCAAAAAAATCCATTCTAAGATCCAGAACCCAACTCTTCATTGGATCTCAGACTTCAGATCCAAATCCATTCTAGGATCCAGAATCCAATCCTACATTGGATCTCAGACTTCATATCCAATTCCATCTTAGGGTCCAGAGTCCAACTCTATCTTGAATCTCAGATTTCAGATCCAAAAACCATCTTGGATTCCAAATCTCGAATCCAATTCCATTCAAAATTCCAGATCCAAATTCCAAACCTTAAAATCAATTCCATTTCATTCCAGATTTCAAATCAAGTTCCCATTTCAGATCCTAAATTCAAAATTCAACTTTGGATTCTATTTAGAATCCAGACTTAGGATTCAGATTCCATCTTGAATTCAAACTTTCAAATCAAATTCTACCTTTCAAATTCTATTCTGATTTCAAAACTTTAAAGATAGAATTCAATTCCATTCCAGATATTCATTCAGGTTCAAACTTCTAAATTCAAAGTCCATTTATGACTTTGAAATTTCCTTTCTTCTCTTTTTCTTTTATCTTAGTTTTCAAGATCATTTCTCTCAAAGTCCAAATTTATATTCCCAAGCTCTTGATTATTCTAAAAACTTAGAGCTTTAATCTAAACTTCTAAGTTAAAATCATTTCTTCACTTTATCAGATTCATCTCAGAAACACTTGGGAATTCTTCAAAAATATTTCAAAAAGAGTATACATCTTTTCATTAGCACAAGCATGATTCTTTGTGCATCTAGACTTAGAATGATTTCATAGGTAAATTCTTAGCAAAATAAAAGGCATAAATTCGACCCTTGGTTCGATTACCCCTGGTAAAGGCTCCAGGAACGATCGAACCTCGTACCGACGAGCGGATCCCGTCTCCCAGTTTTCCCGCAAATATTTCAAAACGGAGGCGAGTTATTTCAAATATTTTCAAATTAAGGTCAAGTGAGACCCGCAAAATAATTCCTCTTCTCTCTTCTTTTCTTTTCTCTTCTCTTTTCTCTTTCCGTCTTCTATTTTCTCCCTTCAAAAGGAGGACATAGAGGCAGGAAAGGAAGAGAAAGAGAGAGAGTATTATGAGAGGAAAAATTTTGCGATGATCACAAGTGCGTTGCTCCTTTTTCCTTCCTCCTTTCTTTTTGTTGAAGTCTGACTCACCTCTGAAGGAGACGTCAGCAACAACCTCCACTTAGCCAAGGTAAAGGCTCCTCCTTCCGTTTTATTATGCATCAACAAAAAATAAGTATCAGGTTCAGGCCATCAACCCTGCAAATTCATTGCAGTATGAAAGTGCACTAGGATCAAGGCAACGAGCACTAGAGGGGGGGTGAATAGTGCTTTTAAAAATTTCTGCGGAATATTGAATGATTTTGCAAATCTCAAAGCAAACACACAAAGAACACAAGATTTTATCCTGGTTCGGTCAAACCCGACCTACATCCAGTCCCCAAGCAAAACCCGCTTGAGATTTTCCACTATCAACCTTGTAAACTACAAGATCACACAGACCATAACCGGTCCCACTTTCAGTAACAATCCTACTGAAAGCAAACAACTCCTTTACACCAAGGAGTCCTTCTTTTTACACAAAAGAAATAACAACTTACAATACAACCTATGAGCCTTCCTTTTGAATGCAAATGAGATGCAATTGGCTTTTGAGGTTGTTGAAACACTCTACTCACGAATTCACTATCTCTCAAAGTGATTTGAGTGAAAAACTGAAGTGAAAATATCACGTGTGTGAGAAAACAAATACTTGAATGAATAGGAGTGAAAAGCAAGAAGTAATTCAATATAATTCTATTGAATTTTATGTTTTTTAGTGTAGAATGCACTCATATTTATAGTTAAAAGATTCCATACGTTGAGAGTATGAAAGGGTGTCAAAACTGTCCATTTTGAACGATCAAAACGTTTGAAAAATGAAAAGACACGCCTTTTTTGAAGTTTCAGGAAAACGGCAAAATTAGTCGACTGAAACATCAGTTAGTCGACTAATAGTTAGTTATTAGTAGACTGACAGTTATCGTCGGTCGACTGATCTGTTAATCGATCTGTTTGAAAATCTGAACTTTTGAAACTTAGTCGACTTGAGAAAAGTTAGTCGACTGATAATATCATCAGTAGACTGAAAAACCTTTTAGTCGACTGCTGCTAGAAACTTCTAAAAAACAAACATTCTGTTCAGTCGACTGATAAAAAGCATTAGTCGACTGCTGCTAAATTTTTTTTCAGAAAACACATGTTCTGTTCAGTCGACTGCTGCTAATTTTCCAGAAAACAGACATTCTGTCCAGTCGACTGATAAAATCTTCGGTCGACTAATTTGACAAGAATGACTTTTTAGAAAATATGGCGCGAAAGGATTAGTCGACTGATAAGTCTATTGGTCGACTAATAAACATGAAAATTTAAGAAAAGAGTTTTCTAAAAAGATTTTCAAAAGAGTTTCTTTTAGAAAAGTTTTTCTAAAGACTTTTAAGGTGAAATGCAACCTAAATATGCACTCTAAGTAAGGCTCTTACAAGAATCTAAGACTTTTAATGAATTAAACATTTGCACACTAGTCTTCAAGGATTCTTCACTGAATTCTTTAATTTCTTCATAGCCTTAGCTGAAATGCAGTTGATTCTACTTGCTCATCATCAAAACCATGTACTTGAAGTATCATGTATGGATTCATTGTTGTAACAATCTCCCCCTTTTTTATGATGACAAACTTAATCAAAGATGAAGCATTTAGATGCATAGATGGAGATTTTACTCCCCCTATCAATATGCTGCAAAACATTAAAAGTTAGCACATTTAAAGCACATATATCACATATTGATTGGTTTGCATTTCCATTCATCATTTTTTCATGCATTTAGAAATACATTCATTCAAAGCTTTCTTTTTCTCTTAATTTTGCATTTCTCATGCAAGATCTCCTGTAATGTAATTGCTATCATCTTTTTCTCAAGATCTCCCTGCAATTTCAAAGTAATGCTATCTTTATCTTTTTCTCCCCCTTTGTCAGAATAAAAAAGAGTAAGGGCAAAAATAGCATAAGCAAAATAGACTTTTAACTCGTATATCTATTTTAAAACACAGCAAGAGAGTTCCGGCGTGTTTTGAAGATGCGCTAGTCACTGCAAGAGGATTCTGGCGTTTCAAGATCACGGCCAGAAGATTCCGGCGTCTCCCTGTTACGGTAAGAAAATCCCGGCGATGATGGAGTCGAACGGCACTCTGAGGGTTTTTCAGAAGAGAGAGAGGCAAGAGAGAAAGAGGGGTTTAAGGGTTTCATTTTTAAGAAAAAAAATGAAAAGGTACGAAGTAAAACGATGCCTCTTTTTTAAAAAAAAAACGGGTTTTAAAACAAATCCAAGAGGTGTCGGGTCCCTTCATTTAAAAATTAAAAAAAATTTAGTCGACTAAAACTTTATCGGTCTACTAAAAAGTGCGACTTATTCTAAAAATATCATCAGTCGACTAGAAATATATCGGTCGACTAATATGGTGCGATACATTCCAAAATATAAAACATCAGTCGACTAAAATTTTATCGGTCGACTAATATAGTGCGATTTTGAGATTTTGTTCAAAAATCAGCATTTTTATAAATCCAAAAACGAGCAAATACCTAGTTCTCTCCTAATTCTCATAAAATCTTCATTTTTAAGAGGTTTAGTGAAGATATCGGCATGTTGTTCTTTAGTGGAAATAAAATTTAACGAAATATCTCCTTTTAACACATGATCTCTTAAAAAATGATGTCTAACTTCAATATGCTTAGTTCTTGAGTGCTGAATAGGATTTTTCGAAAGATTTATAGCACTAGTGTTATCACAATAAATAGTTGTTGTGGAGTAATTCAAACCAAAATCTTTTAAGGTCTGTTTCATCCAAAGTACTTGTGAACATGCTAAACTAGCCGCTATATATTCAGCTTCAGTTGTTGAGAGTGATACTGAATTTTGCTTTTTACTAAACCAAGAGACTAAGGAATTTCCCAAGAAATGACAAGTTCCACTAGTACTCTTGCGATCAGATTTACTTCCTGCAAAATCTGCATCACTATATGAAACTAAATCAAAGGAAGATGATTTTGGGTAAAACAAACCGAAATCTGAAGTATCTTTCAAATAACGAAGAATTTGTTTTACTGTAGTTAAATGAGATTCCTTTGGATAAGCTTGAAATCTTGCACACATATAAACACTAAACATAATATCAGGTCGACTAGCAGTTAAGTATAATAGAGATCCGATCATACCTCTGTAGAGCTTAGTATCTACATTTTTACCATTTTCATCTTTATCAAGAGAAGTAGTTGTACTCATAGGATTCCTTCTTGATTTTGATGAGTCCATCTCAAATTTCTTGAGAAGTTCTTTTGTATACTTAGCCTGATTGATGAAGATTCCTTCTTCAGTTTGCTTTATTTGAAGTCCAAGGAAGTAGTTTAATTCGCCCATCAAGCTCATTTCAAACTCTTCCTGCATAGCCTTAGCAAATTCTTTACAAAGAGAATCATTAGTAGAACCAAATATTATGTCATCAACATAAATTTGCACAATAAGAATATCTGAATTAAAATGTTTAATAAATAAAGTGGAGTCTACCCGACCAATGGAAAAACCAAATTGTTCTAGAAAATTTCGTAGTCTTTCATACCACGCTCTTGGTGCTTGTTTGAGTCCATACAGAGCTCTTTTCAATTTGTAGACCTTTTCTGGATATTTCTCATTTTCAAAGCCTGGAGGTTGCTCTACATAAACTTCTTCATTGATGTGTCCATTTAAGAATGCACTCTTAACATCAATTTGATATAACTTGAAGTTCATGTAACTAGCAAAAGCAAGCATCATACGAATTGACTCTAATCGAGCCACTGGTGCATAGGTTTCATCAAAATCTATGCCTTCTTCTTGATTATAGCCTTGTGCCACTAGCCTTGCTTTGTTACAAATGACTTCACCATTTTCATCCAGCTTATTTCGGAAGACCCATCTTGTTCCAATTACTGGATGGTCCTTTGGTCTATCAACTAGATCCCAAACATCATTCCTAGTAAATTGGTTAAGTTCTTCAGACATGGCTAAAAGCCAAAATTCATCATCACATGCCTCATTGATATTCTTTGGTTCTAATTTAGATATGAAAGCAACATTTGCAATATATTTTTCTAACTGCCTTCTAGTTTGGACACCACTCTTTATTTCACCAATAACTTGTTCATGTGGATGATTAGGAACTTCTTTCCAAACCGGTTGAAGAGGAATATTTTCTTGAGAAGTACTCTCTATCAAGGGTTCTTCTTGAAGTATTGCTTCTTCTTCTTCGCTTAGAGGAATAACCTGCTCACAATTCTCATCAAATGCAACATGTAGAGATTCTTCAATAGAAGATGTTCTTTAATTGAAAATACGATATGCTTTACTTCTATAAGAATATCCAAGAAATATTGATTCATTTGATTTTGAATCAAACTTATCAAGATTATCTTTGGTATTTAACAAGAAACATTTACTACCAAAAATTTTGAAATATGAGATCTTTGGTATACGATCATAATACAATTCAAAACATGTTTTATGTAAAATTGGTCGAATAAGAACACGATTTAAGATTTAACATGTTGTATTAATTGCTTCAGCCCAAAAATATTTTGGTAAATTTTTATCTTGAAGCATGGTTCTAGCACATTCTTGCAAAGTTCTATTCTTTCTTTCAACAACTCCATTTTGTGGAGCCACTCTAGGAAAAGCAAAGTTGTGAGATATACCATGTAAATCACAAAACTTTAGAAAATATTCATTTTCAAATTCACCACTATGATCACTACGAATTTTAATAATAGATGTAGATTTTTCATTTGTAATTCTTCTACAAAGTTTAGAAAATTCTGAAAAAGCATCATTTTTGCTTTTTAGAAAAATCACCCATGTAAACCGAGAATAATCATCTACTATAACAAAAGCATACTTGCTACCATTCAAACTTTGAATTCTAGATGGTCCAAATAGATCTAAATGTAAAAGTTCAAGAGGACGTTTTGTTGAAACTATATCTTTTGCTTTAAAAGAACTTTTGATTTGTTTACCCCTTTGACAAGCATCACATAAGTGGTCCTTTTTATATGGTGTTCTAGGTAGGCCTCTTACAAGATCATTCTTGGATAATTTTGAAATAATTTTAAAGTTAACATGTCCAAGTCTCTTGTGCCATAACCATTGAATTTCATTTGAAACAATAAGACATTTTTCATTAAAAGAGGGTAATTCATCTAGATATAGTTCATACACATTGTTTCTTCTTTTACCTTTAAAAATGATCTTTTTAGATTGAAAATCAGAAATTAAGCATAAATCATTTTCAAAAGAAACATGAAAACCTTTATCACATAATTGACTAATAGATATTAAATTATGCTTTAAACCATCCACTAAAAGAATATTTTCTATCAAGGGAAATTTTGGATTACCAATATTACCAATACCTATCACTTTTCCCTTGTTATTGTCACCAAAGGTGACGGTTCCTCCATCCTTATTTTGGAGGGTGGAAAATAACTCCGGCCTTCCAGTCATATGTTTGGAACAACTGCTGTCCAATATTCATTTGCTCCTTATGTTGTGTACCTACAACAAAATCAGAAAACAGAGCATTTGACCCCTTTCTATTTTTGGGTCCATGAGAGTTAGTCTTAGGAACCCATATCCATTTGGATTTTGGTTTCCTTTGATAATAAATATTCTTTCTATAAAAGGATTTAGAATAAACATTTCTAGAATAATCATTTCTAGATGCATTTCTATTAGAACTAGAAAGTTTAGTTTTATGAACAAAAGGTTGAGAATAATGTCTTTGATTTTTCACCACATAGTTTGGTCTATTTTGAGTATCAAAGAAGCTATATCCCAATCCGGTTTTATTAACCGAGCATCTTTGAGAACCAAGAAGTTTTTCTAGATTCTCTTGACCATTTGTGAATTTGGTCACTATAGAAAGAAGATCATTTGACTTTTCTTTAAGACTAGATATTTCCTTTTGTAAGAGATTGGTTCTAACTCCAATTTCTTTTATCTCAATTGCTTGGCAAGAATTTTCATTCTTGAGATCTTCTATTTCTTGAAGTAATACTTTATTTTGAGAGTCAAGAGTTAAATTTTCAGTTTTTAACTCTTTATTTTTAGAACTAAGACTCTTAAATTTAGCATATAAATCATTAAATGCTTCAAATAACTCATCATAGTCAAATTGACTTACCGAATCTTCTTGTGCTACAAAACACATGTTGGCGACTTCTTCATTTGATTCTTCATCGGAAGAGGAGTCACTATCATCCCAACAGGCTTGAAATGCCTTTTTCTTCTTGAATTGGTCCTTGGGCTTGAATTTGAGAAGAGCACAATCTTTCTTGATATGTCCTGCCTTTTTGCAGTTAAAGCACTTTACTTCATTGGGAATGGAAGAATCTGCTTTCTTTGCCTTTCTTTGAAATCTTCCCTTTTTGATGAATCTTCTGAACTGCCTTGTGATGAGGGCAATATCTTCATCTTCTTCAGAATTTTCTGAGTCAGAAGTAGCCTTAAAAGCAAGAGATTTCTTTTTAGGCTCTTCTTCTTGTCTGTCTTGAAGTTGGACCTCATATGCCATTAGGTTACCAACTAAGTCTTCAAGAGTGAGAGTATTGAGATCATTTGCTTCTTCAATAGCAGTGGTTTTTCTCTCCCATTCAAGAGTTAAACACCTTAGAATCTTTCTGACTAAATCCACTTGTGAATATTCTTTTCCAAGGGATTTCAAAGTGTTAGTTATATCGGTCATTCTAGTTACCATATCCGATATAGATTCATTTTGCTTCATTTTGAACAATTCAAATTTATGAACTAAAGAAGCAATTTTAGATTCTTTTACCTTTGATGTACCTTCGTGTGTTACGAGAAGAGTATGCCAGATTTCATTAGCTGTAGAGCATTGAAAGATGCGATTGAACTCTACCTTGTCAACGCCACAATATAAGGCATTCATTGCCTTGGCATTAAGTGAAGCAGTCTTCTTTTCATCATCGGTCCATCGGCTGAAATCAGTTGATGGAGTTTGGTACTTTTCTGAAACAACTCTCCAGATATCGAGATCCATGGATTGCAGGAATATTGTCATTCTTACTTTTCAGTATCCATAGTTTGTTCCGTCGAAGAGAGGAGGACGAACAGAGGAGCTTCCTTCTTTGTGCTGAGATGTTGTAGTTGCCATGCTAGATGATGGTCAAATCAAAGTAATAGCAAACCTTGCTCTGATACCAAATAAAAGTGCACTAGGATCAAGACAACGAGCACTAGAGGGGGGGTGAATAGTGCTTTTAAAAATTTCTGCGGAATATTGAATGATTTTGCAAATCTCAAAGCAAACACACAAAGAACACAAGATTTTATCCTAGTTCGGTCAAACCCGACCTACATCCAGTCCCCAAGCAAAACCCGCTTGAGATTTTCCACTATCAACCTTGTAAACTACAAGATCACACAGACCATAACCGGTCCCACTTTCAGTAACAATCCTACTGAAAGCAAACAACTCCTTTACACCAAGGAGTCCTTCTTTTTACACAAAAGAAATAACAACTTACAATACAACCTATGAGCCTTCCTTTTGAATGCAAATGAGATGCAATTGGCTTTTGAGGTTGTTGAAACACTCTACTCATGAATTCACTATCTCTCAAAGTGATTTGAGTGAAAAACTGAAGTGAAAATATCACGTGAGTGAGAAAACAAATACTTGAATGAATAGGAGTGAAAAGCAAGAAGTAATTCAATATAATTCTATTGAATTTTATGTTTTTTAGTGTAGAATGCACTCATATTTATAGTTAAAAGATTCCATACGTTGAGAGTATGAAAGGGTGTCAAAACTGTCCATTTTGAACGATCAAAACATTTGAAAAATGAAAAGACACGCCTTTTTTGAAGTTTCAGGAAAACGGCAAAATTAGTCGACTGAAACATCAGTTAGTCGACTAATAGTTAGTTATTAGTAGACTGACAGTTATCGTCGGTCGACTGATCTGTTAATCGATCCGTTTGAAAATCTGAACTTTTGAAACTTAGTCGACTTGAGAAAAGTTAGTCGACTGATAATATCATCAGTAGACTGAAAAACCTTTTAGTCGACTGCTGCTAAAAACTTCTAAAAAACAAACATTTTGTTCAGTCGACTGCTGCTAAATTTTTTTTCAGAAAACACATGTTCTGTTCAGTCGACTGATAAAACCATTAGTCGACTGTTGCTAATTTTTCAGAAAACAGACATTCTGTCCAATCGACTGATAAAATCTTCGATCGACTAATTTGACAAGAATGACTTTTTAGAAAATATGGCGCGAAAGGATTAGTCGACTGATAAGTCTATTGGTCGACTAATAAACATGAAAATTTAAGAAAAGAGTTTTCTAAAAAGATTTTCAAAAGAGTTTCTTTTAGAAAAGTTTTTCTAAAGACTTTTAAGGTGAAATGCAACCTAAATATGCACTCTAAGTAAGGCTCTTACAAGAATCTAAGACTTTTAATGAATTAAACATTTGCACGCTAGTCTTCAAGGATTCTTCACTGAATTCTTCAATTTCTTCATAGCCTTAGCTGAAATGCAGTTGATTCTACTTGCTCATCATCAAAACCTTGTACTTGAAGTATCATGTATGGCTTCATTGTTGTAACATAGTAGTCGAGGCGGTTTAGCGGCCCTATTTACTGCATCAAGAACTGATAATACCTCGCAATGGTATCATCGATTCAGCTGGAGATCATGTTTTGAATCAAACAGTCATTTTCCCTGCAGTCTTAACCATTCTACTTCAGTAGCATGAGCATCACGAATGCTTCAAAATCATTTTCTTTACCCCAAATCCATGATTTTCCTATGTGTACCCGACTCATCCTGTTATGTACCCAAGTTTTGTCATTTAAAGGGTTATTCTCTCAGAAATTTCAGTTTTTTTTGCAATCTGTTGCAAATTCAGTAATTAAGGTTTCAAGTGTTATCTATGACCATTTCTGCATTATCGCATGATTATCTTATAAAAAAAAATTAATTGTAAATCTTTATATATCAGGAGGTTCTTCCCTTTTCTTTGTCTGCAAATGTGTGGGGTTTCGTTAAATCTGCATATCGTGGGATAAAATGATGGCTGGCGAGGCTCATCATACAACAAACAGTGCTCTTAAACATAGCACCACATTTAAATCCAGCGTTTTGCTCTTTACTAGATTCCATCATGTCAATAATGTTCATACCTGCATCTTGTAACATTCCACAGTTTCATGTAGTCCCCTATTTTTTTTATTTCAGCTCATATCCTGTATTCATAAGTTTCACGTTTCATAAAAAGTAAAGGACTTGAGCTCATTATGACTTGCTGGACAACATTGGATTTCCTAACCTTTGAAACAAACCAGCAATGTTATATTGTCATTCTCAGATTTCTGGTGCTAATGGAGATCTGATTAAGTACCTTTTTTTAATCAATTAATGCCAGCATCATGCCTTGGGTCCAGAGAATGGAGTATTATGTATGCTATCCTATATTTTCCTGCTCAAACCTTCATATGTGTTTCCCTGTAACTACAATTCTGTTGTGTTAATAATAAACCCATCAAATCGGTCTTATGTCATGGCTATTTAATTTGCTTCAGCCATAGTAGAAGCTTTGTTGACATTGAAATCATAAGGGTGATAAAGATTACCTGTTGCTTGTATGTTTTTACAAAAAAGAAAAGAAAAGGGGAAGGTATGTGTCAGAGAAAAGTTCAGCTTGCAGGAACACTAGATTGATATTTGTCCTAGAAACCGATCATCTCAACAGGGTGAAGTTTTCCGTTTATTTATGAATCCCAGCATGATAATAATCCTGTTGATGGACCACTTCAAAGCAGTGATTATTGGCAGGAGTATCATTTTCATCAATATACACGTATGACATGTTTCATTTACTCCTCTCTTTTGTGCATTTTAGGCAGTAAGTTTTTTTTGAGAGTTAGGTTGTTCCATAAAGCTATTACTCACAGTTTTGTTTTTGAATAACTATGAAGCTTCAAGATGCCAATCCCTGATTGACATTCATTCCAAGCATAGTTAGGTACCTTTTGCTCAAGTTAACATTAGATAGTGAACTGGTCGATGGGCGTCTATTAGCTTTCACCATTGAGGATACCGATTTGCTGTGTAAATCTAGATTGCTGCCATTCATATGTTATGGATATGATAATTAACTATGGTATGGGCAGGATGTAAGTGGCCATTTGCAGTCATTATGAGTAGGAGAAAGAGGCAATTGTGTTGTGAGCCCAAGTAGAGTCATGAATGTCTTAACATAAGGATATGATAGTAATGATGTTGTCAAGGCTACATCAGAGTGGTCTTTATTGAATGAGCTGGCTAATGGTCCACATACACATTTCCCTTAACATAAACCTAAGCATTTAGGTGTATATATATGTTGTGTCTTTCTTTCATTTGAACTCTAAGCATCTCGTAAGCGTCTCATATACTTTAGGCCTCATATTGTCATTAATGTATATATTTTTGTTGTGATGTAGGCATAACTATAGATGCATTGGCATTAACGTAACATTTCCTTTTGGTAGGCTGTATCTCCGATACTAACCCACTTTTGTAGGGGAATTAGGAGGAAGTTGATTCTTTTAACTCTGTATTTTTTTTTATTTATTTTGCTTTATGTCAGAGATGTAATAATCAGTTTGGAATAATATTTACTTTTACTGCTTAGGTTAGGATGCATATCATGTAGTTTGATTTTGTAATATCCTGATCTTATGAATCATGCATTTTCTTTCAAAATCACTGTGGATGAACACGAATGGCACGTGCACCAACTCTTAGGGAGTTGATGAACTCGGTGGTGTCCATATTTACGGCCCTAGTCGGAATATGGACGAGACCCAGATCCATCATCTTTCTACCAGTCACATTGGGCCTACACTCTTAGGCCATCTTAAAATGCACATCATGTTTTAAATTTTCAAAATATTGTGAATTAATTCAATTAAACTCTGAGCATGTTCATGACCACAGTCAGAATATGTGAAGGATTTATTTCAACTTAATACACATTTTTCCAACAAATTTCTCAGAAAATCTTTTCAAAGTGCATTCATTCATTCAAATCATCTGCATCATGGCATCATCTGCTTTTCTCATGATTTTCTCAAGAAGATGTCATTCCATGGAAATCAATTTCTCTATGAAACTCTGAAAATTTTCAAAGTGGGATTTCCCAAATCAAGTTTCCTATGATTTTCCCTGGAAAATATTTCTTTCTTAAAATTCATTTTCAAAGAAAAAATTTCATCATCCTCACAAGTTCAAAATCGATTTTCCAACCTTTCCAGGTTAGAATCCTCAGAATTTCATTTTCCCGTGCTTTTAATTTTCCATTCTCGAAAGAGTTTTTCCAATGAATTCCAATCATTTTCCAAAGAAAGTTTTCAAAGTTGGAATTTTCCCTAACAAGCATTTTCCCTTTAAATGTTTACCCTTTTCCTAAGAATTACTTCTATTTTCCCAGGATTTCCAACCATTCATGATTTTCCCAAAACTTCATAAATTTTCTCGTGATTTCAAAACCCTTTCATCTGAGTTTCCTGAGAGATTGACTTCCACCTTTTTCCTGAGAAATGCTTTTCAACTCCAAATGTTTTCTAGGCATACATCATACTTTTCCAAATTACATTTTTACAAAATCTCATAGCACATGCCTGAATTCTCTGTGCATTTAGGATAAAACACAATCTTGATAATTCTACTAAGTCAAGCACAATTTTGGTCCTTGGTCTGATTACCCCTGTTAAAGGCGGCAGGAACGGTCGAACCTCGTACCGACAAGTCGAACCCCATCCCATGGATTTTCCCGCTATTTTAAAAAACGTAGGCGAGTATTTCAAAACAATTTCTAAAATCAGGTCAAGTTTGACTCGCGAAAGCATTTTCCTCTCTCTCCCGTAGGGAAGGGAAAATTTTGCGACGATAACAGGTTTGGCGACCGTGATGGGACCTGTCCTTGTCTGGTCAAAATTGTGCTTGACTTAGTTTAATTATCAAAACTGTGTTAACAAAATGTCAGCTCTTTATTTTCTGATATCATGCAAACCTAGGAGCCTAGATTCTGACCTAGCTGACATTGACTGCATATAGACTAGGCATGGTTTGGTAGGACCAGATTGAGGAGAAATTTTCATGCTCACATAGACCTAGGTCTAAATACAACTCTCCTCAATTTAGGATCTGAATGCAAACAATGTTTGCTTCTTCAAAGATTTTCAAAATCTATCTCTCTAGGACTTAGAGCCCTCTATTTCTTGCATGTGTGTAAACACCCCAAATTTTCACCCTCATCCAGTACTTACATTTCATGTGTCATTGCATATCATTGCATGCATTCGGCATATCATTTCATCGCATTGCATAGCATTGCATGGCATTGCATGTCATCCCATCTCATTTTCGAGATCCAGCACTCCTGTTTTCAAAACATTCAATCCAGATTTGAGTTTTAAAACTTTTCTTTCAAAAACAAATTTAAAACCTGGGTTTTTATTCAACATTCTGTCATTTTCCAACCTCAGGACTTTATATTTCGAAATATTTTCTCAGAAAACAATCTGGATTCATTTTAACTTCAAATTTTAATCCATTTTAATTCACAGATGAGGCCCATTGAGATGGTGTCGCTTCTGAATTCCTTTATTTATCAAATTTCTCAAATTTTTGAAAGTTTCAGTCCGATCAGGACTCTGTCTCAGAGTCCTAATCCGGTCAGGAGTCTGTTTTGAAGTCTGTTTACTTCCATTTTCATTTATTTCCATTTGTTTTCAAAATTTAGGTCATTTTACAGAGTCCAGTTAGTTTAGGACTCTATTTCAGAGTCCTGATTGAGTTTGGAGTCTAACCCTGACAGTATTTTCTGACTTATTTCATCATTTTTGATAAAATCTTTTCAGAAACTTCTTCATTTGGCTTTTAAAAACCAAAATCACAGAGTCCTAAAAATTCAGGACTCTAACCTGGAGTTCCAGTTCGCTTGAGACTCTATTTTCAAAAATCTTGAATTTCAAATACTGATTTTAACCCCTTTTCAAAACCATTTTCAGTGTTTATTTCAAAATTCTTCAAAACTCGATGTGGGCCCACTCAATTGGCACCATATCCAGAGGAGTTATGACTTGGTTAGAACCCTATGCCATTTCAAAAATTCTAATTTTAAGATTGCTTTTGAAAATCCTTTTGAAAACTCCTTCAATTTCAAGTTTTAAAATCGCTTTTTGAAAAACTCAAGTAGGGCCCACTCGGGGTGGTGCCATATTCGAGTCAGTCAGGGCTAGACTAGGGTTAGTTGATGTCTTGGTTAGTGTTAGAGGTTTAGAAGAGTCAAAACCATTTTGAAAAACTCATTTTGAAAGTTAGTTTTTAAAACTAGTGTTTTTAAAAGGTTTTTAAAGGTGTTTTAAAAAGCCAAATGTAGAAAATGCCAAGTGGCATTACATTTGGGGATTTTTTAGGAAAGTCTAGGGGTTAATTAGGCACTAGTTTAGATAATTTAGGCTAGGGGTAGTTAGGTCTTTCCACCCAAAAATCACCCCCCCTTGTTAGAGTCCAAAAAATTCAAAATTCCCAATTTTTAAACCTAAAAAAATTCTATAAATAGTCTCCATAGGGGGGTCGATTTTTCCAACTTGCTCTCCTTAGGATTCTTGGAGCTTCTCTCTCCTCTCCAGCCCTTCCTCCATTGCAGCCACCTCAAGGTAATTATTTTGTTTAATGTTTAGCTTTTATTTCATGTTTTTAATAGTTTTAAATCAATTTTAGCCATTAATACCTCCTAGTTCATGGATTCAACCATGGTTTCACCTCAAGAATCAGCAAGAACGATCCAAGAAGGTGATCTAACCCTGTTTTTATTGATTTACAGGGATTTTAATCCATTAGAATTGATTTTAATATGATTCTTTACATTATTAACCAATAAAATATATGATTTACCCTTTTAATGGGTTAAATCTATGTTTTAAAGGTGATATCAAATTCCAGCCATTGATTCCCTGTTTTTATTTTATTTTTATGGTTTATTAATGTTTGTTCTACGTTCTATAGCATAGAAATAATTTTTATTTACTGTTTTATAGTTTATTTTATGGATTTACATTAGTTAATGCATGGTTTTTCAAGTTTCTTAAATTTCTGTGTGTTTTAGGTTTAGAATAGTAAAGATAATGTTATTTTGGATTGAAGTACTCATTGTTTATTTATGATTTTTTTATATGTGATGCATGCATGAGTTATTGAGTTACTGTAGAAAAATCAGAGGTTTTGGATCTCGGGAACCCTGTCAAAAAAATCAGACATCAAATCGGGTTTTTAAAGCTTGAAAATCGTGGTTAAAATCAAGAAGGTAACTTGCTGTGATGATATTTCTCTCATCTTATATTCGATTTTAGATCTGTAAAGTGCTATGGATTCACATTGAGTAGATCTGTCTGCTGTAAAATTTTCGGATTTTTTGATTACTGTTTAGTATTTTTCCCCTTTCAGAGAATCTGTTTTTAAATTTAAAACTCATTAGGGTTTACCAAAACCCTAATCAGACTTGTGTTAGTCATAAATCCCAAACCACAGATCCGATTCATGATCTGTAAAAAGTGAGTATTATTATTTTTCTGTCTACTATTCACCACTAAAATTTCAGAGATTTTTGTTTAGGATTGCTATTTATGTTTGTATTTTCAATCTGAAGTAGCCGTTTTAATCCCTGCTAAAAGTAATATATTTTAGCTCAGATTGCCGGAAGGGTTTCTCCCTAACCGGAGATGATTTTACCGATCTGTAAATTGGTAAATCTTTGTTTTTCTTCTTAGTTAGTCTCTGTAAAATTTCATGGAGATTTGACCCCTAATTCGGGTCTTGGACTGAGACTGGTTGGTGAACTAGGTTAAAAATAGCATATTTTTAGGGTTTAATGCAATTTTCGGATTAATTTAATTCCAAAAAAATATTTTTATAATTCTAATTTGATATTAGGGTTATAAAAAGTACAGGTACCAAATTTGATGAATTTTGGAATCCAATTGATGGCTGAATTAAGCAAATTGCAAAACCGGGTTCCTGAAAGATCCAAAAACACTGCTAAAATCACAGTTTTTGTGATATTATTGGATTTTCATGCATAAGCATATATTTTTAGGGTTTAATCATGTTCATAATCATATTAGGATGCTTTAGGTTTAATTTTGTGCTCATTTGATTTCATTTAGTGCATAAAACTTAAGTTTTTACCAAAATCTATTTCTAAAAACCCTGATTTCAAGGCCATAGTCTTGCTATCGGGGGCAATTTGGTCATTTGACCTCAATTTCGAAATCTCTAACCCTAATTTTCATGTTTTTAATCATGTCATATCATATTTGGTTTGATTTATTTTTATTTGAATTTTAAAAACTTGCATTTTATCAAATATCTTTCTGAAAACCCTAATTTCAAGGCCATAGTCTTGTTATTAGGGGTATTTTGGTCATTTTGACCCCAATTTAGAAATTTCATATCTTATCTTCCTTATTTATTCAATCTTATTTCATATTTTATCAATTTTTATTTAAGGGAATCATGGAAAAGGCTTATATCTAGCAAAATCCAGCAATTTCCTGATATTGCTGGATAAATCTAGAAAAGCCAACATATTTTCATTAACCAAGTTTTCTAGTTTTGCAGGTACATTGAAGACTTTATTTTTCATGTATTTAAATTTCAATAGTGATGTAACTTGTAATTAAACTTTGGAATAAGAATTTACATTTCCTGCTTAGCTTAGGCAACATTGCATATAGCTTAATTTTTTTATAATGTTAATGTGTGATGGATGATGATTCATGCATATTTTTATAAATTCACCATGGTCTACACGAATGGCACATGCACTAGCTTCTATGAAGTTTATAAACTTGGTGGAATTTATATTTATGGCCATAGTCAGAATACGAATGATACTTAGATTTATGATCTTCACATTAGCCACATTCAGCCTACACTCTTAGGCTAACTTCAAAAATGCACTGCATTTCTCAAAAAATACAAAAAGTATTTCTCAATTCCTCAAATCCATATTCATTCATTTCATGCATTTGCCAATTCCAATCTCAATTCAAAGAAGTTCATTTTCTCAAAATCTCCTAAGTCTTATAGCAAAATCGATTTTCCCAAAAGCATTGAATTTCAAAGAATATTTCAAGTGTTTTTCAAGTTCATAAACTCAATTTTCCAAAGTTATGCAGTCAATTTCAAAGTTTGAAGTTAGAATTTTTCTAAGTCTTATTCAAAAGAATATGGATTTGCCAATGATATTTCAAATATTTCCCAAGTTCCAAATTCAAATTTTCTAAGTTAGAATTTCAATTTCAAAGTTTGAATTCAGAGAAACCAAGTTTCTCAGAATCGATTTTCACCAAATGTCAAGGATTCCTCAAAATCGATTTTTATTTCTCTCAGAAGTACATTTCAAATCCCAATTCACGATTTTCCAAGATTTACATTTTCTAAATATTTCAATCATTCAAAGCAAACATCATGTTTTCAAATGTGCATTTTCTGAAAATTCATAGCACATGCCTGATTCTTTGTGCATTTAGAAATTAGAATATGATTTAGACAAGTTGAATAGAGTAGAGCATAAGATTGATCCTTGGTTCGATTACCCCTGTTAAAGGTGGCAGGAACGGTCGAACCTCGTACCGACAGGCGAGTCCCATTCTATGGAATTATCCCGCATTTTAAAAACGGAGGCGAGTAAAATTTTGCGATGATAACAATGTGATCATTTTTTTCAAAACCTCCCTTACCTATCTTTACTCGATCTTCATGTTGCTGGGCTCTCTTCCAGAACCCTAGTTCGGGACAGAGCCTCACAATTGGGCCACTTATTTGGGTTAACGCCCCCTACCACATACCGTGGGCCACAATCCGAAGTATATCGGTAGGCGCTCAAGGATGTTGGAAAACCTTACCTTAGAACCAGAGTTGAGAATATATGCCACGTACCTCGGATTTCGGTTCGGGTATATCAGCGTAACTGGATTGGACAAAGATGATCTGAACCTAGAGTTAGGATTATGGTCCTACAAATGTTTTCAAAATGATGCATCTAGAGTCATCCTTTTAAAGAGTGTTGTATGTGCATAAATGTTTGTGCAAGATGTGGTTTATTGTATGTTACCTTTATTCCTCCCATATTTTTCCCAAAATTATTTTCAAATATCCATATTCTCATCTTTTCCCTTTATTTTCTCAAACCCTGGATGACTTTTCAAAATATCCAATTTCTTTCAAAACTCCAGGTGATTTTCCATTCTCCCGTTCCACTGAATCTCAAATTTCCAGCTGCATTTTATATCTTGCCTGCAAATTTTTCAAAATTTCCTATATTTTCCTAAGTCTTATTTCGAGTCTTTCTTTGTTTTCAGCCCAATGGCATCCAGTCAAGTCAATCCTATCTTTTCTGAAGGTCACATCTCCTATGAGGTGCGACAAGGTCATCCTGAACATCGAGCCCTTAGCACCGAAACTTTCATTCCCCGGTGGTACTATTCATGGCTCAAAAGCTTTTCTTGAATGTTCCGGGACCATTTGAGCGAGTGCGGATTAGAATTGGCATCAGCAGTCGGAAAGCAGACCATCAATGGCAACCTGATCCACGCAATGGCGGAGCGATGGAATCCTCGGACTTGTACATTCTGGTTCCCATGGGGAGAGATGACCGTTTTAATGGATGAATTTTCAGAAATTATGGGATTACCAGAACCAGCTGGTCAACCTGGAGATCCGTTAGAGCATCAATTCCTGATCAATGTCAAGGGTTTGGACCCCCGAGACTCCTTAGCTCGTATGACAGGCCGCCGATCCTGGCCCCTGATCCAGTTGGATGGAAACGAATATGTCAATTTGCTCAAGTTGTACCATCAATATGGGACCTTCATCGAAGTCAGCTCACTATCAAGGACAGCTAGAGAAAGGATTCAGAATGCGATGGTTTTATGCACTGTAGGATTAGCCCTCTTCCCAGACGGACAAAACTACATGGATATCAGAATAATCCATCTCATGAGAAGATGGGGAAGTAAACAGACCAATCGTATCTCCATAGCCATGGCAGCGCTTGCTTTTTTGTATCGGGGTCTGACTCGTTTCTCACTCGGAGAATCCATTTTAGTTGAAGGATGCATCTACGCGCTTCAATCCTGGTTTTTCCAACACATTCCAGCACGAGCAAATTCTTTCAGATACAATGGTCAAGAACTTCTTCCAGTGGCGCAGTACCGAGCCATGATCGACAACATCCAAGAAGATGACGTAGTCTGGGACTATTTTGATCGACAATTATCTCCTCCCAGATACACATATGCTTATGGCAAGCAGTTCAAATTGTTGGGACCATTCTTCTGCACTTACTACCAACCAGAGCGATGTGTTCGGCAGTTTTCCCAGAGACAGCATTACGTCGAAGCCAGACTACTATCAGAAGCTATGGCAGAATTTGATCTCACTTCCGCACAATGGTCCGGGGCATATCATTCTGCCCGCTATGGCTGGGATTCCTTTGTTTCTCTTAAAATCTTTCCTGGTCCTAGAGTGTCTGCCGACTATCATGAATGGTGGCAAATTGTTTGTCCTCCACCTCTTTGTCAAGATCAATAAAAGTTCAAAATTTATCATTCCAATAAAATTTTCTCTCTCTATTATGGTTTGACGACCTCGCCTAGGTAACAAGGCATATTTTCATTGTTTATTTATCTTTCAAAGAATGACAACACAATTATCGTGATTTATGCGATGACTCGGTCCCTAGTAATGAGATATCTTTTTCAAATTGTCTACCATATTTTCAGCAAATATTTCTTCCAAAAAAAAACCAATTCCTTCAGAATCTAATCAGGTCTTTGCCCTGTAGAGAGTATCCACAACATTTGATGGTTCAGACAAGATTAGGCAAAAGAACGACGACATCTCAGTACTCGTCAGCTTCAGAAGAAGAGATGGGCTCCCCACGATCCGAGAGGAGTCAAGATCAGCAACAAGAGGATGATGGCATAGACCCTCAAATGTATGCCATGTTCCGAAAAATGATGAATAAGATGATAAACGAGCAGCCTGGGACCAGCTCAGAAAGAAATCCATTCAGAGAAAAGTTCCACGGCCACAAGTATAAGAAGGCTTCCAAAAAGCAGATCCAGCCAGAGGAGATTTCAGATGAATCAGACTCAATTGAAGACACCGATGAAGAATACGAGGTGCCGCCGACATTTCAGAAACGTGGCCAAAGGAGGAGCCACAAATCAAAGAGTCGGGTCACATAAGAGCCCCTGCAAGCACAGTTCAGGGAAATGGTCTGAGTTGTTAAAGATCTGCAAGCCTGCGACAAGGGCAAGAAAGTCTTCACCAGCGAGGACTTTTATGATGGCCTAGAAGGGGACGATGACCTGGAAAACCTTCCTCGTAAATTCATCAAGTTCGACGGTTCTGGCGATCCGAAAGCTCATCTCGCCACTTTCTTTGCTGAGTGCTCAAGGTTCAAGAGAGATAACAAAGCACTATTCCTATGTTTCCCCCGCAGCTTGGAAGGAGTTGCAGCTAAATGGTATGCTGAGCATATCAACCCCATCGAGCTCAAGGAGTTCGATAAAGTTGTAAATTTATTCATTGAACGCTTCTTGTTTAATACGGAGGCGCTTCCGACACTGAGTCATCTCTGCAATTTAAGGCAGAACGAGAATGAGAAAGCACGAGATTTCATTCACAGATGGAGGTCAGCCTGCAATAAAATGAGAGATCCTATATCAGAAAGGCATGCCTTATCCCTAATCCTCAACAACTTTTCGCAACCACTAAGAGGATTAATCTCCACCGCATCATCCCAGACTTTTATTGAGTTGACCGAACGAGTCGAATGGCTCAAACTAAGCATAGAGAATGGAGTCTACGAAGGCTTCACTTTTCTCAAGCATAACCCTCAAGGTGAGCAGAAAAAAAAAAACTCATTTCACCTATTCTGCCAACAACAACAACAACAATCGAAACCATTACAAAGGGCAGAAGAAAGATTACTGCTACGACGCAGGAAGTTCGAATAACAAAGGGGATCAGAAAGGAAGGCTTGCTCCTCAATACAGTAAGCCTCCTCAACAAGATCAAGGGCCGAAACAACGTGAAAAGGCCAAGCATGAAGGATGGAGTTACGATCGGAAATTTACTCCTTTAGACCAATCACTCGAAGATGTACTCGAATACATGTTGTCGAAGGAGATGGTCAAGTTACCTAGACTGGCTGATCCCCTTGTGCCTATGGGGAAGTGGAAAGACCAATTTTGCAAGTTCCACAGGACAGTGGGACACAATACTGAGAACTGTTTCGTTCTCAAGAATATCGTGCATGACCTTATTGATAAGAATCTGTTGGTGGAAGGAGAAGAAGAAGAAAAAATTGACATTCTCAATCAGCCCTTTCCCTCACACACCACAACAATAGTATCGGAACAACCCTTCCTACCTCATGAACACATCAAACCGTGTTCCACACAACATCTACAAGTTCAGCACCAAGTGTCAGTGCTACGACAAGCAGCTCCAGCTTCTAAGAAGATGGACCTAATCTCAGCATTCAGCAAGATGAAAGTTTCTGAAGCACCTACAAAGTCATCCCCCAAGTCAAAGGGAATTCCTGATTTCCTTAATCAAATCATCAAACCTAGGCCGGAGAGTTCAAGTCAGAAGCCTCTGACTGCTCTGTCCAATATTTCAATTTTGGACTTGACCAAGAATTCTCTCAGGCACCAACAAATACTGGATGATCTACTCAGAAAGATTAAAGTCAAGCCCAGTACCACTCCTGAACACATGGCACAAATCGTGAATTCAGCCATGACCAATGCGCCGATCACTTTCTCAGATGAGGACCTTCCAAAACATCATTCATTTCATAATATGCCTTGTACATCGTTGTTCGAGTAAGAGAAATGACGGTACCACATGTGCTAGTTGATGGAGGCAGTAGCCTCAACATATGTCCTGAAATGACAACAAAAGCATTAGGGATCAAGGACGAAGAATATATTCCAGATCCTATCACTATCTACGGATTTGACAACCATGGTCAAACGGCAAAAGGCAAGATATTTCTGGAAGTATTCAACAACTATTCTGTGCATTCAGTACTTTTTCATGTGGTCAATGTGCCACCCACCTACAATCTGCTGCTCGGAAGAACATGGATTCATAATGCTAATGCAGTGCCTTCCACCCTGCATCAATGCGTGAAATGGTCAAAAGGTGAAATGATTACAACAGTGCTGGGAGAAGACCCAGAAGAAAGGCTTACGCAACCCATGACCCCTCGACTATCATTCACTGCAGATATCCCTAGCATCAGGGAAAGTGAAGAAATCAGTCTCGGAGAAAAACGGGAAATACTCCAGACATCCTCAGAATTAGCTTTGCACACTGTAGCCATGACCCGATGGAGAGGTCCTCAATTCTTCAAGATTGGAGGTCGGGTTAACTACAGTACCATCAAAGATCATCCGTTGTTTCCGCAATTCATGAAAGCAAGAAAGGGATTTGATTTACTCCTGAAGCATGGTTATCAACCCTTCAAGGGACTGGGCAAAAATGAAGATGGCCGCATCGAGCCAGTGATCCAAAAGTATCGTCCCCACAGAGCAGGACTAAGGTTCTCCAGAGGAAGCTCACCAAAGAAGACTATTTTTATCAAAGGGGCACATTGAGAGCCATTCGATATTTTCTTTCTATTCTTTTCAATAAATGTCTCATTTTATCAATGTCTCTGATCACTTCAAAATCAATAAAATTTCAAGTTTCTTTGTCTATCTAGGTGCCATCTGTCTCCTTTCCGCCTATCTCTTCATTTTATAATTTTAATGTCAATTTATGCATAATTCTCTCCAAATGATTGTTTGTCTTATGATGGGCGATTTTATCTGAATCAAATTTTTCCTCCAAAATTTCAGAATGTCTTCTCGAGCAATCAAGAAGCTCGTTCTCAATCCAAAGGCTTTCCAAAAGTCGGCAACAATTCACTGAGTCAAAGCGAACACAAAAGATGACAAGGTTGCAAAACAATCAGATGGTTATGCAGAATTTGATCAGTCTCTCCAAGAATTGCCAGAGTTCGCCTCAGTTCAGAAGCAAGACAAACCATCCGCTCTAGTACAAGATCCAACTGAAGATGTCAATATCGGTTCAGAGGAAGATCCTAAAATTCTCAAGATCGGAACCAGTTTGAGTCCGGAAGAGAAGGAAAGGCTTACAAAATTTCTCAAACATGAAGAAGTGTTCGCATGGACATATGAAGATATGCCGGGCTTAGATCCCAAATTGGTCGAACACTGTCTCGTCTTGAAGCCAGATGCTAAGCCAGTTAAGCAGAAGCTGAGAAAAATGGATCCTAGAATAGAACAACAAGTCAAAGAAGGACTCGAAGATCTTCTCAAAGCAGAATTCATTCGGACTATTGACTACCCAGATTGGTTAGCCAATATTGTCGTTGTTCCAAAGAAAAGTGATAAAGTGAGGATTTGCATAGACGTCAGAGACCTCAATAAAGCGACTCCGAAGGATGATTATCCACTTCCAAGCATTGATCTTCTAGTCGACAACACGAAAGGACACACCATGTTCTCTTTCATGGATGGATATTCCGACTACAATCAGATTAAGTTGGCCGCCCGCGACCAATAAAAAACTTCCTTCACTACGCCTTGGGGCACCTTCTGCTATACAGTTATGCCTTTTGGGCTCAAGAATGCTGGAACAACGTATCAACGCGCAATGGCCGTTATCTTTCACGATCAGATGCGCAAAATCATGGATGCGTATGTTGACGATATCCTCGTGAAATCTAAAGAGGAAGAAGATCATCTCGAAGCCCTTGATCAAGTTTTTAAGCAACTCATTCTTTATAAGCTAAGGCTTAACCCTTTAAAGTGTGTTTTCGGAGTCGAATCAGGCAAACTGTTGGGTTTTCTGGTCAGCAAAAAGGGAATTAAAGTTGACCCAACCAAAGCGAAGGCTATCATTGATATGCCACCCCCAAAAAATCTTAAAGAATTGCGTAGCCTTTAGGGACGCATGTAATCAATCCGGCGATTTATTTCCAACTTGGCAATGAGATGCGAACCCTTCAACCACTTGCTCAGAAAAGAAGTGAAGTTCGAATGAGGACCAGAATGTCAGTAATCTTTCGATCGTATCAAGAAATATCTTCTCAATTCTCCAATCCTGAAGCCGCCAGAATTGGGAAAACCTCTTTTGCTATATATATCAGTCAATCAAGTCGCATGCGGCGGATTCTTGGCACAATACAAAGAAGGCAACTTGATAGAGCACACTATTTATTATGTGAGTAAGACTTTCATAGACTATGAAAAGAAATACTCTCAAATAGGAAAGACCTGCCTAGCTCTGGTATGGATGTGTCAGAAGCTAAGACACTATCTGCTAGCATCTGAAGTCAAAAATTTGTCTAAACTCAATCCTCTCAAATACATCTTGGAACAACCCTTCCTCAGCGGACGAGTCGCCAAATGACAAGTCTTACTGATGCAGTATGACTTAGAATATGTTTCGCAGCAATCAAAAAAAGGATAAGCAATTGCAGATCAATTGACAGATTTTCCTCTTGCAGAAAAGGTGAAAGCCGAAGATGATTTCTCAGATGAGCAAATTTGCAATATCCAACAATCTCCAATTTGGAATTTATTTTTTGATGGTTCCAAGAATATAGCTGGAATAGGCATTGGAATCTTATTAATCACTCTGGAAAAAGAGATGATTCAATTTTCTCTCAAGTTAGATTTTCAATGCACCCATAACATGGTCGAATACGAAGCTCTAATTCAAGGTCTAAAGATTCTATTAGACTTCGATGTCAAGAGAGTGCATGCTTACAGCGACTCATTACTCGTTGTCAATCAAGTCCGAGCCGAATGGCAAGTGAAAGATCAGAAGCTATTTCCTTATCAGAAAATCGTTTCAGCTCTTGTCAACAAGTTCGAAGAATTTCAGCTCTTTCATATCAAGAGAGATTTTAATCAAGTGGCTGATAGCCTAGCCAGTTTAGGCTCCATTATGACATTCAAGAATGAAGAATCTTGCCGCTCTTTCAAAATTGGCAGACTTGACCAACCTGCTTTCCTTCCAACAGAACAAGTAAACCAAGTTGAGCAAAAGAAGAAGCCTTGGTATTACAACATCAAGAATTTCATAGAAACCGGGGAATTTCCCCCAGAACTCTCGAAGAAAGAGCAGCGAACAATCCAGCGTATGTCTACCCGATACTTCATTCTGGCCAATGTCCTTTATCGTCGAGGATTCAGTTCAGAGTATTCCAGATGCTTAGACGAAGACAAAGCCAAAGAAGTCGTGCGAGAAGCACACAAAGGCATTTGTGGTGGCCACGTCGGCTACCAAACCCTTGTCAAGCAAATCATCAGAGCAGGTTACTATTGGAAGACTATGCAGCAAGACTGTTACCATTTTGTGAAGAAGTGTGTTCAATGCCAAATACACGCACCTTCTATTCATGCTCCGACAACTTATTTGCAATCTGTTGTTTCTTCATGGCCATTTTCTATGTGGGTCTTCGATGTCATAGGTCCCATCACTCCCTCTATTTCAAATGGCCACAAATACTTCCTTGCTGCAACAGAATATTTCACCAAGTGGGTAGAAGCTATCACTCTTCGCACAGTGGAAGGCCGACACGTGGTCTCTTTCATCCACAAGAGCATTCTTTACAGTTTCAGCATCCCACATGACATTGTGTCAGATAATGACAGTCATTTCAAGAATGAAAGAATGAAGATATTCTGCTAAAAGTTCAAGATCTATCATCATTTTTCCGCTCCATATTATCCTCAAGGAAATGGTCAGGCAGAAGCTACCAACAAGATTTTAATTCGTATCTTGGAGCGAACTGTAGAAACATGTCGTGACTGGCATGAGAAGATCCACGATGCACTATGGGCCTATCGGACCACCATTCGCACTCTAACGAATGCTACTCCATCAGAATTGGTTTACGGAACAGAAGTAGTATTGCCGCTACATGTTCAGAAGCCCACTTTGAAATTTGCATCACTCCTAGAATTACCCCTTGATTAATACCAACAACAACAACTGGTACAACTAGACTTGCTCGACGAGAGAAGACTAAAAGCAGCAGAACATGCTCAATCCTATCGTCAGAGAGTAGCCAGGTAGTACGCAAAGTCTGTCATCGAAAGAAAATTCAAAGTCAATGATTTAGTGCTTCGATCCACAGCTTATCTCAAACATCATCCTGGCGGAAAATGGTCGCCAAATTGGGAAGGTCCCTATGTCGTCAAAGAAGCATTACCCCGCAACTCATATCGGCTCATCAACGTCGATGGGGTAGAATTGCCAGATCCCATTAATGCTTGACACTTGAAAAAGTTCTATACTTGAAGCATCTATTCTTCCTTTGTAATCCTCCTGTTTTTTTCAAATAATGATCAAACTTTCTTTCCCAGTTACACTGGGGCATTTTTAAAATTTTGTTCTGTATGAAGGCAGGATAAACAAATTTCTCATTTTACACACTCATGCATTCATGAGCATCGATTTGCATTCATTCGCATTCAACTGCATTAATAACAATCTGGTCAATATCGGGATTTCAACAAACAGCCCCATCACAACTCCTAATTGTTATTCAAAATCGAAAACAATCATTAATACTGAACCAAGATCTAGTGCTCGAACTGGTATTATTTCAAAATCCAATGCTCGAACTGGTATTATTTCAAAATCCAGTGCTCGAACTGACATTATTTCAAAATCCAATTTTCAAGTTGGTCTATATTTTTTTTGAAAAACCGAGTTCCGACTCGGGTTTTCCTTCAAATTATTATTTTTCCTTTGAAAAACCGAGTTCCGACTCGGGTTTTTCCTTCAAATTATTTTTCCTTTGAAAAAACCGGGTTCTGACTCGGATTTTCCTTCAAAATATGAGAGAGAATCGTTTACGGTGGTTTGGACATATTCGACGAAGGCCTAATGATGCTCCAGTTAGAAGGATGGAGAAATGGGAAAATATATTAGTTAAAAGAGGTCGGGGTAGGCCTAGGAAGACATGGATGGAGGTGATAGGAAAGGATATGAATGCTTTGAACCTCACCGAGGACATAGCATTGGATAGAAATGAATGGAGGAGAAGGATTCATGTGGAAGACCCAGAATGATTTTCTTTGTTGGTTCATATCGCCGACCCCAATTGTTTTGGGATGAAGGCATAGTTGTTGTTGAGTTATGACTTGTGTTTTCCCTTTAAATTATTTTCCTTTGTTGATCCGAGTTTCGACTCGTGATCTTTTTACCTTATTCGGGCCCTGACTCGAGCTCTTCATTTTCTTTTGTTGATCCGGGTTCCGACTAGAGATCTCTTTATTTATTCAAGCTCCAATTCGAGCCCTTCATTTGCCTTTGCTGATCCGGGTTCCGACTCGTGATCTCTTTACTTTATTCGAGCTGACTCGAACTCATTATTCTCCTTCGTTGATCCAAGTCACTTCAATCTTCAGGGTCAGTCAATTTCTCAAATTTGATATTTTGCCCACCAATTTTCAATTCAAATCTTCAGATCATTCAATTCTCCAATTTTGACCACCGGATCACCCCATTTCCAATTTTTCAAATTCAATTTCTAATTTCGACCTTCGGGTCACTCAATTCTCAATTTCGACCTTTAGGTCATCCAATTTTGACCTCCAGGTCATTCAATTTCCAATTTCGACCTTTTGGTCAATCAATTCTCAATTTCGACCGTCAGGTCACTCAATTTCCAATTTTGACCTCCAAGTCATTCAATTTCTAATTTCGACCTTTTGGTCAACCAATTCTCAATTTCGACCGTTAGGTCATCCAATTTCAACCTCCGGGTCATTCAATTTCCAACAATCAATTTTCCAATTCCCAATTTCGACCTTTGGGTCAATCAATCTCAAATATTCAATTTCAATCATTTTCTCTTGTGAGAGACCCTTTTTAGGGAGAGTTTGAGGAAGCTCGTTCTTTTCGCATGCTATCCAATTCGTTCACTTAGCCCCTTTTCAGGGAGAGTTTGAAGGGACTCGCGTCTTCATGAACCGTTTGCAAAACAATTTCCAATTTCACATAAGGAACCCTATTCATAGGGAGAGGCTCGACGGAGACTCACTTTTCTTGTGGCCCCCCAATTTTCCTACTAGGCCATTTTCGTCATGAAAGACCCTCTTTTTAGGGAGAGTGTGATGGACTCGTTCCTTTCATAACCCAATTTTCTGACCTCACTATTATCAGCCCATTTCCATAAGAGAAGCCTAATATTAGGAAGCTTTGACGAAAGCTTAATTTCTCTTCGAAAGTTCGTTTTGCAAACACCTCCTCTTCAGGGAAGAGAGGAGTAATTTCCATTTCCCATTCAGGTAAGGGCTAAGCCTGAGTATCTCTTTTTGGGGAAAAAGAGAGGAGAATTTTCGTCACGGATGTGTTGAGCCGGACCTCAAGCGCTCTCATTCACCAAGGATTTCGAGAACATTTTGTCAATCTGTCAATCAAATTATTTGTTGATTTCAAAAACTTTATTATACAAATCTTTACCTCAATATACCTTCAACATTACTTCCAAAAGGGTGAAGCTTTTGCGAAAAAAGATTCAAAATTTAAATTCTTTCTATTGGCCAACCAAAAGGATGAAGGATAAATCCTCGATATGGCCAGAAAAAGAAGATTCAATGTTATCACAAGGCCAGAGGTGATTGATATTGATCGCAGTCAATGGCACATCTTTAAAGATTATTCTTGTAAAATGAGGCAGTGGAAATATCCTGAGCGCTAGAAAAAGAGAGAATTCACCCAAGCCTTGTCTCCTCAAAATCACCCAAGCTGCCATTAAATATCCGCAAAAGGAATCTCTCACTTGTCGTCAAGATGAAGGCGAATTAAGCGAGTAGACTCACGGGGCCAAAGAAGATTTGAAACATCTCTAAGATGACGAAGTTTGTGACAGATCCTTCCAGAGAAAGTCCAAAGCACTGTCGAGATGAAGGCAGATGCGATGAACCTCCCGACAATCCCTAAAAAATATTTAATTTCAGCTATCATCCAAAGATCTCAAGCCAATGAGCCAATATCATCAACATGACCCCGGAGGCAAAGAAGGATCAAAACATTTCCAAGTTGACGGAGTTTGTGACGTACCCTTTTCAAAAAGAGAGAGAGAGAGGAAAAAGAAAGAAAGAAAAGTCAAGACATCTCCAAAATGAAGGAGAATGTAGCCAAAACCCAAGAGAGCCAAAAGAGTGCAGAAAGATTATCATGAGAGAAGCTCTCAGGATATCAAACTGCCAAATCTATCAAGAATCTTCTTTAGACTTGTGAAATTCTATTATCAATATCTTTTCGTCAATTGCTTTCATAATATCAAATTCTCTTTCCTGTTCATATCAAGGAAATTGATAGCTTCCTCGAAGAAGGTCAATTGTAAGCAATTTGGATTTCAAATCTCGATTCTACGAAGTGAACCTTGTTTGGAAGTAATACTTCAGGTAGAATGAATATTTTGCAACAATATGCATCATTTTCAAATATTTTGAATCAACAACAAAATTTTCAACATTTTGATGATATTTTCTAGCTATCCTGACGTGAAGTGAGAGCTTGATGTCCGTTTTTTATACATCCTGACACCAATTTTAAATCCCTCTTAAGGATTTGATTCCTTCCCTTCTTTGAGAGCGTGATCTCTCAGATTCGCACACTTCCCTGTGTCCCCACTGTCCCACCATAGACAGTCACATTTCGGTTCGAGGTCGAACCACTGATCATTTTCTCGCAAAAGGCAATTTCAAAACTATTTAGCCTTAGCAATGAGACACCCAAAATCAACCCCTTTTCAAGCTTTAGGGACCCCATTTTCCTTTCTTTTGCAAAACCCCTGTAGGATTTATTGTGCAAAATCTGAAGGCTCCATCATGGTCTCTTCCTTCGAGGATTCCAACCATCTTCCCCAATCAGAATAAGGGTATAAACCTGAGCCTCATTTGATAAGGTATTCCATCTTCCGCCCGATCAGGATAAGGGTATAAACCTGAGCCTCATTCAATGAGGTATTTCATTTTCCGCCCAATCAGGACAAGGGCACAAACCTGAGCCTCATTCAATGAGGTACTCCATTTTCCGCCTGATTAGGATAAGGGTATAAACCTGAGCCTCATTTAATAAGGTATTTCATTTTCCGCCCAATCAGGACAAGGGCACAAACCTGAACCTCATTCAATGAGGTATTCCATTTTTCGGCCGATCAAGTTAAGGGTACAAACCTGAGTCTCATTTCAATGAGATATTTCATTCCCCAATCAGGATAAGGGTATAAACCTGAGCCTCCTTTGATGAGGTATTCCATCTTCCACCCGATCAGGATAAGGGTATAAACCTGAGCCTCATTCAATGAGGTATTTCATTTTCTGCCCAATCAGGACAAGGGCACAAACCTGAGCCTCATTCAATGAGGTATTCCATTTTTCGCCCGATCAGGTTAAGGGTACAAACCTGAGTCTCATTTCCATGAGATATTTTCATTCCCCAATCAGGTTAAGGGTAAAACCTGAGCTTTGTTCCATACGAAGCATTTTCTGTCCCATCCAGGATAAGGGCAAAAACCTGAACTTCACCGCCACAGAGCGAGTCTTTCTCTTCATTCTCCATTTCATATCTATCATCTTTCTTGGGCTAATTTCTTCATACCCAGTCAGATCCTTCTAACTGGGGCATTCTTTTATATAGCCCAAATTTGGAGTGTTTTTCTTTGCCACTAAGCTCGGCGACAAGCCGACTTAGTAGCAAAGAGGGGCATCTGTAAACACCCCAAACTTTTGCTCACCTTCTTGACATTTCCATCAATCATTACATTCTGGTTCTCCGAAATCAATGAAGGGCAAAATGGTCATTCTCTGAGATTGAACCTTGTAGAAAGTCCAAAATTTTATTCCTAAGCCTCAAAATTTCTCCATTTGGACTCAGAAATAGCTTCAAACGGCAAAATCTCAAAATCTTATTCTCGACAAGAAGTTAGAATTTTCAATTTCGAATTCAGAGCGGCATTTTCGGAAACATGTCTTTGCATAGCATTGCATGAGCATTTCATATCACCGCACTGCACAACATGTCATTTTGAGATCCAGAACTCCTGATTTTCAAAATTGTCATTCCATATTTGATTTCTTAACTTTTCAAAAATTGATCTTTAAAACCCTGGGCCTTCAAAATTACCAATTCTTCCCATTTTACCCCCAGGATCTCGAGTTACAAAAGTTTTCTCAAGAAAACGATCTGGATAGTTTTTTATATTGATTTTCAAAATCTCGTTAGTTGTAAAGAGCGGACACAATTTCAAATTCGTAAGACCTTATTTCAAACTTTTACAAAAAGGGCTCCGAATTTCTCCGCATCTTTCTAAATTTTACCCTGAAGAACCATTTTCTTCTAAAATTTGAAATCGAACCAAAGTTCACTTCGTGTTTTCTAAACTTAGCTTACTATTATGAAAATTCCAAAAATCTCACTTGGCTTTTATTTCAAACAAGTGACGTGTGACCCGCCTCGAGGTGGTGTCACACTCAAATGTTCAAATATTTCTCTTATTTTCAAATATTTCTCTTATTTTCAAAACAGTGCCCATCCGGAAGTGGCACCGATTTATAAAACTCTTTCATTTGATTTAATTTTAATAAAATAATTAGTGGGCCCACGTAGATGACACCCCACTAGAGTTCTCTGCAAAGAAAAACAAACTTTTTCAAAAAAAAAAGTTTTCAAATCCAGTGAGGTGGCACCACCTTAAAAAAAAGGAAAAAAAAATTGTTTTATCACTTCTTTTTTTTTATTACTTTTCAGCCCCAAATGGAGCCACCGTGAAATAAAAAAAAAACCTTATTTTTACCTAAGTTTTCAAAAAATTTTGCTAGAGAAAGGGAGCCGTCCCCCTCTCAAAACGGTGAGCTTTTCATTTTTTTTTCAAAAGATTTCAAAAAGTCGTTTTAAAAGAGTTATCAAAACCGTTCGAAAGAGGGGGGAAAATGGCGGATTTCGTGAGAAAAAGAAGGAGGTTGTTCATTAAAAAGGGGGTCTGCGAATTGTTTTAGGAGAGCTATCTCTTGATCCCCCCTTTTTTTACCTTTTATCCTCTCGGCTAGCAAGGACCGACCCCAAACTTCTTCTCCCCTCTATCGGCTGGAGCCCCCCTTTTTAAACCTGTCTTCATTCCTTCCAGCAAAAATAAGGACCCACGACGCCAACTTTCCTTCTGGTTCGTCTGCGTTTTCCATACCCTCCCTTCTTTTAACACCCTTCTCCAGGATCGATGGAGAGGTCCTCCCATCTTGCTGATTGAAGATAGTAAGCTTCCTCCATGTTCCGGCTAAAGATCTCCAAAGAGGCGATCGAGAAGTGTGTTGCTCCTTTTTCCTTCCCCCTTTCTTTTTGTTGAAGTTTGACTCACCTCTGAAGGAGACACCAGCAACAGCCTCCACTTAGCCAAGGTAAAGGCCCCTCCTTCCGTTTTATTATGCATCTGCAGAAATTAAGTATCAGGTTCAGGCCATCAACTCTGCAAATTCATTGCAGTAGTCGAGACGGTTTAGCGACCCTATTTACTGCATCAAGAACTGATAATACCTCGCAATGGTATTATCGATTCAGCTGGAGATCATGTTTTGAATCAAACAGTCATTTCCCTGTAGTCTTAACCATTTTACTTCAGTAGCATGAGCATCACGAATGCTTCAAAATCATTTTCTTTACCCCAAATCCATGATTTTCCTATGTGTACCCGACTCATCCTGTTATGTACCCAGATTTCGTCATTTAAAGGGTTATTCTCTCAGAAACTTCAGTTTTTTTTGCAATCTGTTGCAAATTCAGTAATTAAGGTTTCAAGTGTTATCTATGACCATTTTTGCATTATCGCATGATTATCTTATAAAAAAAATAGTTGTAAATCTTTATATATCAGGAGGTTCTTCCCTTTTCTTTTTCTGCAAATGTGTGGGGTTTTGTTAAATCTGCATATCGTGGGATAAAATGATGGCTGGCAAGGCTCATCATACAGCAAATGGTGCTCTTAAACAGAGTACCACATTTAAATCCAGCGTTTTGCTCTTTACTAGATTCCATCGTGTCAATAATGTTCATACCTGCATCTTGTAACATTCCACAGTTTCATGTAGTCCCATGTTTTTTTTTATTTCAGCTCATATCCTGTATTCATAAGTTTCACGTTTCATAAACAGTAAAGGATTTGAGCTCATTATGACTTGCTGGACAACATTGGATTTCCTAACCTTTTAAACAAACCAGCAATGTTATATTGTCATTCTCAGATTTTTGGTGCTAATGGAGATCTGATTAAGTACCTATTTTTCTCAATTAATGCCAGCATCATGCCTTGGGTCCAAAGAATGGAGTATTATGTATGCTATCCTATATTTTCCTGCTCAAACATGCATCTGTGTTTCCCTGTAACTACAATTCTGTTGTGTTAATAATAAACCCATCAAATGGGTCTTATGTCATGGCTGTTTAATTTGCTTCAGCCATAGTAGAAGCTTTGTTGACATTGAAATCATAAGGGTGATAAAGATTACCTGTTGCTTGTATGTCTTTACAAAAAAAAAGAGAAGGGGAAGGTATGTGTCAGAGAAAAGTTCAGCTTGCAGGAACACTAGATTGATATTTGTCCTAGAAACCGATCATCTCAACAGGGTGAAGTTTTCCGTTTATTTATGAATCCCAGCATGATAATAATCCTATTGATGGACCACTTCAAAGCAGTGATTATTGGCAGGAGTATCATTTTCATCAATATACACGTATGACATGTTTCATTTACTCCTCTCTTTTGTGCATTTTAGGCAGTAAGTTTCTTTTGAGAGTTAGGTTGTTCCATAAAGCTATTACTCACAGTTTTGTTTTTGAATAACTATGAAGCTTCAAGATTCCAATCCCTGATTGACATTCATTCCATGCATAGTTAGGTACCTTTTGCTCAAGTTAACATTAGATAGTGAACTGGTCGATGGGCGTCTATTAGCTTTCACCATTGAGGATACCGATTTGCTGTAATCCAGATTGCTGCCATTCATATGTTATGGATATGATAATTAACTATGGTATGGGCAGGCTATAAGTGGCCATTTGCAGTCATTATGAGTAGGAGAAAGAGGCAATTGTGTTGTGAGCCCAAGTAGAGTCATGAATGTCTTAACATAAGGATATGATAGTAATGATGTTGTCAAGGCTACATCAGATGGCCTGTGGTCTTTATTGAATGAGCTGGCTAATGGTCCACATACACATTTCCCTTAACATAAACCTAAGCATTTAGGTGTATATATATGTTGTGTCTTTCTTTCATTTGAACTCTAAGCATCTCGTAAGCGTCTCATATACTTTAGGCCTCATATTGTCATTAATGTATATATTTTTGTTGTGATGTAGGCATAACTATAGATGCATTGGCATTAACGTAACATTTCCTTTTGGTAGGCTGTATCTTTGATACTAACCCACTTTTGCAGGGGAATTAGGAGGAAGTTGATTCTTTTAACTCTGTATTTTTTTTTATTTATTTTGCTTTATGTCAGAGATGTAATAATCAGTTTGGAATAATATTTACTTTTACTGCTTAGGTTAGGATGCATATCATGTAGTTTGATTTTGTAATATCCTAATCTTATGAATCATGCATTTTATTTCAAAATCACTGTGGATGAACACAAATGGCACGTGCACCAACTCTTAGGGAGTTGATGAACTCGGTGGAGTCCATATTTACGGCCCTAGTCGGAATATGGACGAGACCTAGATCCATCATCTTTCTACCAGTCACATTGGGCCTACACTCTTAGGCTATCTTAAAATGCACATCATGTTTTAAATTTTCAAAATATTGTGAATTAATTCAATTAAACTCTGAGCATGTTCATGGCCACAGTCAGAATATGTGAAGGATTTATTTCAACTTAATACACATTTTTCCAACAAATTTCTCAGAAAATCTTTTTAAAGTGCATTCATTCATTCAAATCACCTGCATCATGGCATCATATGCTTTTCTCAAGAAAATGTCATTCCATGGAAATCAATTTCTCTATGAAACTCTGAAAATTTTCAAAGTGAGATTTCCCAAATCAAGTTTCCTATGATTTTCCCTAGAAAATATTTCTTTCTTAAAATTCATTTTCAAAGAAAATTTTCCATCATCCTCACAAGTTCAAAATCGATTTTCCAACCTTTCCAGGTTAGAATCCTCAGAATTTCATTTTCCTGTGCTTTTAATTTTCCATTCTCGAAAGAGTTTTCCCAATGAATTCCAATCATTTTCCAAAGAAAGTTTTCAAAGTTGGAATTTTCCCTAACAAGCATTTTCCCTTTAAATGTTTACCCTTTTCCTAAGAATTACTTCTATTTTCCCAGGATTTCCAACCATTCATGATTTTCTCAAAACTTCATAAATTTTCTCGTGATTTCAAAACCCTTTCATCTGAGTTTCCTGAGAGATTGACTTCCACCTTTTTCCTGAGAAATGCTTTTCAACTCCAAATGTTTTCTAGGCATACATCATACTTTTCCAAATTACATTTTTACAAAATCTCATAGCACATGCCTGAATTCTCTGTGTATTTAGGATAGAACACAATTTCGATAATTCTACTAAGTCAAGCACAATTTTGGTCCTTGGTCCGATTACCCCTGTTAAAGGCGGCAAAAACGATCGAACCTCGTACCGACAGGTCGAACCCCATCCTATGGGTTTTCCCGCTATTTTCAAAAACAGAGGCGAGTATTTCAAAACAATTTCTAAAATCAGGTCAAGTTTGACTCGCGAAAGCATTTTCCTCTTTCTCCCGCAGGGAAGGGAAAATTTTGCGACGATAACAGACTCACGTGCCATGTATGTACCCGCATGGCCGGTTAACAAGTAATAACTAATTTAAGCATGCTCACCTTTTCAATTTGTTGCACTTAGTTTGTGTTCTCCAGTTTATTTACTTAGTTTGTTCATTACTACCTGTTGCATAAATTATTTATGCTTAATTTAGTTCTTTCTGTTTTTGTGCTCACCTACTAGTTTTTCGCAAAACTAACCCATTTCATGAGTACATGTGACGAATAGGTGCATCAAGCAATGACGTGACTGCAAGATGATTTAAGGATCCATTGTTTCTGCTCGTAGTTCTTTTTTTGGACATTTTGGTTTTTGATATGGTTTTCCCTAGAGGAAATTCAAATTTTGTACAAACCTGACACTCTCTTTAAATAGAAGAAATGATTTCCTAAGTATTATTGCAGATCGTTCATGGTAAATCTTTGTTCTCTCGCTAATGTGCCCAAGGTTGTCAAACTTGTCCTTTTTCTTTTAAAGAAATCATTTCCGCTAATTTTAAAAATAAATTCTGTAAAGAAAATGAATTTTCAACTATTTCAAGAAAATTATAAAGTTCAAAATTTTGGGGCATTACATGGGTTGAGTCACAAAACAGGGTGATATGGTCCAAATGTTGTATCATTCATATATGTTCACTACAGCAAAGAACCCCTCTCTGCCTCTAAAACATTAGGGGGCGTGTGCACATGCGCACACACACACACACATTTCCCAGCAAAAAGGTTGCCGGAAAATGCCAATGGCACTGGACTACGTGATAGAGAACCACTAAGAGTTTTTACTTTTGTCAACATGGTTTGACCTTACAGAGAACTAGGAAAAATTTTGGGAGGAAAAATGTAAATCTCTTTTTTTCTTGAAAGACAAGCTGGGTTAGGCGGACCCCTAACAGTTATACAAAGATACCATTGGGATTCAAACTTGCAAGATCACAACATAAGGTGACGAGCACTAGCTGCTCCTACAAGACAAGCGGAGCCCCCATTGGTGAAAAATGTAAATATCTATGAAGGATTCTGGAACACGACCATCCCGATCTATTTAAGGTTTTCTTTCTTTTATCCTTGTTAATTTTGCAAGGCCTTTTTTAATTTAATTGTTTCACAAAACTATTTTTTTCTTTATCTCATGCTTTATGACGCATTTCATTTCTTATGATTAAAAGGATCTCTATCGTCAGGTTTCCATGGAAGCTGATTACTTAATCAGGAACAATTATTGGCAGACCTTTCAGTTGTGGAATGAAAATTCAAACTGAGAGAGAGAGAGAGAGAGAGAGAGAGAGAGAGAGAGAGAGAGAGAGAGAGAGAGAGAGAGAGAGAGAGAGAGAGAGGGATTCACAATTGCTAGCAGGGTCGTTCGATTTTGAATTTTGATCTTACATGAAGTATCAAAGTACTAAAAGAATGCTCCGGTACAGTGGCTGTATCCATGTCCGGCATTTTACATGACATTGCACACACAGATGAACTTCAGCTTTCAATTAGAGAAATAAGAACATCAATTAGGAAGGCCACAATATTGGCTCCAATCTGCCATGTCTACATTTACCATTTCAATGCGAGAGATGGGTCTTCATTTGTAAACATTTCTCACCACTTTTGATCCTTTCCAAACTCGCACCTCTGCCAAGGTACACTTGATGAACATATGCCAGCACGAATTTTGTAACATACAGTTTCTGGTACTTTATCGCTTCATACAGCTCGAAAGGAAACAGGCAAATTTATAATGCAAAGCATGGCCACCCTAGAATCATTAATGTTTCTGTTAATGCTCCACATTTACATGTCACTCCTCTTATCAGTCTCCAATTTAGTAATGAAAAAAAGAATAAACTGAATTACTGAAAGATGAATAAGTAAATGTCGTGAGCAGTAGTGAGGGAGGGGAAGATAGATGTTTTACAACTTCCAACAAAAATAATTTTGAGGAAAGCCAAATGAAAA
Source organism: Nuphar pumila (assembly GCF_984573655.1). Taxonomy (NCBI): domain Eukaryota; kingdom Viridiplantae; phylum Streptophyta; class Magnoliopsida; order Nymphaeales; family Nymphaeaceae; genus Nuphar; species Nuphar pumila. The sequence goes on along the minus strand of NC_143262.1, from coordinate 22,529,161 downwards.
AATGTAAGCAGTAAATGAACCATTTTGGTATCTATAATAAAAATCGTACTGTGGAATGTTTTACATAGTGACAAATAATATATTTAGTAAGAGAATCAGGGAAGAGAAGAAGTCACTAAAAGTGGTTTAGCATGCAAAGAAAGTGAAGAAAATCCTAACATTCAGTTAGCACTAATGTGAGAAACTAAATTGCCATGCATAATATTTTCCATAAATAGACTAAAAGTAACATTTTCCAACAATTTTTATTTATCTAAAAACAAACAGGATATCTGATAACTTTGAAGTATGTGAAAACCTGATTTCTATAGAAGCTGAACTCTACAAATCATAGCAGGTTTGACTTGATAAATTCACTGGTATGGAAGTGGGTGATATGGTACCAATCTACACTTAAGGAGGCTCAACATATCAATACCTTAATCCTTATAACTGCATATAAGTTGAACACTATTTATCCAGATGTTCATTGTCAAGCCCTATCATGACATGAAAAATAACAAATTCAAACTGGAAAAGCAAAAATAAAACAAGGAAACCGGGAAGCCACAAAATCATAATGCACTCAAGTTGCACATGGGTCATGCCTGATTCATACTCTCTAGGGGTCCATTTTAAGATTTCCAACCCTACTTATAAAGGAGAAGTGCACAACCAATATAACTCCCACAAATTGGAATCAGTCCATTAGAAGGTTAGTAACCGAATCAAAATTCTAATACATCAACTAAATCTAACCAGAGTTTTCTATTCAAAAACTTCTCTTTGAATCAAACTCAGGTTAAGGTCCTACACAACTAACAACTGCAGCAGCCTAATCAAACAAAAGCAAATATATGAACAAAAAAATTTTAATAGCTGAAGAATCGCTCTTAGTTGGATAATACACATTACAGTTGACTGAACCTAACAAAGATGCATACCACAAATAGGTGTGCAAGTGTATGTTGTGTTAGAAAAGTGCATGAGAGAACGATATTTCACTGATTTTTATAATAGTTCCATCATCAACCAAAGATAAGAATATAGAACAGACATCAAGTAGCAATTGTGCTCATATAATTAAAAAAGAAGAAAGCATAGGGTGCTAGCCTCCAAAGTGATCAAAGAAAACAAACATGCACTACACATAAAACAAGAGACATGATGTAAACCAAGCACAGGAATGTTAATATATATATACATTTGTTGTAAACCGAAATACCCAACAAGGGTATTTCAGTCTTTTATTGTAATAGGCGTCAGCCCATTAGGGGCTGACAGCCCTTTTCTTTTATTTTTATTTTGTATTTTTTTGTTTTTCGTTTTTTGTGTTTTTGGGGCAGCTCCAATATAGCTGTTGGAGCTGCTCCCAACGGTCATAAATATGACTGTTGGGAGCAGCCCAACAGCCATATTGGGGCTGCTCCCTAGTAGCCCATTTGTATTATAAATAAGCCCTTTGTGGCCTTGTATTTCTAACTCATTTTTTAGTGACTATGCAATAACAAATTTGTTAGACCTTTGCGTGGGTGGTTTGATGATTCAATATTCTACTTGATTGAAAGTGTGTTCTTGCATTTTTATTGGATTCAATCCATATCATTACATGGTATCAGAGCTTTGGTGGTCCAAAAGCAATTTTTAGAGGAAAGTTCGTGACAATATCAAGAGGAGGATCGTGAGCTTAGCGGTGTTATCACTCAAAAAAGTTTTGTATTATTTTTATTTCTCTTTCTCTTTCTCTTGTTCTCCCCACTCTCTCTTTCTCTATCATTTTTCTTCGCATTGTAAAAAAATGGAGAATGAGAAGGAAGTAATAGTCTCTATTCCCGGGTGCCTAAACGATACAAACTATGTGATGTGGGCATCCATAGTAAAACACAAAATATGGGAAAAATGACTATGGGGTTTGGTGGATGGTACCGAAAAAGAGCCTAAGCTCATTCTTACGAAAATTGAGAATGCGAAGGAGGTTGGTCTTCAAGTAGAGGAAATGGGTAAAGTTGTTTCCGACTATGAAAAGAAATGAAAAGAATGGATGATGAGCCATTCCAAAATAATTGGATGACTCATCAATAGTATGGGCATCCACAAATGTTCTAGCTTGGCAAAATTTGATTTCGCTAGTGATGCATGAAAATATCTTAAAGACATGTATAGTCTTAAAGATATTGCACACATATGCAATGTTCAAAACAAGGTGAGAACCATGACTCAAGGAGAGATGAGCATTAGATAATACTACAATACACTCTCTCTTCTTTGGGATGAATTGGCTCTTCTTGAGCCAAAATGGCATTGCCCACAAGACGTAGAACTCTGTGAAAATCAAATTAAAACAGAGCATTTCTACCAATTTATTAAAGGGGACCCGAATTTGAAGGAACCAAGTAGGTTGTCCTTCTTAGAGGAGGTATTCCTTCCATAGTGGAAACTCTTGAAAAATTGCCTATGGAAGAGAATAGATTAAAGAAGCCCTCCGTTTTAAAAAATGAATAATCCGTGTTTGCCATATCAAAGCCCGAAAATTATACTAGAAGCTACAAACCTCATTTTGTAAAAAATGAAAATAGAAGAAATCCTAACAACTATGAGAGCAATGAAAAGAAAGGTGATCATGAATGCAAAAAACATGGAAAGATAATTTGTTATCATTGTTACAAACTAGGACATATCAAGCCCTTTTGTCCCAAAAGAAAGAAGGATCATCATAAAGAAAGAGTTGCTTCGATTGAAAGGAGTGAGATAGACGACTCCAAGTACATTGGCTCGCTCTCTTTGGCTAGCTAATGGAGGCGCTACAACCCATGTGTTGAGAAGCAGTCACCGTACATATGCATATGGGTACTTTGGTAACTACTTAAGAGGTCAGGGACATTATTGTAAACAAGGTGTTTTAGTCTAATCTCTCTATTTAAGTGAGATTAGACCTAATGAGTATATATGACTCTCTCTCTCTCTCTCTCCGATTTGCTAGAAACCCTAGCCAGCTTCAACATGGTATCAGAGCAGGACGTAGCTCTGAGCGTCTGACTTGATCGATCCACACGCTGATCGGGTGGCACTGTGTATATCGTGAAGAGCGACAAAGTTGATCGTTGTGTGCAGCGACTACAGCGATCGCCGTGTACAGAGTGTACCGCGATCTGGAACTTCTCCAGCCAGCAGGAACATGATCGGGTGGCGCTGTGTGCCAGCGTGAACAACAATCAGCCTCTCCAGCAGGAACGCTGATCGGGCGTGCGTTGTGCGTGTAGTAGCAGGTATGTGCGCGTAGTAGCAGGGAGACCCCGACCGTGTCGATAGTGGCTAATGATGGTTGTGTGGATGTCGAAAAGGCCTGCAGTCTCCATCATGATGCAGTCGTGGTATGCAGGTTGTCGGAATTTTTTTTTGCAGTCGTGGTTGTCGCATTTTTTTTAAGGTGAATAGTTTAGATTTTATCAGGGTGATTAAAATCTGGTAGAGTCGGCTTCCCGATGAGAGCTCCTCTCCCATTGTTGGCCAGGAAAATATCTCCATCTCCCCTACTCTTCAGTTATCAAATGTTCGCCATGCCCCTTCGTTCCCTCAAAATTTGTTATCTGTTAGTCGTGTTGCAAAGGAATTGAATTGTCGAGTAATATTTGATCCTGCCTGTTGCACTTTTCAGGACTTGCTGACGGGGAAGACGATTGGTGGAGGCTATGAGAAAGGTGGAGTCCATTATCTACACCAACCAGTTGGCGTTGTTCATTCGGCAGTTGAGTCCTCTTCTAGTCCGCTGCTTTGGCATCATTGTCTTGGTCATCTTCCGTTGCTTAAATTGCGTAGAGTCATTCCTCATATCTCGTCATCCACTACTCTATTGTGTGAAGCATGTCAGCTTGGAAAGCATCATAGGAATTCATTTCCGTCTAGTCAGAGTCCTTCAAGTCAAAATTTGTTTGATCTTCTTCATGTTGATGTTTGGGGTCCAAGTAGAATAACGGGCAAAGGCCATGCATGATGAAATGGATGCACTGCTTTCTCGTAGAACATGGGACTTAGTTGATCCTCTACCTGAGGCTGATATTGTTGGTTGTAAATGGGTTTATACTATTAAGTATAACTCAGATGGATCGATTGAAAGGTTTAAAGCTCGTCTGGTTGCAAAAGGTTATACTCAAACTTATGGGGTGGACTTCTTTGAAACATTCTCTCTTGTTGCTCGTCTTGGGACTATTCGTCTTGTTTTGTCCGTCGCAGTGCACCATGGTTGGTCTCTATGTCAGCTTGATGTGAAAAATGCCTTTCTGTATAGAGGTTTGGAGGAGACAATTTACATGCAGCAACCTCTGGGGTTTGAGGTTCAGGGAGAGTGTCAGAAGCTATGTCAGAGGCAGTGTTGTGAAAAGCGTTGAGGCGTAGTGAGGCGCTCCACCAAAATCTGAGGCGAGGCGTAAGCCTCGAGGCGCAAAGCGTAAGCCTCAAATTTTTTTTTTAAACTTAAAAAAAACTATAAAAATGATCTAAAATTATAAATAAATAAGAAATGTTTTATTGATGAAGCGCCAACCAACACGAAATAAAAAATCTCAAATAAATACGAAAAAAATATGAGATTAACATGTAAAAGTAACATTAATGCAACAACTTGATCTATATAAGTATCTAATTGCATAAATATGAGCATTCATTCAATAAAAAACTAACATTAACAACAAAATGCATATTAGCACTAACAACATCATGTCATAATTAAAAAATGCATGTTAACATTAACAACCAAATGTTAATGTATTTGTCCAGAATTCTTCAAAATGAGAGTGTTAACATTCACAATTACAACTAAAAGTCTCAAAAAACATATAAATGACCAATAACTCTATGACATGAATTAGGGCCTAGGCTCTTGTTGTGTCTCGTCACCATCAATATTTAAGTCTTCAATATCATCATCTGAAGAATCCATATGAATAGGTTCTTCTTCATCTTCATTCTCTGACTCTTCATCATCTACACTTTCTTCATCCAAGTCCTCAATTACTTCTTTTGCTTTTCTTTTTCCTTCAATAAAAAATCATGTATTAAATATTTATGTTATGTAATTAAAATACATTTATATTCATAGCTAGGTAAAAGGAATATAACTTTACCTCGATCTCTTGAAGACATGTCTTGCCTAGAACCACTTTGTGAAACATAAGGTGAAGTGACTTTTTCAATAGGCACATGCTCAATGGCATTTATGTCGAAGTTCGGATCCAACCATGAATCCTCCAACCAATTGGGATCACTTGGCAACACAGGATCTTCCTTCTCCACAATTCACTCATCGTCTGAGTCTATATGATCTAGACATATAGGGTCTTTGGTAGCCCTCCTCTTCATATTTCTCTCTCTTAATTTCATATTGTACATTACAAAAACCAATGCATTCATCTTGTCTTGTTCAAGTCTATTCCTTCGTTTTGTATGCACCTATAATTTCAAATCATTGATAATCAAATATAAGATAATTAAACATATAAAAATGTATTTCAAAATAAAATACAAAGTCACAAACCAATGAGAAAGTAGTCCAATTCCTCTCACAGCCCGATGCACTGCATGTCAAACTTAAAATTCGAATTGCAAAATTCATCAACTCAGGATTTTCGTGCCCAAATGAACTCCACCAATCAGCTGCATTCAAATAAAATAATAAAGAATTGATAAAAACATTAAGAATGTCATAATTAACAAAAAAAAAAAAATATTGACAAATAACAACATAATTGCAAACTTACCAGGACTTTTTAATTTTCTTGTTGTAACAGCTGCCTCTCTGCCAAACAAGCCCTTTGCCTTTTTCAATGCATCGATTTGTGTTGTAATTTTCAACCGAATATTTGCATCACAAACTAATTTTTCAACACAATCATAAAAGCTACCCATAACTTCTCCATCAGGGTTGAAGTTGTCAGCATAATGAAAATGTGGATTTAAATAATAGGCAGCTGCATGCAAAGGCTTATGAAGTTGCAAGTCACATCGTCTATCAATGATATCCCAAATAGGTTTATATTTTCTTTGGACATTGTCAAGGTTTGAAGCAATTTCCTCCTTCGCTCTATCCATTGCCTCATACAAAAATCCCATAGCAGGTTCGTCTGCATCAACGAGTCACAATACTTTGGCGAGAGGTAGTGTAGCTTTAATTGCATATGATATGGCAGCCCAAAACTTATGATCATTAAGAACAATACAAGAAATGTTCTTAGCATCAGATTTCTTATAGTAATTAGATGTTCTAAAATTTGAAGATAAGAACATCGACTTTAACTCTTTCTTATAACATCCAATACTATGAAGTGTAAGATATGTTGTGGCAAAACGAGTGACGGCTGGACGCAGAAGTTCTTTCTTCTTTGTGAATTTTCTCATTAAATTTAATACCCATGCATGACTATAAATGTATCTTGTAATTTTTTTTGCTTTTTCCACTGTATCTTTAAAAATTGATATCTTTCCAATATCTTCTAACATAAGATCCAAGCAGTGGGCTGCACATGGTGTCCAAAAACATGTTTTTCCTGCTGTTAACATATTTCCAGCTGCCACATAATTTGGTGCATTATCTGTAATGAATTGCACCACATTACTTTCACCAACTTCTTTAACAACTTCTTCAAACAACTGACACAAATTTGCACCAGTTTTTTCCATGTCGCTGATGTCAACGGACTTCAAAAATACTGTCCCAGATGAGCTGTTCACATGAAAATTAATTAAGTTTCTTCCTTTCCCATCTGTCCAACCATCTGCCATAATACTGCAACCAACCTTTGGCCACTCTTGTTTGAACTCTTTCAAAATTTCATGAGTACAATCTACCTCGTCCTTCAAAATCCACGTTCTGATCTCATGATAAGAAGGTGGTTTGAACCCTCGCCCATAATTTGCAATAGCTTCTACCATTGCACCAAAATATGGACTGTTGCAAAGATTAAATGATAAGGAATTTGCATAAAAAAATCTACCAATGGCACGACATGCATTTTTTCTTTCATCCCTTTTGAAAGCAGTGTTTATTGTGGTTTGCCGTGCTTCTTTGTTCACAAAAAGGTCCATAGGACCAGCTGCACTTGTTTTTGCATCACTACCCAATCCACTAGCTTCTTTATTCACATTATCGCCGGTTGATGATCCAAAATAAATACTTCTCCCGATATCCAACTTGGTTTGCTCTAACTCTTCTTTCTTTAGCCTCTGATCCTTTAGATGATTCTGAAAAAATCTTTTCACGTCAGGTGGAACCGCTTCGCACATACTTACACCATGCTTTGTGCCAGCTAAGTGATGTTTTAGCCTATAGATGCCTCCTGTAGTCTGTTTATGACATTAATTGCAAATTACATGTCCTACGAGTTTGGGATCTTTACTAGGATTTGGAACTTTAACTCTATGATCCCATCCTACATCTTTTTCCATTGTTCAACTGCAAAAATACATAACACAAAATATATATTAACATCATGCATTCTGCTGACCACATTACATGAAAACAAATGCACAATAGACAATCTTGGTGTATAAGCTATATACGAATCCTAGAAAAAACATAATTGACGAGAAAAAAATAATAAATATAATTAGGTCATTTTTTTAATTGGGTCTCAAAGTTCATTCAATAATGCACACTTATAGCCACACACACACATAGTAGAGATAGAGTGGAGGTGGTTTGGATCCCAGATTTCTTCTCAAAAACAAAAAGAAAACACCAACCAACTCCAAGGCACTCCAAACAAATTTTGCATCGATTGAAATGAATACCATCACAAAAAAGCACCAACAAAAGACAAAAAATATCCTTAAAAACACAAATAAAACACCAACGAAATTTGTCTTCCTTTTTTTCGAAGAAAGAAGAGCATGTTAAACCAACAAAATAACCATCCCTAGAATTCAACAAGAAGGTATATCAAGAACTTCTCCGGAGATCAACCCCAAGAAATTATGAAAATGCCGAAAAAAAAACATATATTGAATATGCTAAACAGAGGTCACCATTATGTTCGAATATTTCAGATGCTTAACATAAGAAAGGGGGAATATATGAAAAATTCCCAATCAGAGGACTGAGATCTTTTGATTCCAACAATTCGACAGGGATAAAAAATACATATTTTAATGAAACTTAAAATATCTGAATCAGATGAGTTCACATAAATCAACACCAAAAAAAAAAAGATGAAACTTAATAAAAAGAGGAACCCACTAATTCTAATGAACAAAATCAGTCAACAGGGGAAAGAAAACATAAGGGGGAATATATGGAAAATTCCCAATTAGAGGACTGAGATCTTTTGATTCCAGCAATTCGACAGGGATAAAAAATACATATTTTAATGAAACTTAAAATATCTAAATCAGATGAGTTCACACAAATCAACACCAAAAAAAAAAAGATGAAACTTAATAAAAAGAGGAACCCACTAATTCTAATGAACGAAATCAGTCAACAGGGAAAGAAAACATACCAATTACATTTAAAGATAAATATGGTATCATTTCATTCATATTTAGATGCAAAATAACATAAAAACAAAGGAACATATTGTTCAGAAATAAACACATCTACGTATAAATCACGAAAAGCAACTAGAAAGAAAGACAGAGAAACAAAATAAAAAACGAAAAGGGTAGAAGAAAACCCAGAAAATCGTTACCTTCAGAAAACCCAGAACTTTACCTGTCACCTGAAAATGCAGAGGTCGCCGACGGCGAGTGGTGGCCGGCGACAGCAGTGGCGGCGGCGAGTGGTCGCACGGCGGTGGCTGTGAGTCGCTGGAGCGGCGGGTCGCTGATGCCTTCTCAGCAGAGGAAAGAAGAAGGTGGAAGAGGCGATGATCGGCGACGGGTGGTGGCCGGCGGCGAGTGGTGGCCGGCGACAGCAGTGGCGGCGGCGAGTGGTCGTACGGCGGTGGCTGTGAGTCGCTGGAGCGGCGGGTCGCCGATGCCTTCTCAGCAGAGGAAAGAAGAAGGTGGAAGAAGCGATGATCGACGACGGGTGGTGGCCGGCGGCGAGTGGTCGCCGGCGATAGCAGTGGCGGTGGACGAGAGGGGACGAAGTGGAGAGAGAAGGGGCGAGGGCTTTCCCTCGCCCCGAAGCGCCTGTGTCTTTTTAAAGACACAAGTTCTCGATCTTTCGAGAATACGGGCCCGGATCCAGGTCGAACTCGGGTCCGGGCCATCCGATTTTTAATGCGTGCCTCGCCTCAAGGCGTACGCCTCAAGGAGCATGAGGCGTACGCCTTGAGGCTGTTGCGCTTTTTCAGTGCGCCTCAAGGCGAAAAGGGCCTCGCCTCGAGGCGAGGCGTGCTTTTTGCGCCTTGAGGCGCGTTTTTAACAACACTGGTCACGGGGATTCAACTAGCTGGGTGCCGCACCCGCGTCGACGCGACTCAACGCGGGTGCAGGTGCGACACCGGATGCGGTCAACCCGACCTTGGGTGCAGTCATTTCGGTCCATTTTTTTTGGATTTTAAAAAAAAAAATTGCCCTATGAAATGGGCTGCGGAATTTAAAAAAAAATCTTGGGGGACCTGCGCCGGGGGGAACCCCCGGACCCCCCTTATATATATATTACATTTTTGCCCCTGCCGCACCCCCGCACCCAGGTTTTTTGGAAGTGCTGAATCCCCGCACCTGCACCCATGTGACATAGGTCAGAAGGTATGCAAGTTGAACAAGGCAATCTATGGTCTCAAACGGAGTCCCCATGCATGGTTCTCTAAGCTGGTTGAGGTCATGTCAGCATTTTGGTTTGTTCGATCTGCCTCTGACCACTCTCTTTTTATTAAAAAGACTTGCACAGGGATTGTGGTCATGATAGTATATGTTGATGACATTATAGTCACAGGAAGCAGCGAAAAAGACATTTCTGAGACAAAGTCCCATCTTCAGAAACACTTTGTGACTAAGGATCTGGGACCACTCAGATATTTCTTAGGCATAGAGGTTGCAAGGAGTAAAGAAGGATTGGTTCTGTCACAACAAAAATATGTCTTGAACCTGCTGAAGGAGACAGTGATGTTAGGTACCAAACCTGCAAGGATTCCTGTGGATCCCAAGTCTCATCTGTTTGATGAAAAATCCGAGTATGTGGACTCTAGCCGTTATCACTCTTTGGTTGACAAGCTATTATATATGACTACGACCAGACCTGACATATCTTTAGTCGTGAGAAAGATAAGTCAATTTATGGACAAACCTACAAAGGCTCACTGAGAGGCTGCAATGATGATTCTCAAATATCTAAAGTTCTCCCCTGGTAAAGGACTATGGTTTAAACAAAACCCTTCTTTAGATGTTACTGCCTATTCAGATGCAGATTATGCAGGGTCGATTGTTGATAGAAAGTCCACAACTGGATTATGTGTGTTTGTTGGAGGGAATTTGGTTACTTGGAGAAGTAAAAAACAAAATTGTCGTTGCCAGGTCGAGTGTTGAGTCAGAGTATCGGGCTATGGTTCAAACTGATGCTGAGATGATGTGGGTTAAATCTGTGTTGATTGATCTCCAAGTGAAAGTCTCATTACCTATAGAGATGATATGTGATAATAGAGTTGCTAATTATATTGCAAATAACCCAGTGTTTCATGAACGAACAAAGAATATTGAGGTGGATTGTCACTATGTACGTGACCTGATCCAGACGGGGTATATTTGCACCAAACACATATCTTCAGAGAACCAAATTGCTGATGTCTTCACAAAACCCCTAGCGAGTTCAAATTTTTCAAAATGTTGTGACAAGCTGAGCATTATTGATATATATGCTCCAGCTTGAGGAGGAGTGTTGAGAAGCAGTCACCGTACATATGCATATGCATATGAGCAGTTTGGTAACTACTTAAGAGGTCAGAGGCATTATTGTAAACAAGGTGTTTTAGTCTAATCTCTCTATTTAAGTGAGATTAGACCTTATGAGTATATACGACTCTCTCTCTCTCTCTCTCTCTCTCTTTTCTCTGATTTGCTAGAAACCCTAGCCGGCTTCAACACCATGCTTAAAACTCAAGCTCCGTCTTTGTAATAACAAAAAAAAAAGTTTTGGTTTGGGCCGGATCCGGACCCGACCAGGGCCACCGCCCCTCGCTGTCATTAAAAGACAGTGAGGCAGGCAGGAGGAGGGTTACGAACCCCCCCTCACCACCTCTCGCTCTCTGTTCTCTCTCTCTCACCCTCTCGTCTCCCTCGGTGTCTCCGACTCTCACCCTCTTGCTCATCCACCGTCACCGACGCCTGCAACTCTCGACAGCCCACCGCCACCGACATCATCAACCCTCTTCCTGCTGGCGAGTTTCCCTCCGGCGACCACCAACTACGACGGATCCCACTCGCGCTCCGCGACCCGAGCCGTCAATCGTGTACATCCGCAGACGCCAGCAAGCTCGTAACTCTCCAAGGTAGGGGAAGATTGCACGAAAGACTTGGATAATTGAATTAAGTTCAATTAAACTAAAAACGATCATTAAATGAATATATATACATGTATATATTTATACGAGTATGCACTTCACTCAAGGATGCGGTTCCACAATCCTTGCCCTTTACCTTCTATCAGTTTACTTGCCGTCACGCATCGCGTCGAGGTTTAGCGTTGCACTTCTGCTTACCGCCTTTACCTTACGTCGCACTCTGCTCCTAGGCTCTTGTTTTTACATATGTGTTGGTATTGCCTTGCTATTGCAGATGACGTGCAGGTTCTTGCTCTTTGTGTATGCCTTAAAGGCATCCTCGTGGAGGATGCAAGGGGCATTTATTACCCTCTTTCTTGCGACGAGAGTTGAGTTGGGAGCTAGCGTTACATCCTCGTCTAAGGAGAGGGATACCTTGCAAGGATCCTGACTCTTCGAGTATGCAGTCCTGCAGACGAGTTGGGGTTCGAGCGAGCTACTTAGCAGGGGTTCTGTTGAGAAACCTGTATCCCGTCTATCGAGGCCGATATCGAGTCATGCGAGGCATGTAGATACCCCGATAGCGGATGAGGTTCTGGAAAATCGCATGCATAATGTTGGCACAAGGTACTGTTGTTTCAAAAGATAAAGTAAAGTTGATAAACTTTACATCTTTGTGAAACACTCCTGTTGAGGCTTCTATTGAGGAGCTATACCCCCTTCATCCTAGAGTACTTGTTGTAACGCCCCAAAATTTCAACTTGTGATTTCAAAAACATTATCGAAAAACCTTTCAAAGATTTAAAGTTTTCACTTTTAAAAACGACAGAGGAAAACATTTAGAAAGGAGCACAAGTCAACAATCCTGGGTACGTTAGCTGAAAGACCACCATTCACATGAACAACTACTAAAAAGGAATTGAGGAAATAATGCAATAGATTATTAATAAAATCTGCAATTTATTACAAAATAAGCAATTTCCCAAAGTTCCATAATCTAAAGAAAAACTCTAAAACTCAGAGCCAAGACGCCAGCAGAAAGAAGAGAAATCTTAAGCCATATTGCACTATGCCATTGGCCGCCTGTGAAGTCCTACTCCTCACCTGCCCATGAAATGGGTCAGTTTCATAACAAACCAGTAGGTGCACGAATAGATAAGTAGAATAAAAATAAAGCAGGATATTCATGAGATAATCAGTTATTATATTAAAACAACCAATACAATTGTAATCTATTCTAACAAGTGTAACATGTGCAAAGAGCTATTGTTTGAAGCATTTCAAGTAGTGTAAGTCTCAATCATCTACAACTATTCAAAAAAATATTCTTTAAGTTCTGATATTAACTGGCCTGTGGGTACGCACAGACGCGAAACGTAGAAACAACCAATACTGATCTGGGGGTTTATTATGTCAGGTGTTTTCATTAACCCGGAGGGCTGACTGAGTCCGCTCCTAAGGGGACGGTCAGTGACCAAGAGAGTAAATCCCCAAAGGCATTCGTGGCCCATGGATGCATCCAACTTCTGCAGAAGTACCTGTGAGTTACCACCTAGGATAATTTATGGTAATCCCAATTCCCCTAACTCCGATGACTGGAGAAGCCGAGTTTTTTGCCCGTGAGGTGGTTGTTAACAACCTATCCATCAGAGTTTTTGTACCATCCATCCTCTCCCTTGATGAACCGTGAAGGTCGAATGGGTACGACGGGGGTTTCTTAATCGCCGCCCAATTCTACATGCTCTGGTCTGTTAGACCCACTCGAGCATCTTGTTTGTAACAAAAAAAAAAAATTTGGTTCGGGCCGGATTCGGACCCGACCCAAACCACAGCCTCTTGTTGTCTTTTAAGACAGCGAGGCAGGCGGGAGGAGGGTTATGAAACCCCCTCACCGCCTCTCGCCCTCTCGTCTCTTCCTGACTCTCTCTCTCGCTCATCCACCGCCATCGACGCCGGCGACTCTCGACAGCCCGCCGCCACCGACATCGGCGACCCCTCCTTTCTTTCTGGCGAGCTCCTTTTCGGCGAGCTTCCTCCGAAAACCCCCTGGTACGCCACCTTTTCCCCTCTTTTCCCTCTCAGTTCTCTCTCTCCCTCACTTCTTTGTGTGGCCACGGGAGGGGTCAAACCCCCTCCCTGTGCCCCCTTTAAGAAGGGGTGGAGCACGACACCCCCCTCCTTGCTTCTGTTACGGTAGGGGAGGGGCCGAGCCCCTCCTCCCTGTTCTCTGCTACGGCAGGGGAGGGGTCGTGTAAAACCCCAAATAAAAAAAAAAATTTGTTGGACACGTGCCGGGTCGGGTCCAGACCCGACCCGGGCCCCTTTTTTTTAGGGTTTAAAAAAAAAAAAACCGAGTTTTCGGGCGCCGCAAACCCCCCTTCTCCCCCTTCGCTTTCGGGCAGGATAGGGAAACCCATCGAGGGTTTCCCCATTCGGGTGCCCCCCCTGCACCTTTAAGAGAGAGGTTGGAGGGCGAGGGGAGTCACGCCTCCCTCTCGCAACCCTCGCCCCCCCCCTCCGCGCCGGTCTTCTCCCTGCTGCGCACGTCGCCGATGCCGGCCCCCGCTCCCAGGTACGCCATCCTCCCTCTTCTCTTCTCCTCCATCTTCTTTTCCTCACCCCCCTCTCTGTCTCCTCGCCGGGAGGCCGGCAGGCGGCGCACAGCCCCTGTCGTGCCCTCCTGCCTCTCCGGTAATTACCGGAGGGCCGACAGGTGGCCTGTAAGGCCCCTGTCGTCCCCTCTTCCCTCTAGGGGTGCGCCGGAGTGCCGGCAGGGGACCAATGGCCCCTGCGACACTCCCTCACCTCTGTGGGTGACAGGGAAACTGACGGGAGGTCGGTTTCCCTCCCTGTCACCCCCACCCCGGTCTCTCTTTCGGCAGGGGTCAGTTCCCCTGCAACCTTTCGACCACCTTTAGGCAGGGGCAATGCCCCTGCCGCTTCTTGTTTTTTTCGGTAGGCGGGGGCTCACCCTGCTGCCTCTTGTGTTCTGGCACGCAGGGGTAGTGCCCCTGCCGCCTTCCTGTCTCGGCTGGCAGGGGCAATGCCCCTGTCGCCCTTTATTTTGTTGGGCTGGCAGGGGCTCACCCCGTGCCGCCCCCTGGCTTCTGAGAGGGCAGGGAATACCCCCTGCCGCTCTTGACCCTCGGCACGCAGGGGGGCCGGACACCCCCCCCCCCTGCGGCTCCGCGATTTTTGACTGGCAGGGGTCGAGGCCCCTGCCATTTGTAGGTGTTTCTGGCAGGGGCCGAGGCCCCTGCCGTCTCTTGATTCGTCAGGCAGGGGCTGGGGCCCTTGCCATTTCTTCATTTTTGTCAGGCAAGGGCCAGGGCCCTTGCCATTCTGTTTGTACCAGGCAGGGGCCGAGGCCCTGCCTTTCCCTGTTCTTGAGGTAGGGGCCGAGACCTCTGCCATGCGTGACCTGTTTGGCTGGGGCAAGGGCCCTGCCCTTCGTGTTTTGTCATGCAGGGGCCGAGGCCCCTGCCATTCGCTATTATTGTCAGTCAGGGGCCGAGGCCCCTACCATTCACTATTTCGTCAGGCAAGGGCAGAGGGCCCTGCCTTTTGTTGTTCTGTCTGGAAGGGGCCGGTATCCCCGGTCACTTAATCCTACTCTTGCTCCCGTCGTACCATTTAATTAAATTATCATAATTGAATACTCACCCTGTTGCAGACCTCGCATCGGACCCCCAGCTCTGGCTCTGCGGCCCGAGCCTCGTATCATCTACACGCGTAGACGCACGCAGCTGCACGACATCCCGAGGTAGGGGAAAGTCGCACGAATAGTATGTATGAACAAAATAAAATTAGACTTCTGAGATAGAATAGTTATTTTGCATACTTGCGTATCTGAAGAAGTATTGGCTGGTCAAAGTTTACTCTTTGTGATTATTTTGAAATTGCATAATGTAAATTCTTTGGGTAGACTCATTCTAGAAAGAATCAAGTAGTTTACTTGGCATGCCTGTTTACGTGTAAGATTACTTAACTCATAATTGTCTATTATGCATGCCTATTCCTTTGAAACTGCATACTGATAGACTTTGTGAATAGACTCAAAACCACTGCAATTGCTATTGTAGCCGAACCTTAAGGCAGGTACGGTATGAATCAGAGTTACCGGAAGCGCCTAGGCAAAAGGGGAAGCGCGCTTCCCCGAAGCGCGCTTCGGAAGCGCGAAACGTCGCGCTTCCGAAGCGTGAGGGGAAGCGTCCCCCTTTTTTGGGAAGCGCGCTTCCCTTTTATGGGAAGCACGTCCCCCTTTTATGGGAAACGCGCTTCCCATTCCCCCACGCTTCCCCCACGTTTCCCCCACGCTTCCCCCACGCTTCCCCTTCGCTTCCCTCTCGCTTCCCCATTTTTTTCATTTTTTTCGCTTCCCCTCGCTTCCGGTTCGCTTCCTAGGTCGCTTCCGGTTCGCTTCCTAGGTCGTTTCCGAGACGGTTCGGAATTTTCTTCTAAGTGGTCCCACGCTTCCCCGCTTCCTAAATTTTTTAAAGTGCCTCGCTTCCCGCTCCCGCTTCCCGTATCGCTTCCCGTTCCCGCTTCCTCGACTGGTAACTCTGGTATGAATTGTATTGAAGTGTGAGATCTACACTTTATTGATTTTGATGTGGTAATATCGGTCTCCACAGGCCAATTGCTCAGAAAAGCAAAACATGTCATGTAGGAACCAAAAGAATCATAAAACATTATATGTTGCCCGCTCATCGTAGTCGTACCTCTAGGGAGGTACAACCGTACTTCTGGACAAGTACGTCCCATATGGGTTACGATGGTTGGAGGATGAGGTTGTAGCAACCTCGATGAGTGCAATTAGCACAATGCTGAGATCACATAAATGGTGACCATTCGCCTTCACAGGCAAGATGCTCGAGTGGGTCTAATAGACCAGAGCATGTAGGATGGGGCGACGGTTAAGAAACCCCCGTCGTACCCATCCGATCTTCACGGTTCATCAAGGGAGAGAATGGATGGTACAAAGACTCCGATGGACAGGTTGTTAACAACCACCCCACGAGCAAAAGACTCGGTTTTCCTCAGTCATCGGAGTTAGGGGAATTGGGATTACCATAAATTATCCTAGGTGGTAACTCCCAGGCACTTCTGCAGAAGTTGGATGCATCCATGGGCCACGAATGTCTTTGGGGATTTACTCTCTTGGTCACTGACCGTCCCCTTAGGAGCGGACTCAGTCAGCCATCCGGGTTAATGAAAACACCTGACATAATAAACCCCCGGATCGGTCTCGGCTGTTTCTACGTTTCGCGTCTGTGCGTACCCACAGGCCAGTTAATATCAAAACTTAAAGAATATCTTCATGAATAGTTGTAGATAACTGAAACTTAAACAACTCTTTCACTTATTACATTTGTTAGAATAGACTAAAATTGTTTTACCTGCTTAAATATCATAACTGTTTATCTCATGAATGTCCTGTTTTATTTTCATCCTACTAATCTGTTCGTGCACCTACTGGTTTGTTATGAAACTGACCCATTTCATGGGCAGGTGAGGAGTAGGAATTCACTGGCGGCCGATGGCGTGGTGCAACGTGGATCAAGATTCATCTTCTTTCTGCTGGCGGCTTGGCTCTGGGATTTTTTGGAGTTTTCTTAGATTTATTGAACTTTGGAATAAAATGCTCATTTTGTAATAAACTGCAGATTTTAATCGATTGCCTTAGTTCTTAAATTCCTTTAAGTTGTTGTACATGTGAATGATGGTTTTTCAGCTAACGTACCCAGAATTGTTGACTTGTGTTCCTTTTTAAATGTCTTCCGCTGTCATTTTTAAAAGTTAAAACCATAAATCTTTGAAAGGTTTTTCGATAAAGTTTTCGAAATCACAAGTCGAAATTTTGGGGCGTTACAGGTCGAGCCCCTCCTCCCTGCGCCCTTCTTGATGTGCCAGCAGGGGCCGATGGCCCCTGCCATTTTGTTGCGCCAGCAGGGGCCGATGGCCCCTGCCTTTTTGTTGTGCCAGCAGGGGCCATCGGCCCCTGCCTTTTTGTCTGCCAACAGGGGCCGATGGCCCCTGCCTTTTTGTTTGCCAGTAGGGGCCATAGGCCCCTGCCTTTTTGTTTGCCAGCAGGGGCCGATGGCCCCCTGCCCTTTTTGCGCGGGCGTATACCCTTGGTCGACAGGCCCAGGAAACCTTTGGAAGCTACATCGTGATGGGGACAGATCATTACAATTGTTGGTCTCCAACGAGGAATTCCTAGTAAACGTGAGTCATCTGCTCGCATTGACTACATCCCTCTTTAGGCGGCAAGGCTCATTTGGCCCTGCCCTATCCCTTTTTTCGAGTCATTTGGGACGGTTGACCCCAGCCCTATGTATTGGAAGTCGAGTCTTTGCCTTGCTTTTGCCTGGGTTTGCATGTTAATATCGCATATTTGCAGCTACGACGGATCCCACTCGCGCTCCGCGACCCGAGCCGTCAATCGTGTACGTCCGCAGATGTCAGCAAGCTCGTAACCCTCCAAGGTAGGGGAAAATTACATAGAAGACTTGGATAATTGAATTAAGTTCAATCAAACTAAAAACGACCATTAAATGAATATATATATATATATATATATATATATACGAGTATGTACTTCACTCAAGGATGCGGTTTCGCCATCCTTGCTTTACCTTCTATCAGTTTTTACTTGCCGTCACGCATCGCATCGAGATTTAGCGTTGCACTTCTGCTTACTGCCATTACCTTGTCGTCGCACTCTGCGCCTAGGCTCTGGTTTTTGCATATGTGTTGGTATTGCCTTGCTATTGCAGATGACGTGCAGGTTCTTGCTCTTTGCGTATGCCTTAAAGGCATCCTCGTGGAGGATGCAAGGTGCATTTACCACTCTCCCTCTTACGACAAGAGTTTAGTCGGGAGCGAGCGAACTTCTTAGCGGGTGTTCTGTTGAGAAACCCGTATCCCGTTTATCGAGGCCGGTATCGAGTTATGCAAGACATGTAGATACCCCGATAGCGGATGTGATTCGAGAAAATCACATGTATAATGTTGGCACAAGGTACTGTTGTTTCAAAGGATAAAGTAAAGTAGATAAACTTTACATCTTTGTGAAACACTCCTGTTGAAGCTTCTATTGAGGAGCTATACCCCCCTTCATCCTAGAGTACTTGTAGTCGTGCACGACACGTCTAGTACTGCGATGATCGGATGAGACGGTCGTGCGACCTCGATCAGTGCTAAATGCACAATGCTGTAATCACATAAATGGCCTCACATTCGCCTTCACAGGCAAGATGCTCGAGTGGTTTAAAGACCACAGCATAGAATGGGTCGTTAGTTAAGCAACCCCTAACGTACCTATTCGTTTCTATGTGTCTGTCAAGGGAGAGGACAGAGCGGTACAAACTCCAATGGACAGGTTGTTAACAACCACCCTACGGGCAACGATCCGGCCTCCCCAGCCATTGGAGTTAGGGGAAAGGGGCTACAATAATTAGCTCAACACTTCTGCAGAAGTTGGATGCATCCGTGGCACTGCCTCCTTTGGGGAATCCTCTCTCGGCTAAAGTCGTCCCTTTGGAGCGGACTCAACTAGCTATTCGGGTTATTGAAAATACATAGAATAACAGACGCCCGAACTAGTTTCAGTTTTTTCTATATTTTGCTTGCGCGTACCCGCAGGTTAGTAATTATCGAAACATAAGGTCTATTCACACTAGTCGTAAGGTCGTTTGACTCGCTTGCACTACCGATTCGCTTGCACTACTGATTCGCTTGCACTACTGACTCGCTTGCACTACTAATTCGCTTGCACTACTTATGCGTTTGCACTAGTTATCTGCGTGCATTGCTTACCTGTTTAACTGCATATTTGCTTTAAACTGTGTAACCTACTAAATTAAATTTACATAATTCAGTTCCTTGTAGTCTCTCTTGTGTACCTACTAGTTTTTCGCGATACTAACCCATTCTATGGGTACAGGTGATGATTAGGTACACCACAGGCGATGGCAAGATGACTTCAAGACGCTCTTCTTCCTGCTCTTAGCTCGCGTCCTGTTGATTAGGGTTTTGTAACGGATTTTCCTTGGGATATCCGAATTTTGTACTATTTGGAGAACTTCTTGAATGAAAGTGGCTTTTCCAAGTATTTGCAAGTAGCATGGGTTGTGCGTTTTGGTTCTTTTAGTTAACGCGTCCAAAGTTGTCAGCTTGCCTTTCTGAAATTAACAAAAGTATAGTCTTCCGTTGATTTCGTAAACCATCTCTGAGATGAAGAGATTCATTTTTAGTCTCTTGTCTGGTTTTTTTGAAAGGTTTGCAAGTTTGATATTTTGGGGTGTTACAACTTGGTATCAGAGCTAAGGGAAGCAAGGATTCTTGACCATTGAGCATCCGCATCGCGCTGTGAGTATATTTTTCCTCTTGCTTAGTAGGTACACATTGCATTGTTAAGTTAAGTGGCTTGACACGTTTTGCTTATGTACCAGCATTGTTGGGGTTACATAAACTACTCATGTTAAACATGAATAGTACTTATGTTTTTGCTTGTTTTGAGCTTCCTAAAATTTCTCATTGTTGGTATTCCTTGTTTACTCTAAGGATGACAAGGAACTCGAACGAAGGGTCTGCTGACCAATGGTCAGATCAGCGGGGATTCGTGATGGATTCCCTAGGTTCCCTGGCAGCGGCTATGCGAGACCAGATTCGTTCCCAAAGGGAACCAGCACCCGTTCCTGAGCCGATCCCGCATACCGCAGTGACGTATGAGAAATTTCTGAAGCTTGACCCCCCGACCTTCGACGGCAAACCTGACCCAGACATGGCCGATAACTGGGTGAAGGAGGTGGAACGAGTGTTCGAGGTCTTGTCAGTGCCCGATGACAAGAAGACGCTTTTCGGGACCTTCAGGCTGAAGGGGAATGCCCGCAGTTGGTGGGGCATGGCCCGGGGTGTGCAGTTTTCGGGAATTTCGCCAATTCCTTTTGAAGCTTTCAGAAAGGCTTTATTGGAGAACTACTTCCCGCCTCACGCAAGGGAGAAGAAGAAGGTGGAGTTCTTGGAGCTCTGCCAGGGCAATTCGAGTTTGACGGATTACATCGCCAAATTCCAGAGTTTGGAACCCTACTGCCCCAACCTGTTCGCGGATGATCGCGAGCGAGCAGGAAAGTTTGTTCGGGGGCTGAAGGAGGGACTCATGCATCGGGTCCTAACGAGCATGCCCTCGACCTTCTCTGCAGCAGTTGCTGCCGCCACCGTTCTGAGTGAAGCCTGGGAGCGCACTAAGAGTACTCAGAGCAAGAGGCCACCCGCTACGGGTGGTGAGCCGAAGACACCTTCCGGCGACCCAGGCAAACGACCGTTCCTTCCTGTAAAGAGCGAAGGAGGAAGGAAGCGATATCCTCCTTCGAAGCGTCAGCGGCCACAGGGCAACCCTCCAGCCGGGCAGCAGGCTGGCAACGTATGCCCCAGATGCAGGCAATCTCATATTGGGCAGGCATGCCCGTACGACACAGGCGGATGCCTGTATTGTGGCAAGATGGGCCACTATGCCCGTGATTGTCGCAAAAAGGCGGCTGATGATTCCAGGCAGACCAGCGGAGCACCTTTGCTCCCTCGGCCGCCAGAACCGCAACAGCAGTATCAGACGCCATAACCGCAGGCGAGCGGTCAAAGGAGGGCGCCAGGACGCGTCTACTCAGCCAAGGCCGAGCAGTTGACCAAGGGCGACCTAGTGCAAGGTACCCTTTTTGTCGCTAACCAAGCGGCTTTTGTGCTTTTTTATTGTGGTGCCACACACTCTTTTATTTTGGTAAATTTTGCCGTGTTTTTGCACATACCTGTAAAACCCTTGCATAATACCCTTAAAGTGTATAACCCGATTGGGAAAAACACCATTTGTGCGGCCTACATACTAGAGTTGGACGTAATCTTGACAGATCGGCATTTACCGGCTTGTGCTATCCTGCTAGTGATGATGGAATTTGACGTCATCCTAGGCATGGATTGGCTGCATAAGTATCATGCCAAGATTTTCTGCCGAGATAGCAAGATTGTCTTATCACCACCAGGAATGCCCAAGATGGAATTCAAGATCGTGAAACCCGTTCGGGCGAGCAAGTTGATTTCGTCGCTGAAGGCGCAGAGCTACCTGAGGAAGGGATGCATTGCCTTTTTGGTCAGTGTCATCCAGTCCGAGCCGACGGGAGTTCCGATGGGAGACTTGGAGATTGTTCGAGATTTTCAAAACGTCTTCCCGGAGGAACTGCCAGGCCTTCCTCCACCTCGTGAGGTGCCGTTCAGCATCGAGTTGCTGTCGGGTACTACGCCAATTTCTAAGGCTCCATATCGGATGGCGCTAGCCGAGCTCGGAGAGCTCAAGAAGCAGTTGCAGGAGTTGATGGATCAGGGATTCATTCGCCCCAGTGTCTCGCCCTGGGGAGCTCCCGTCTTGTTCGTGAAAAAGGACGGATCATTGCAGTTGTGCATCAATTATCGGATGCTTAACCAGGCGACAATAAAGAATAAGTACCCGTTGCCACGCATCGAGGATCTGTTCGATCAGTTGCAGAGGGCCAAGATCTTCTCAAAGATCGACCTTAGATCTGGGTACCATCAACTCAGAATTAAGGGAGATGATATCTCCAAGACGGCCTTCCGGACCAGGTATGGGCATTACAAATTTACGGTCATGCCCTTTGGACTCACTAACACTCCTGCAACGTTCATGGATCTCATGAATAGGGTGTTCAAACCCTTCTTGGACACCTTCGTGATCGTATTCATCGACGACATCTTGGTGTAATCAGATAGCTGGGAGCAACAACGTGAGCACTTGAGAGTTATTCTCGAAACCTTGCGAAAGGAGCGGTTGTTCGCTAAGTACTCTAAGTGCGAGTTCTGGCTCGAGGAAATCATGTTTTTGGGACATGTCATCTCCAAGGAAGGTGTGTCTGTGGATCCAGCGAAAGTCGAGGCTGTACTCAGTTGGCAGCAGCCGAGGAATGTTCGTGACATTCGGAGTTTTCTTGGATTAGCTGGGTATTACCGAAGATTTATCCAGGACTTTTCTAAGATCTCTCTACCCTTGACGTAGCTCCTGAAGAAAGAAGCTAAGTTCGTGTGGGACGACATGTGCGAGAGCAGTTTTCAGATGTTGAAGGAACGTCTTACGACTGCTCCTATTTTGGCCTTACCTTCGGGTCAAGGCGGCTTCATGATTTACACCGACGCTTCCGGGACAGGTTTGGGTTGCGTCTTAATGCAGAACGATAGAGTGATCGCCTATGCATCGCGCCAACTTAAAATACATGAGAAGAATTATCTGACTCATGATTTGGAGTTAGCAGCGGTGGTCTTCGCATTGAAGATATGGCAGCACTATTTGTATGGGGAGCGGTTCGAGGCTTTTACAGATCATAAGAGCCTAAAATTTTTGTTCTCGCAGGAGCTGAATATGAGGCAGCGACGTTGGCTGGAATTCCTCAAGGATTACGACTTTACCTTGTCCTACCACCTAGGAAAAGCGAACGTTGTGGCCGACGCTCTGAGCCGCAAGTCTCCCAACGTTTCTGTTAATTTTTTATTTGCGGGGTGGAAGCTGATCGAGGATCTGATATCGTGGGAACCGTTTGCGGTCACTCTAGTTTCGATCAGTCTTTCCAGCATGGTAGCTCAACCTGAGCTATTGTCAAAGATCTTTGTCAGTCAGAAGATCGATGCGCAGTACGAAAAGCTGAAGGCTCTAGTGCAGCGGGCCGATACCCCCTTCTGACTGAGTGAAGAAGGAGGTGTATGGTGTAAGGATCGTCTCTGGGTGCCAGAAGATCCTATTTTGAGAGATGAGATTCTCGCTGAGGCCCACAAGTCCAAGTACACGATTCACCCGGGTGGCACAAAGATGTTCAAAGATTTGCAGCACAGATATTGGTGGAGTGGAATGAAGCAAGACGTAGCCGAGTACATTTCGAAGTGTTTGACTTGCCAACAGGTTAAGATCGAGCACCAGCGACCAGGCGGAGTGATGCAGCAGATGGAGACTCCACAATGGAAGTGGGAGGACATCTCGATGGACTTCATCGTCGGTTTGCCGAGGACGCGGAGGAAACACAATGCGATTTGGGTGATCGTGGATCGACTCACTAAATTGGCGCATTTCCTCCTTATGCGGCTCAGTCAGTCACTGGACAGCTTGGCAGACCTCTATGTTAGAGAGGTTGTGAGATTGCACGGTGTTCCTGTGTCAATCATCTCCGATCGTGACCCGAGGTTCACCTCCAGGTTTTGGGGGCAGCTGCAATTGGCTTTGGGCACAAAGCTAAAATTTAGCATCGCCTTCCACCCTCAGACCGACGGACAATCTGAACGGACGATTCAGACTTTGGAGGACATGCTGCGAGCGTGCATGTTAAACTAGAAGGGAGAATGGGACTCTCATACCGGGTTGGCAAAATTCGCATACAATAATAGTTATCATGCAAGTATCGGTATGGCCCCGTACGAAGCCTTGTACGGAAAGCCTTGTCGATCACCTGTTTACTGGGATGAGGTTGGTGAACGGATGCTAGATTCACCTATAGTGCTACAGCACTATACTCAGCAAGTGCAGATGATCAGGGAACGTCTGCGTACCGCGCAAAGTCGACAGAAGTGTTACGCCGATCGTTGACGTAGAGAGCTCGTGTTCTCAACGAGAGATATGGTTTTCGTTAAGGTATCTCCTACAAAGAGCGTTTTCCGGTTCGGAAAGAAGGGAAAACTGAGTCCGGGATTCGTCGGACCTTTTGAGATCTTGGATCGGATCGGCGAGGCGGCTTACCGCGTTGCGCTGCCTCTTCAGTACGCTCAGATCCACAACGTCTTTCACGTATCTATGCTGAGAAGATACGTTCACGACCCATCGCACATCATTCATTATGATGATGTGGATATCCAAAAAGACTTGACGTTCGAGGAAAGACCAATGGCAATCGTTGATCGTCGAGACCAAGTGCTCAAATCGAAGACGATTTCTCTTGTAAAAGTACGTTGGCAACACCATGGAATTAATGAATGTACATGGGAGCCTGAGTCTGATGTCAGACATAAATACCCTGACTTGTATTTTGACCAATTTATGCAATAGAAATTTCGCGGACGAAATTATTTTAAGGCGGATAGGATGTAACAAAAAAAAATTTGTTTTGGTTCGGGCCAGATTCGGACCCGCCCCAAACCACCGCCTCTCGCTGTCTTTTAAGACAGCGAGGCAGGCGAAAGGAGGGTTACGAAACCCCCTCACCGCCTCTCGCCCTCTCGTCTCTTCCCGACTCTCTCTCTCGCTCATCCACCGCCAGCGACTCTCGACAGCCCGCCGCCACCGACATCGGCGACCCCTCCTTTCTTTCCGGCGAGCTCATTTTCGGCGAGCTTCCTCCGAAAACCCCCTGGTACGCCACCTTCTCCCCTCTTTTCCCTCTCAGTTTCTTCTCTCTCTCTCCCTTACTTCTCTGTGTGGCCACGGGAGGGGTCAAACCGCCTCCCTGTGCCCCCTTTTAGCAGGGGTGGAGCACGATACCCAAAGTGACAATAAGGAGTTACGGAAAGATGTGCAGAATTTGAGTAAACAAATTAGGTCATTGGTTGACTTGATTACCAGTGAGTTATATAAGATCAAGGGAACGAAGAGGCCACCGAATAAAGAGACTCCACCAAGTGTAAGCAAGAGACGAGTTATAGATCTATCTGACTCGTCAAGCACAAGTGAATAAACATATGTGATTTATGTATCCTGATAATTCTATGTTGTAATTCTGACATTCTTTGTTGTAATTATATAATTCTTTCCTTAATAAGTGTAACACAGAAGTGCCACTAACTCTTTCATGATTTATACTTACGTATAATGATTACTGACTTTGGGTTTATTATGTATCGTGATTTTTGTGATAGCGATTACTCTGTATAGCAATTAATATGTATAGTGTTTAGGAAGTTACAATAATTTGTACTTACGTTTGCTAAATCGTATAGTGATTACTAGCTTAAAGTTTATTACTTTTAGCGTTTCTTGTGATAGCGATTACTTAATATGTCGATTACTCAGTATAGTGATTATGAAGATACCATTATTTGTACTTACATTTGCTAAATCGTATAGTGATTACTAGTTTAGGGTTTATTATTTATAGCGCTTCGTGTGATAGCGATTACTTAGTTTAGCGATTAATAGGTATAGCGATTATGCAGTTACCACGATTTGTATTTCCTATGATAGCAATTATAGTGATTACTAGTTTTGAGTTTATTATGTATAGTGATTCCTTTAATTGTAAGAAACGTCGCATAACATTAGTATAGGGTTTAGGATCTGACACGCTACTGATGTTATGCTACGTGTCATTCATTTACACGTACTAACATCGTGTCGATGATACTAGCAAATGAAATGACGTCTTTTAATTAATGCGCAATGTAATTTATTTATTTGTTAATAAACTTTCATTGCGTGATTTTCTAAAACTGGAGGGTTGTGAAATGACGTGAACAATAAATGAATGAATTGTCATGTTCCGCAAGGCACACAAGACGTTTTCTTTAATAGCATGGAACAGGCGATGTTTCATTTAAAGAAGAAAAGGAGCCTTTCCTCTAACCTGCTTTGTGAGCAACGAACAGAAAAACTGACGTTTCCTCTAACCTCCTTCTAAGCGCAAGCTGTATCGATGTCGAAGAAGGACACTACGATTCAGTTGAACATCCGCAAACAAGGGTACCTTCAATTTCTATAACCTTTTTCAGCCTTTTTATGTCATTTACATTTCATTTACTGAATATAATGTTATAGTTATTTTACTGAATATTCAACTAATTTCAGTGCAATATCTACAAAACAAGGTGCCAGAAAACTCAGCAAAGTGCTCGAAGAGAACATCGACCGGATGCGAGATAAATTTTCAGAAGGACACACTATCAGTAATTTTGTACGTATGAAACCACTCTCAGTTATACATTAACGTATGCCATGAGTATGTATATTAACAAATGCACATTTGTTCTAAACAGACTATACACAATTTCGTCATGTATATTAAAAGCAAGGGAAGAATCATGTCGGTCCGCGTCGTCACCCCTTATTTTATGGTATATCGACTATCTGATATGTTTATTTTATCATTTTATTTACTAATATACCTTCATATTTTAAACTTACTATTATTATTGTTTCATTCAACAGAGTATTGTCCGTCGAATGCCATATGCGGCTGAATTTGTAGACGAAATACAATACTGGGGTGACGATGACCAAATGGCAGACTTTTTTTCAAGTGAAAAGGTTTGTGACCATATCGATTTGCAAGATGTTAAATCTATTTTTAAGATCCTGTTTTGATTCTTAATATCGATTTTAAGCTATCAATAGAAATTTTCATATCGATTTAAGATATTATTTTGATTCTTAATATCAATTTCTTTGCTGATTCTAAATATCGATTTTTAACACTTTATTTAGATTCTTAATATTGATTTCTATGTTGATTCTTAATATCGATTTAGGATATTGTTTTGATTCTCAATATCGATTTAAGATATTGCTCTGAATCTTAATATCATTTTCTATGCTGATTCTTAATATCGATTTAAGATATTATTTTGATTCTTAATATTGATTTCTCTGTTGATTCTTAATATCTATTTTTAAGCTATCAATAGGAATTTCCATAGCGATTTAAGATGTTGTTTTGATTCAATGTTGATTTCTAATATCGATTTAAGATATTGGTTTGATTCTTAATATCGATTTATATGCTAATTCTTAACATCAATTTTTTTGGTATCAGTACGCATTTTCATATCTATTTTTTAAGATATTTTATAATCAATTTGCAGATATTGATTCCTACATTGTGGCAATCGGAAAAGCATTGGGTCTTATACGTGTTGGATGTACGAGAACAAAAATTATGACTATTCAACTCCTTGGACTATGACATTGGTGTAGACCGTGACATTGTTCATTTGGTAAGTTTCTATCTTTAAGATTACCGTATCTTGTACCGTGGCCCAAAATTTACTTGCTTTTGCATAACCCTCAGGTTGGATTTTTCAAAGACATGTTGGGTGTCGACATTGGCCAGTAGAGGCTTCACGTCGTAGAGAATGCTCCTTTACAAAATAATGGCATCGATTGTGGCATCTTTGCAATGAAGTATATTGAAGCAATATACTATGGACGAGCACCAGAATTCACCGTTGTATGTTATACACTTAAACATTATTTATTAACCTATATTATTGATTACTACACTTTTATATTGTTCTCATTTCTGGGGTTTTTTTTTAGGATGACATACATGGATTCCGCAAAGAACTATGCGAGGAATTGAAGGATTTTCTAGTTGAGGATGATACAAAAACCCAGACTGCAAGATTACCTAAAAAGCTATGAAGAACGCGAGGACCCCAGGAGTAAGAGGAAGTCATTTTAAATGTCTACCTGTTCTCAAGGATAACGTGAAGATGGTTATGTTCTACTGCTGAGAGAGAGATAGCAATTTTTTGTTCAACTTTCAATTTCCATTTTTTTGTGTACAGACATTTGTAATAAATTTTGTAAGACTGTGTACAAAATTCACATTGATCCATAAACCAAAATCATGAACCTGGCACATGTGTGTTGAACACGCAAATCGCCACCTCAAGCACCCAAATCGCAACAATGTAAATTCTGCAACAATTTAATATATTATAACAATTTTTGTGAGATGTCTTGTTTGTTAATATTGATTTATAATATATTATGCTGAATTGACGTATATAGATTTGTAAGATATTATGTGTTTTTTAGTGTCGTTTTGTGATATATTGTTCGGTTGTTAATATCAATTTATAATATATTATGCTCAATTGTTGTATATCGATGTGTAAGATATTATGTGTTTTCTAGTGTCGATTTTTATGATATTTGTAGTATGATTTCTATTATAGAATTACAAAAAATTATAACATTACAATACAGAATTATCGTTTAGCATTTTGTAACGTGAAAATGCCACTGATTTACTTTTACAAGATATGTTCCTATCGTGATTTATATAATGATTGATAAAAGTCAAACAATTTGCACAAACATTGACCGTATAATTTTACCGTGATTTATACTCATGCACAGAGCGATTTCTATTCAGATGTGGCTGACATAGACGTCATTGTGTAAATCGTTATACCATTAGGATTTACACAATGACGTTTGTCTTTTAGACAATGAGCTTTGTCTAATTGAATGACATATACCATCGTGATTTACACAATGACGTATGAAGGCTACGTTCTATCGCGATTTGATTTTATGGGCTATGTCTATGTCAACGATATTTCCTAATCGCTTTTACGGGCTATGTCTATGTCAATGAAGGGCGAACATTACAAGCCTTTGTTCACCACATACATCGCTAATCCCTTTTGCTATTTTCATTCACGTAAGGTGAGCATCACAACGATTTACGAACAGTACATGTCTCTAATCGCTTATTAGATTTTCATTAATGAAGGGCAAACATTATAAGCCTTTGTACACCACATACATTGCTAATTCCTCTTGCGATTTGTAAGATATTATGTGTTTTTGAGTATCGATTTATGAGATATGGTTTTGCTTATTAATATCAATTTGTAAGATATTATGTTGAATTTCCGTATATCGATTTGTAATATATTATGCTCAATTGCTGTATATCGATGTGTAAGATATTATGTATTTTCTAGTGTTGATTTTTATGATAATTGTAGTATGATTTCTATTGTAGAATTACAACAAAAAATTATAACAGTACAACATAGAATTATCTATTTACAAGAAAGAATTATAGAATTACAACAGAGAATTATCGATTTACAACAAAGAACTATAGAATGCCAAACATTACAACGATTTGTAAGATATGAAAGTTAAATGCTACAACTATTTTGAAGCTGAAAAATCCACACGCGATTCTTGTGTTGCGTTGCTCGCTTTTGAATTGAACAGAGCCTATCATGAAACAGAACAATATCAGACACTACATTAAGTTCAACAAGAAATGCTAACATTCTCCCAAAATTGTTACATACCAAAAGACTTGTCATATTCATGCCATTGTTCCACTCAAACAGGTCGGGTGGATTGCAGGTTCCAACATTGTAGTGCACGTTTGTATGGTATTGCTGCATGTTGGAAATTACACAAGTAAGATATTGATAGATTGCACGTAATATAATTTACATGGAAAGCAATATACTATATTATATACATGTTCATGCGAAGGGCTTGGTTGTTTCTTAGACATTTTCTTGCCAACCAATTCCAATGCACCCTTTGTCTTCCAACGGTTGCGATCAGAAACATGTTTCCTTTTTATACCCTTCGCTAGGTGAATATTTCCATCATAATCTACAACATTTACTCCTGACTTGTCGAAGAGGATGTCTACGCTTCGGCCCAACTTCTCATAAGGGTTAGGGGAAGCATGATTTTCACCTACGTTGTTCGATCTCATTTTCTTAGATTGGTCTTCACGAGCTACAACGGACTCGTGGTAAATTAATTGCACTTTTTTAAGTAATTCCGTTGACACATTTCTCATACATACATAGGCTTCTTCGCTTTTTGATGTCAAATCTGCAACAAGCATTTAGCGTTTGAAAATAAAAATCAAACAAGTGTTTAGCGTTTTATAGCGTGAAAATGCCACAAATTTGCTTTTATGAGCTGTGTTCCTATCGCGATTTATATAATGATTGATAAAAGTCTAAAACGATTTGCACAAACATTGATCGTGCAATTTTACCGCGATTTATACTCATGCACAATGCGATTTTTATTCAGATGTGGCCAACATAGACGTCATTGTGTAAATCATTATACCATTGCAATTTACACAATAACGTCTATCCTTTGGACAATGAGCTTTATCTAATTGAATGACATGTACCATCACGATTTACACAATGACGTATGAAGGCTACGTGCTATCGCAATTTGCTTTTACGGGCTATGTCTCTGTCAACAATATTTCCTAATCGCTTTTACGGGCTATGTCTATGTCAATGAAGGGCGAACATTACAAGCCTTTGTTCACCGCATACATCGCTAATCCCTTTTGCGATTTTCATTCACGTAGGGTGAGCATCACAACGATTTATGAACAGTACACATCTCTAATCGCTTATTGGATTTTCATTGATGAAGGGCGAACATTATAAGCCTTTGTACACCGCATACATCGCTAATCCCTTTTTGTGATTTGTAAGATATTATGTGTTTTCGAGTATCGATTTTTGAGATACAGTTTTGCTTATTAATATCGATTTGTAAACTATTATGTTGAATTTTCGTATATCGATTTGTAATAGATTATAATCAATTGATGTATATCGATGTGTAAGATATTATGTGTTTTCTAATGTTGATTTTTATGATACCAGCAGGGGCCGATGGCCCCTGCCTTTTTGTTTGCTAGCAAGGGCCGATGGCCCCTGCCTTTTTGATGTGCTAGTAGGGGCCGATGGCCCCTGCCTTTTCGTTGCGCCAGCAGGGGCCGATGGCCCCTGCCTTTTTGATGTGCCAGCAGGGGTCGATGGCCCCTGCCTTTTTGTTGCGCCAACAGGGGCCGATGGCCCCTGCCTTTTTGATGTGCCAGCAGGGGCCGATGGCCCCTGCCTTTTTGTTGTGCCAGCAGGGGCCATCGGCCCCTGCCTTTTTTTCTGTCAGCAGGGGCCATCGGCCCCTATCTTTTTGTTTGCCAGCAGGGGCCATGCCTTGCTGCTTTGCCAGCAGGGGCCATTGGCCCCTGCCTTTTTGTTTGCCAGCAGGGGCCGATGGTCGCCTGCCCTTTTCGCGTGGGCCTATACCCTTGGCCGACAGGCCCAGTAAACCTTTGGAAGCTACATCGTGATGGGGACAGATCATTACAATTGTTGGTCTCCAACGAGGAATTCCTAGTAAACGTGAGTCATCTGCTCACATTGACTACATCCCTCTTTAGGCGGCAAGGCTCATTTGGCCCTGCCCTATACCTTTTTTCGAGTCATTTGGGACGGTTGGCCCCAGCCCTATGTATTGGAAGTCGAGTCTTTGTCTTGCTTTTGCTTTTATCTGGGTTTGCATGTTAATATCGCATATTTGCAGCTACGACGGATCCCACTCGCGCTCCGCGACCCAAGTCGTCAATCGTGTACGTCTGCAGACGTCAGCAAGCTCGTAACCCTCCAAGGTAGGGGAAGATTACATAGAAGACTTGGATAATTGAATTAAGTTCAATTAAACTAAAAACGACTATTAAATGAATATATATATACATATATATATATATATATTTATTTATTTATACGAGTATGTACTTCACTCAAGGATGCGGTTTCGCCATCCTTGCTCTTTACCTTCTATCAGTTTTTAATTGACGTCACGCATATCTTCGAGATTTAGCGTTGCACTTCTGCTTACTGCCGTTACCTTGCCATCGCACTCTGCGCCTAGGCTCTGGTTTTTGCATATGTGTTGGTATTGCCTTGCTATTGCAGATGACGTGCAGGTTCTTGCTCTTTAAGTATGCCTTAAAGGCATCCTCGTGGAGGATGCAAGGGGCATTTACCACTCTCCCTCTTACGACAAGAGTTTAGTCGGGAGCGAGCGAACTTCTTAGCGGGTGTTCTGTTGAGAAACCCGTATCCCGTCTATCGAGGCTGGTATCGAGTCATGCAAGACATGTAGATACCCCGATAGCGGATGTGATTCGAGAAAATCACATGTATAATGTTGGCACAAGGTACTGCTGTTTCAAAGGATAAAGTAAAGTAGATAAACTTTACATCTTTGTGAAACACTCCTGTTGAAGCTTCTATTGAGGAGCTATACCCCCCTTCATCCTAGAGTACTTGTAGTCGTGCACGACACGTCTAGTACTGCGATGATCGGATGAGACGGTCGTGCAACCTCGATCAGTGCTAAATGCACAATGCTGTAATCACATAAATGGCCTCACATTCGCCTTCACAGGCAAGATGCTCGAGTGGTTTAAAGACCACAGCATAGAATGGGTCGTTAGTTAAGCAACCCCTAACGTACCTATTCGCTTCTATGTGTCTGTCAAGGGAGAGGACAGAGCGGTAAAAACTCCAATGGACAAGTTGTTAACAACCACCCTACGGGCAACGATCCGGCCTGCCCAGTCATTGGAGTTAGGGGAAAGGGGCTACAATAGTTAGCTCAACACTTCTGCAGAAGTTGGATGCATCTGTGGCACTGCCTCCTTTGGGGAATCCTCTCTCGGCTAAAGTCGTCCCTTTGGAGCGGACTCAACTAGCTATTCGGGTTATTGAAAATACATAGAATAACAAACGCCCGAACTAGTTTCAGTTGTTTCTATATTTTGCCTGCGCGTACCCGCAGGTTAGTAATTATCGAAACATAAGGTCTGTTCACACTAGTCGTAGGGTCGTTTGACTCGCTTGCACTACCGATTCGCTTGCACTACTGATTCGCTTGCACTACTGATTCGCTTGCACTACTGATTCATTTGCACTACTGATTCGCTTGCACTACTGACTCGCTTGCACTACTAATTCGCTTGCACTACTTATGTGTTTGCACTAGTTATCTGCGTGCATTGCTTACCTGTTTAACTACATATTTGCTTTAAACTGTATAACCTACTGAATTAAATTTACATAATTCAGTTCCTTGTAGTCTCTCTTGTGTACCTACTAGTTTTTCGCGAAACTAACCCATTCTATGGGTACAGGTGATGATTAGGTACACCACAGGCGATGGCGCGATGGTAAGATGACTTCAAGACGCTCTTCTTCCTGCTCTTAGCTCGCATCCTGTTGTTTGGGGTTTTGTAACGGATTTTCCTTGGGATATCCGAATTTTGTACTATTTTGAGAACTTCTTGAATGAAAGTGGCTTTTCCAAGTGTTTGCAAGTAGCATGGGTTGTGCGTTTTGGTTCTTTTAGCTAACGCACCCAAAGTTGTCAGCTTGCCTTTCTGAAATTAACAAAAGTATAGTCTTTCGCTGATTTCGTAAACCATCTCTGAGATGAAGAGATTCCTTTTTAGTCTCTTGTCTGTTTTTTTTGAAAGGTTTGCAAGTTTGAAATTTTCGGGTGTTACATTGCCTGTGAAGGCGAGTTGTCACTATTTATGTGATCTCAGCATTGTGCTAAATGCACGCATCGAGGTTGCTACAACCTCATCATCCAAACATCGTAACACACATGGGACGTACTTGTCCAAAAGTACGATCATACCTTCCTAGAGGTACGACTACGATGAGAGGGTAACAATTAATGTTTTCTGATTCTTTTGGTTCATACATGACATGTATTGCTCTTTAAGCAATTGGCTTGTGGAGGCCGACATTATCTCATTGATATCTATAAGGTGTTGATTGCCCACTTCAGGGTACTTCATGACCTCTCGTAAAATTTATACCGTACCTGTCTTAAGGTCCGGTCACAAAAGCAAATTCGTGGGTTTCTCGATGGATGACCCATCACAGTAATTCAAAAAAATCAGTAATATACTTGGCATGCTCAATTAATAAGAAACAGGACATCTCAGACAAGTCCTGGGATCGATGTGGATTCAATCATTTCTTCCGAGTAACCGACTCGGGATACACTTAGTTGCATCTAGCAACACATAACTAGCTCGCAAGCTTTATAAGCAGACATTCAGTCTTGAGGAGTCAGCCTTGCACGAGGAAACTGTTAGAATTTCATCTGCACCTGCATTAAGAGAGAAAACAGAGAAAGAGAGGGAGAGAGAGAGAGACGAGAAGAGAAAACCAAAAGGGGGCAACTGCGGCTGTCACGATTTCTGCTTATCAGAAATCGTGACCTAATGCTTTGTATAAATGCACTTAAGTGTACATGGGTCGGGTCGGGTCTAATGTAATATCCGAACCCCAAAAAAATACACTACACTTAAAATTTTACACTAATACATAAAATGGAATAAACTCGGGTTTGGTATAGGATCCAGACCCGAAACACTATACACCTTTTTCACCCCCCCTCAAATTGATCATGGTTATGAACCATGCACAACTTGCCATTGAGCATCCAAAAACGATCCTTTGTTAATCCTTTCGTAAATAGGTCTGCAACTTGTTGTTCAGTATGGATGAACTCAGGCTCAATCTCTTTTTCTTCAACTTTCTGTCTCACAAAGTGTTGGTCAATCTCAATGTGCTTAGCACGACTGTGATGTACTGGATTGAATGACATGTTAATAGCAGTTTGGTTGTCACATAGCAAGGTAGTATGGGAGATCTTTTCTCCTACTTCAGTCAGTAGATGTCTGATCCAGGTGACTTCGGCAGTAGCATCAGCCATAGATCTATACTCAGCCTCAGTACTTGATCTAGCGATAGCTTTTTGTTTTCTACTGCTTCAAGAGACTAAATTTCTTCCAATGAAGACACAATATCCTGATGTAGATCTTTGTTTATCAGGATCCCCAGCCCAGTCTGCATCACAATATACAGTGAGTCCATGCTCATCTTTGCCATATGACTGTGGTGAGTATGTCAATCCATCCCCAATAGTCCCTTTCAGATATCTAAGGATCCTCTTGACAGCTTCCATATGTCCAGTACGTGGCGCATGCATAAATTGAGATACTTGATTGACTGAATAATCAATATCTGGTCTAGTGAAGGTCAGATACTGTAACATTCCTATTATGCTTCGATACCTGGTGGGGTCATCACACAAATCTCCATCATGGACACTAAGTTTTTGATGCAGCACACCCAGAGTTCCCAGAGGTTTGCAGTCTTTCATACCTGCCTTGCGGAGAACATCTACGGTGTACTTGTGTTGAGTGAGTGTCAAGCCATGAGTTTGAGTATTAACTTCTACACCAAGAAAATAGCGTAGAGTTCCAAGATCTTTCATTTTGAACCTCTGACCTAGTAAGTCTTTCACTTCTTGGATGTGGACCACAGAGTTTCCTGTGATAACAATATCATCAACATAAATTAATAACAGAGTGGTCACAGTCTGGCTTCTGAAAAAGAACAATGAGTGGTCCAGCATGGAATGCGAAAATCCATGTTTCTGAATCTCTAGTGAGAAGCTATCAAACCAAGAGCGAGATACTTGCTTCAGACCATAGATAGCTCTCTTTAACCTGCACACATGGGTTTTACAATTTTGTTCTTGATATCCAAGGGGTTGCTCCATATACACTTCCTCCTTCAAGTCCCCATGCAAGAAGGCATTCTTTACATCAAGCTGACTCAACTTCCACCCATGTTCAACAGCCAGAGATATAATAATCTGAATTGTTCCCATTCTTACAACCGAACTAAAAGTCTCATCATAGTCTTGCCCTGCTTCTTGAGTGAATCCTTTTGCTACGAGCCTTGCCTTGTATCGCTCAATAGTTTCATCTGGCTATACTTTATCTTATAGACCCATTTACATCCAACAACATTTTTGTCAAGCGGTCTGGGAACGACTTCTCAAGTTTCACATTCATGCAAAGCTTGCATTTCATCATTCATGGCTTCTACCCACTTGGTAGAAGTGGCTGCCTGGTAGTACATAGTGGGCTCATCTTCTTTATTGAGAGCAATTAAAAACAACTGAAGATCCAAGGAGAAGTTGTTATAGCTGACCCACCTGTCAATGGGATGTCGTATGCGGCTCGATTTTCTAATCTCAGGAGTG
Source organism: Nuphar pumila (assembly GCF_984573655.1). Lineage (NCBI taxonomy): Eukaryota > Viridiplantae > Streptophyta > Magnoliopsida > Nymphaeales > Nymphaeaceae > Nuphar > Nuphar pumila. The sequence goes on along the minus strand of NC_143262.1, from coordinate 22,493,110 downwards.
TGAGAAGGGGTCGAATTGCTGACTGAAGCATGATCTGAATGGCTTGATGTCATCGGTCTCTGTCTGGAATATACAATGCCTTTGTATCTGCCAGGTATTTTTTCTGAATTCTGTGACCCCGACGTCTCAGTGTTTTCAGACATCTCTTCTTCTTGCTGCACGCAACCTGGTGAACATGCTTCGCTGGAGCTAGCAAAAAGTTCTGAACTCAACCAAGGATAGTAAACTTCAATTGGTATATTCGTTGCATCTGATTTGTCATCAAAATTTTGTTCATCAAAGACAACATTTCTTGAGATTCTGATACGTTTGTTGGTGGGATCATAACACCTATATCCTTTGTAGTCATCTGTGTATCCCAAAAACCTACACTTCTGGGCCTTGTCTTCAAACTTGTTTCTCAAGGACCGATCAACATGCACATAGCAAACACATCCAAAAACACGCAGATCATGATAACTAGGATGAGCTCCAAAGAGAAAGTGATAAGGAGACTTGTTTTCCAGAATGACCATCGGCAATCTATTTATCACATGCACGGCAGAATGAAAGGCTTTTGTCCATAGGTTGGTGGGGAGATTGCTGTCATGAAGCATACTCATGGCACTTTCAACGATATACCTATGTTTTCGTTCAGCAATCCCATTTTGTTGAGGAGTGTGAGGGCAGGACACCCTTCTTCCTATTCCGTTATCTCGAAGAAAAGAAATAAAATCATGGGATGAAAATTTCCCACCTCCATCACATTGGAAAAACTGAATGGACTCAGAAAATTGGTTTTTGAACAAGGAAAAGAAATTTTGAAACAAAGAGAAGACTTCTGACTTATTTTTTATGAAATATATCCAAGTGTATCGAGAATAGCTATCAACAAAGATTAGATAATATCTGCTTCCAGACCCAGAGACAATTGGGGCGGGTCCCCACACATCAGAACAAATGATCTCAAAAGGTTTTGAAGCTCTCTTATTAATTGAATGGAAAGGCAATACATGACTCTTGCATAAAAGGCAACTGAAACATTTATGCTTGCTCTCATCCCCTTTAAGACTTTCTTTTGAAATGAGATTATTAGAAACAAGTTTCTCAATAAAATGACTCTCACAATGTCCTAACCTACTATGCCATAAGAATGGCTTATTGCATTCAGAGATACTAAAAACACTAGCAGAAGAGGAGGAACATGACTCTGATGAAGGCTTCGAAATCAGGTGAGAAGGGCGAACATCACGACATGGAGCTTCTTCAAAGACATACATGTTGCCTCGTCTCTTTCCTTCAGCGAATGTTTCCCTCGTGTGTAGGTCCTTCACCTGCACAGAAAAGGGAGTGAATTCAACTGAAGCATTATTATCATCAATAAGTTTAGAGACAGAGACAATATTTTTCTTAATGTCAGGGGCATGAAGAACGTCAGAAAGAGTAAGAGTGGAATGTGACATGGGGATGACAGTCTTTCCAACATGGGAAACAGGATGGTGAGATCCATCTCCAGTGACAATCTTACTTTTTCCAAAATAAGGAATAGGATTAAAAAATTTACCTGCATCGCCTGTCACATGAGTCGCTACCCCGGAATCGACAAACCAAGTGCCTTCATCATTCTGCTTTAATTTTAACTCTGACAAGGCAGATATCAGCAAATCTTTAATCTCTCTATTGTCTCTGTCTCTGGTATTTGTGAACTTTCTCTTGATTTCTATCTGTGGACTCTTTCCTTTATTCTCTAGATTATGCCAACAGTTCGCCTTATATGTCCCCTTTTGTTACAAAGGAAGCAGGTAGGGATGGGTCTTGTTCCTTGCGCATGGGTAAACGTGTTTGGAGTGGGAAGTAAACCACACCCTCCGTGTCCACTTCGCCCTTGTCCTCCTCGTCCTCGTCCTCTACCATAGGTCACTCCTGTAGCAAAAACTTCTTGAGAAGTTGAATGATTATGAGTTTCTTCAGAGAATCCCTTCAGAGTCATTTCATATTGGATCAATTTGGCTCGTAGCTCATCAAAGGTAGGAAGAACAGGGAGACACAATAGTGAAGTGACTATCATATTATAGTCAGATCTCAATCCACTAACGGCACACCCTATAACTGCAAGTTGATCTGTGATGGTCTTCATCTTGATCAAATATTCCATGATGGTCATGGAATCTTTCCTTAACAACTGAAATTCTCTTTTTAGAAAAACTACTCTTGCTTGAGAAACCTGCGAATACGTCTGAACTAGTCGTTCCCAGAGTTGTAGAGTTGTACAATTGTCAGGAATGGCAAGAAGGATCTCTTGAGACAGGGTGGATGTGATGTATGCAACAACTGACTGGTCTTTTCTTTCCCAATTGAGGAATTCAGCATTTTTGACATACACGATTGAACTCGCCCCTTTATCGTCTTTTTCTTCTCTCGGGCTAAATTCTGGTGGAACTGAAGTGGTTCCATCCAGGTGACCTAAGAGACCTTGACTCCTTATGAAAGGAATAATCTGCCTCTTCGAGATCAAGAAATTTGAGGTATTCAACTTCTCAGAAACAAGCTGGTTGAGAAAACTTGAAGAAAGATTTGATTGAGGGTGGTAGGGATCCATAGAGAATAAGAATCAACAGACAAAAAAAGTTCAACCTTCTCCCAACACTTTTTTTTTTCTTGCTGTCTGAGAATCACAGACTGTTAAAATCAGAAAATGAAGAAACTTTGGCCTTTCTGTGCACCAAAAGGGGCTTGCGTGAAAAGATAATCACACGTTAAGAAATAATCTCACGTTAAGAAACCCCTCCTTTGATTGTTTCAGCAAAGGGAAATCAAAAATAATAATGTGCAGCAGAGCACAGGGAATCAAAGGGAAGCACTATAACATCCGAATATGCAGAGAGACTTTGGAAAAGATAGAATGGAAAACGGAATCAAACGATTAATAGAAACAAATTTAATATCTCACGTGAATCAGTTCACGAGTTCACGTGAAGAGTTGTTAACCCACGATCTGGGAGAAGACCGATGTTTCACGTGAACCAGTTCACGTGAAATGCAGTCAATCCACGATCTGGATTCACGTGAATAGAGTTCCCGTGAATCACAGATTCACAAAGATGTAACTCACGTGAGGTGTGAGTACACAGGAAGATTCAGAAAGGGGGGAAGAAAAGAGACGAAGGAGAAAGAAAAACAAAAAGAAAATGAGAAGCGAAAAACCTCAATTTTTTTTATCGTTGTCACGAGCCAGAGTTCCTTTTTTTTTTGCCTCTAGAAGGATCTATGCTCTGATACCATGATAGAATTTCATCTGCACCTGCATTAAGAGAGAAAACAGAGAAAGAGAGGGAGAGAGAGAGAGAGACGAGAAGAGAAAACCAAAAGGGGGCAACTGCGGCTGTCACGATTTCTGCTTATCAGAAATCGTGACCTAATTCTTTGTATAAATGCACTTAAGTGTACATGGGTCGGGTCGGGTCTAATGTAATATCCGAACCCAAAAAAAATATACTACACTTAAAATTTTACACTAATACATAAAATGGAATGAACTCGGGTCTGGTATAGGATCCAGACCCGAAACACTATACACCTTTTTGAGAAACACCTCCTCTCAAGCTTTTAGTGTTTGTACCCCATTTCACACCTTTCCAAAAGGACAAAATGTGGTACGTACACCTGCACACCCTACAAGGTTTGCCTGAGGGCGGCTACAAGTTTCATCATGAACTAACAACACGACATATATAGAAAAGTCACAACAGTGAGCAAGTACATAGACACAGTCATAAGCAATTCTGTAAAAATGAGTCCACCCGTATTGCATACATTAAGCATGAAATTTCAGAGGAATAAGAACGAGGAAAACACTGACCAGACAATCATAAGTTAACCACTTCTTCAGATAAGCAGGTATGTAAAACAACCATTCTATCTCAGAAGTCTTATATTTTATTTCATTCATCCAAAATCCTCGTGCGACTTTCCCCTACCTCGGGATGTCGTGCAGCTGCGTGCGTCTACGGGTGTAGATGATACGAGGCTCAGGCCGCGGAGCCAGAGCGGGGTTCGATGTGAAGTCTGCAAAAGTGTGAGTATTCAGCGCTACATTATTTATCATGCGGAGAATAGAAAGTCAGGCAGGGCATCTCCCTCGGCCTATCGATCGAAAAAGAGAGAGGCAGCAGGGTTGTGCCCCTGTTTGGCGAAATCAGAAAAGCGACAGGGGGCGAGCCCCTGTCTGCCGACAATAGTGAGGCGGCAGAGGGCGAGCCCCTGTCGGTCGAGAACCAAATAGGCGACAAGGGGCGAGCCCCTGCCTGCCGAGAACCAAGGGGCAGCAGGGGGCTATCCCCTGCCTTCCCAGAAACCAAGAGGCGGCAGGGGGCGAGTCCCTGCCTGCCGAGAACCAAGGGGCAGCAAGGGGCTATCCCCTGCCTTCCCAGAAACCAAGAGGTGGCAGGGGGCGAGTCCCTGCCAGCCGAGAACCAAGGGGTGGCAGGGGGCTGGCCCCTGCCTTCCCAGAAACCAAGAGGCGGCAGGGGGCGAGCCCCTGCCTGCCGAGAACCAAGGGGCAGCAGGGGGCTATCCGCTGCCTTCCCAGAAACCAAGAGGCGGTAGGGGGCGAGCCCCTGCCTGCCCAGCAATCAAAGGATGACAGGGGCATCGCCCCTGCCAGCCAAGATAGGAAGGCGGCAGGGGCATTACCCCTGCCTGCCAAAATCCTAGAGGCAGCGGGGGCGAGCCCCTGCCTGCCAGGAAACAGGAAGCGGCAGGGGCACTGGCCCTGCCTACCGGAGATCGAGAGGCGGCAGAGGGGACTAACCCCTGCCAGAGAGAGACCGGGGCGACAGGAGTCACCAACCTCCTGCCGACCCCTTCGCATGCCACAAAGGAGAGGGGGGGGGAGGTGATAGGGGGACGACCGACCTCCTGTCGGTCGCCCGATCGCCTGCAGGGGAGAGGGGGGTGTCGCAAGGGCCATTGGTCCTCTGCCGGCACTCCGGCGAACCCCCAGAGAGAAAAGGGGATGACAGGGGCCCCATAGGCCACCTGTCGGGCCTCTGATGGGCACAGGGGAGGTGGGAGGCGCGGCAGGGGTCGTGTGCCGCCTGTCGGCCTCCCGGTGAACCCTCAAGAAGAGGGTGAAGAGGGAGGGTACGGCAGGGGCCATCGGCCCCCTGTCGTGCCTTCCGGCGAGGTGACAGAGAGAGGGGCGAAGAGGGTGGAGACGGCGTACCTGGGAATAGGATCGTCGGCGTCGTCGATCGGCAGTGGTTGTCATGGCGGCGACGACGTCGGAGGCGTGCGCAGCGAAGGAGGAGAGGGCCGGTGCGAGGAGAGCGAAGAGGAGGAAACTCGAAAGGCGGTGTGCCTCCCCTTGCCCTCCTGCAGTGCTCTTAAAGGGCTCAAGGGGGCGATGAATGGGGAAACCCTGATGGGTTTCCATTATCCTCCCGAAAACGAAGGTGGAGGGGGGGGGGGGTGCGGCGCTCGGGAAGAGGATTTCTTAAAATCCTCTTCCTGAGTCAGGTTATTAAAACCCTATCGATGACGGGCCCGGGTCCGATACAATAAATTTTTTTTTTTAAATTGTGGGTTTTACACTTGTAGTCGTATATGACACGTCTAGTACTGCGATGATCGGATGAAACGGTCGTGCGACCTCGGATAGTGCTAAATGCACAATGCTGTAATCACATAAATGGCCTCACATTCGCCTTCACAGGCAAGATGCTCGAGTGGTTTAAAGACCACATCATAGAATGGGTCGTTAGTTAAGCAACCCTTAACGCACCCATTCGCTTCTGGTTGTTCTGTCAAGGGAGAGGATAGAGCGGTACAAAACTCCAATGGACAAGTTGTTAACAACCACCCCATGGGCAATGATCCGGCCTCCTCAATTATTGGAGTTAAGGGGAAAGGAGCTATATTAGTTAGCTCAACACTTCTACAGAAGTTGGATGCATCCGTGGCACAGCCTCCTTTGGGGATTCCTCTCTCGGCTAAAGCCGGCCCTTTAGGATCAGACTCAACTAGCTATTCGGGTTATTGAAAATACATAGAATAACAGACGCTCGAACTAGTCTCAGTTGTTTCTACGTTTTGCCTGCGCGTAACCGCGGGCCAGTAATATCGAAACATAATGTCTGTTCACACGGGTCGTTGGGTCGTGAGATTCGCTTGCACTACTAATTCGCTTGCACTATAGATTCGCTTGCACTACAGATTCGCTTGCACTACTGATTCGCTTGCACTAGTGATTCGCTTGCACTACTGACTTGATTGCACTACGGATTCGTTTGTACTACTTACGCGCTTGCACTATTTTACCTCGTGCATTGCTTACCTGTTTGACTGCATATTTGCTTTAAATTGCGTAACCTGTTGAATTAAATGTACATAATTCAATTTCCTGCAGTCTCTCTTGTGCACCTACTAGTTTTTCGCGAAACTAACTCATTCTATGGGTACAGGAGATGATTAGGTACACCACAGGCGATGGCGCGATGGCAAGATGGCTCCAAGACGTTCTTCTTCCTGCTCTTAGCTCGCGTCCTGATGTTTGGGGTTTTGTAACGGATTTTCCTTGGGATATCCGAATTTTATACTATTTGGAGAACTTCTTAGATGAAAGTGGCTTTTCCAAGTGTTTGCAAGTAGCATGGGTTGTGCGTTTTGGTTCTTTTAGCTAACGCGCCCAAAGTGGTCAGCTTGCCTTTCTGAAATTAACAAAAGAATAGTCTTCCGCTGATTTCATAAACCAGCTTTGAGATAAAGAGATCTCTTTTTAGTCTCTTATCTGTTCTTCTGAAAGGTTTGCAAGTTGGAAATTTTGGTGCGTTACAGTCTTTTTCGGGAGCGGCCATATCTACAAGTGGTGACCATGGTAAGACCTCTTGGATCCTTGACTCCGATGCTTCCTTTCATATGACACCAAATGAGTCCATATTGTCCGAATTTAAGTTTAACCCAAATGACTCTTATGTTTCAATTGTTGATGGAACATCTTTGAAGATCAAAAGTTTTGGGATTTTTCAAAAACATTCAATCTTTCACATACCAAATATTAGAGTAGCACCAAAATTAAATTTAAATCTTTTATCAGTTTCTCGAATTACGGACCATGGTTGCAAAGTACTATTTTCATCTAACGATTGTCTAATACAGGATCTCCAGTCCGAAAAGCCGATTGGGCGAGGCCATAGAAGAAGAGATTTTTATGTCGTGGACAATCTTGAGTTACCAAAACAACCGTTTTGTAATTTTGTGGAAAAGAAAGATATAGAAATTTGACACAAAAGACTAGGACATCCTAGCGTGACCAAATTAGACTTGTTTCCATTTCTTTCAAATTATAAAGAAAGAGATTTTGTGTGTGAAGATTGCATTCTTGGCAAAATGAAGTCTTTGGACCTAACACGAAGCCATAACTGCAAGGAAAAACCAACACTTAAGGTGATGTCAACCAGGTGTCCTAAATGCTGAAAATGTGGCTGGGGGTTTACCCACGGTCGGTTTACCTACTGCTAAGGAACACACCGGCTCTTGCTGGTTTTTTCGTAGGCGGAGTTCGGAGACTTGCTGGGCAAGTGCACGGGATGCTGCCCCTGCTGGGCAGGGTTGAAGAGGCAGACACTAAGTGTAACGCCCCAAAAATCCAGGACTTGTAACTTTTTAGAAAAGTTTAGAAAGCTTTGAAATCATACAATAATCAGAGTTTAAATAATACTTCAGCGGAAAATGATATTTTTAAAACCACAAGTCAATGGATCTTGAGCACATTACAGCGTAAACTTTCCTTTTGTCAAATCCCGCACAACCATTGAAATCAAATGGTTTAGAAACAGAGTTTCAATAATTGAGAATTCGTTTGTTGAAACCAAAAAGAAGCTTACTAAAACAGTTTTATTAACTCACGGTCTAATAAAAGAGAAATTTTGAAACACACTTTATACCAAATTTACCAACATGTCCTCAGGAGCGAAACGTCAGGGAAAGAGCTCTATCATGATCTCATCACGTCATCGTGCCATCGCAGACTGTATTACCTATCCATTACCTGCCCATAAAATGAGTCAGTTTCGCTAAAAACTGGTAGGTGCACAGACATGACAATATTGAACATAATTAAGCAGAATAATTTAATATGTCAGGTAGACAGGCAATTATATAGCAATTTAATTTCAACAAATTCAGAGAGCAACTATCATGAGCACAATGCTAAAATTATTACAAGCATTTTACTGGCACAAGTAGGCTAACTATTACAAGCAAAGCACTGCACAAGAAAGTTAACTAGCAAAATACAATGCTTCGTCAACCACACACACAATTCCATAAGTATTGAACCTGTTGTACCCTATAACTTCCATATGGGCATAACTCAACAAGTTGTGTGATCAGATTATGTTTCGATATTAACTGGCCAAGCGGGTACGCACAAGGCACGACTCTAAAAACAGCCTAGACTGATCCGGGGGTTTATTATGCTATGTATTTTATGATAACCCGGATAGCTGACTGAGTCCGCACCTAAGGGGACGGTCAGTGACCAAGAGAGAAATCCCCGAAGCAGCATAAACAATGGATGCATCCCAAACATGGAGAGCTACCACCTAGGATAATTATGGTAGTCTCATTCCCCGAACTCCGATGACTGGGGAAGCCGAGTCTTTTGCTCGTAACTGCCATTAATGGCCTGTCCATCGAAGTTTTGTACCTTCCTGTCCTCTCTCCTGACAGGAGTCAACGATTCGAATGAGTACATCAGGGGTAGTTAACTGAAGACCCATTCTACATACTCTGGTCTTTCGACCCACTCGAGTATCTTGCCGGTGAAGGCGAAAACATCACTTATTTAGGTGATCACAACATTTTGTGATTTGCGCTCATCGAGGTTGCCACAACCTACTTATCCAATCATCGCAATGTAAGAAGACGTACTTGTCAAAAAGTACGGTCGTACATGTCATAAGTACGACTACGATGAAAGGGATATGGTTCCACAAAAGAAACCCCAACAGATATTATCTGCAAAAGAATGAATACAACACAGCCTAGCAAGATAAGTCTTGAATTCACTTCAACGACATTTTTCATATGATGCAAGGTCATCTCGGATCTCTCGTCTGATCAACAAAGTACTTAACATGTTGTGCATGTCTAAAAGTACGCTATACTAAACCGGGGAGGTCTATGGGCTTCTCAAAAGGAATACCCAACACACAACTTCATAACAATTCAAAGAAATAGAAGTGTTCATTTGGCACGATTCATCCTTAAAAGCCATAATGCCACATTAAGTCATTCACGCAAGGCACAACACTATCAATCTTGCATCCAAAATTTATCTTAGTATCGACATGTGACACTAGATTGATAAATAAAGAATGGGTCCTTCAACAGAACCCCACTCATTCATATGCTCATGCCCCTGATCGGGGTTATTCAAAATGAGCCGCAACTTGAATCAAGGTTATAAAACATTTCTCCCAAGTGTGTGGACTTGGGAGGGGCCAAATGTGACTTCGCAATCCTGCAAGACCTAAAACTTAACTTTGCAAAAGCTGTGCAATTTGAAGAGCACTGGGTTGACAGAAGGAAACTCGCTTTTAAAGAACTACAACGCACAAACACAACTTCTAGTGTTTTGAAAACAATTGATATCAGGATAGGCACAAGACTACGTTTATGTAAGTACATATTTACCATAAATATGAGCATATGCAGGTTATAACCTGACAACAAGCAACTCTCGACTTGCAATGCCGCACATCGAGCGAAACGCACATAAGTAACACACGAGGTACCAAAACCATACCTTGACCAGTTAGATAGGCAAACACATAAGGTCATAAGTAATACACGAGACACGAAGTCGTACCTCACTCAAAGGAAACGTGCAGGCAAAAATGTATGCAAGCAAACAAGGGCATATGTATTTCAAGAAATACGAAACCACACCTTAACTCATAAGCAACTATGCAAAATAATGATCGAAGAATAAAATTGTACATCGACCCATAGGAACGTACAGGCAAGTATATATGCAAGCAATTAAGGGCATGAGTATTGCAAAAAGTACGAAACCACCTTCAACCACATAAGCAAATACGCATATTAATACTCGAAGAGTACAACCGTACCCGAACTCATAATTATGCAGACAAGAAAATATGCAATGCAGAAGCAATATAAATTTAAGTATATCCAGCATGGACATCTTAATTATTTTAACTTAATTAGGTTCATCAATTGCCCTTTGTGCGACTTTACCCTACATTGGGATGCCGTGCAGCTGCGTACGCCTACGCGTGAGGATAATACGAGGGTTGAGCAGCGGAGCACGATCGGGACCTGTTGCGTAAATATGCAAGAGTGTTAAATATTCAATTATGTTAATATAATTAATGGTGCAACGGGGCAAGGGTATAATTAGGCGAAGGCGGCACTGACGACAATGGGGCGACAAGGAATGAGCCACTGTCAAAAACAGTGAGACGGCAGGGGGTCAGCCCCTGCCGACAGCAACGAGGCGGCAGGGGGGCTACCCCTGCCGACAGCAGCGAAGCGGCAGGGGCTGAGCCCCTGCCGACAGCCACGAAACGGCAGGTGGGCCAGCCCCTGCCGACAACACGAGACGACAGGGGACCAGCCCCTGCCGGCAGCATCGATGCGGCAGGGGAGGCAGCCCCTGTCGACAGCCACGAGACGGCAGGGCTAGCCCCTGCCGACAGCAACAAGGAGGCAGGGGCAAGCCCCTGCCGACAGAGAGAGGGAGAGAGCTCGGGACGGGGGGGGGGGTGACAGGGGGACAAGCCCCTGCGTGCAGAGAATCAAGGGGCAGCCAGAAGCCAAGAGGCGGCAGGGGGTGAGTCCCTGCCAGCCCAACAAAACAAAGGGCGACAGGGGCATTGCCCCTGCCAGCCGAGATAGGAAGGCGGCAGGGGCACTACCCCTGCGCGCCAAAACCCCAAAGGCAGCAGGGCGAAAGCGGCAGGGGCATTGCCCCTGCCTACAGGTGATCTAGGGGTGGCAGGGGGACTGACCCCTGCCAGAAAAAGAGAGACCGGGGCGGGGGTGAGAGGGAGGGCAACCGACCTCCCGTCGGTTTCCCTATCACCCATAGGGGTGAGGGGGTGTCGCAGGGGCCATTGGTCCCCTGCCGGCACTCCGACGCACCCCCATAGGGAAGAGGGGACGACAGGGGCCCCATAGGCCACCTGTCGGGCCCCCGATGGGCACAGGAAAGGTGGGAGGCCGCGGCAGGGGTTGTGAGCCGCCTGTCGGCCTCCCGGCGAGGTGACGGAGAGGGGGGGTGAGGAAGAGAAGAGGGAGGAGGAGAAGGAGGTGCAGAGGGCGTACCTGGAAGGAGAGGAGGTGAGGTGGCTGGCGGTCGGCGGAGTGCGCAGGAAAGGAGGAGGCGTCGATCGGGGTTGCCGCTTGCAGGGAACGAGAAGGGGGGCGGGGCATCGATCCCCCCCTCCCGCAATGCTCTTAAAGAGCTCGGGGAGGGGCGACAAAAGGGGAAACCCCGATGGGTTTCCCTATCGGGCCGAAGGCGCGATGGGGGGGGTGCGGCGCACAGGAGGAAGACCTCCTGTGTCGGGTTTTTTAAAAAAAAAAAACCCTAACGACGATGGGCTCGGGTCGGGTCCGGACCCGACCCGGGTCCGATTTTTTTTTTTTTTTTTTTGAAAACGCGGGTTTTACACTAAGCCCATGGATGGCCAACATACGGCCTGGTCTGGCCTGACATGCAGGCCCAGTCCCGTCGGCTGGTGTGCTGAAAAGGGCGTCGTACGAACTACGTCAGCAACCTGTCCGGGCTCATGCAGCTGGGGTGCCCAGCAACTGAACCAGGCAGCCACGGGTTGCTGCCATAGTGGGGCCGACGCACAGCCTGGTCAGCTTGCTGACCAGTTGGTCCGGGCTCACTCGCTCAGCCCAAAAACGAGATGTAAAACCAACATAAAGAGGAGAAGCCTATACATTTCTTTTTTGAAAATCGATCTGACATGGGCATGCTTTTTCATCCTTTTTTTTGTATGTAGGCAGATCCAAATCTAAGCAAACCCCAGGGTGCTAGGTTGCTCTAGGGCTCACTTAGGCCGCACCCAACTCGACCCAACCGAGTGGGCGCACCCAACACGTGGCAACCGACCAACGGCTAGGAGATGAGCGGCTGGGCTTGTTTTACTAACACTGCGTTGTTTGTTAAGTCTTTCAATGCAGGGATAGTGATCTTACTACATTACGTAGATGACATGATAATCATATGAGGTGATACGCAGAGAGTTAATCATATCAAAGATGTGCTTAAAGTCAACTTTGATATGACAGATCGTAGTTTTTTACGATATTTTCTTATAATAGAAGTGGCCTACTCACCTCGTGGTTATTTTTTATCACAGACTAAGTACGCAACAGAGATCATTGAACAATTAGGACTCTCGGATGAAAAACTGGTTGATACTCTGTTATCATCGCAAAATTTTTCCCTCCCTCTGCAAGAGAGAGACGATTCTGCGAGTCAAACTCGACCAATGTTTTGAAATTTTTTTTTTGAAAATTACTCGCCTCCGTTTTTTAAATTTGCGGAAAAATTTTGTAGAATGGGACTCGTCTGTCGGTACGAGGTTCAACCGTTCCTGGCGCCTTTATCAGGGGTAATTGAACCAAGGATCAATGTATGTGCTTAGCTAGGCTCAAATATCCAAATTATGCTCTATTTCCTAAATGCATAGAGAATCAGGCATGTGCTATGAAGTTCTTGAAAAATGCATATTTTGAAAAGATGATGTTTGCTTCTGATGTTTTGAAAAACACTTGGAAAAAGAATTCATTGAAAATCGTGGATCACATTGAAGATTACCTTTTAAATGGAAAATTGATTCTCAGAACAATTGAAACTTTGAGAAAATCGATTTCTGAAATAATTTGATCATTCTTTTGAGAAAATTGATTTCTTATTGAAATAAATCAATGAAAGGACATATGTTTCTTTGAAATGCTTTCATGATGCAAATTAATATGAATTAATGAATGAATGTAACTTCAAAGGATATTTTCAAAGTAAGTTTGAGAAGATTATTTGAGAAATGCAGTGATTTTGAAGTTAACCTAAGTATGTAGGTTGAATGTGGCTTATACGAAGATGACAAATCTGGGTCTCATTCGTATTCTGACTATAGCCATAAATACGAATTCCACCGAGTTTGTCAACTCCCTAAAAGTTCGTGCTCATGCACGTGCCATTCGTGTCAACCATAGTGGATTTCAAAGATTTGCATGAATTGTCATTCATCAAATATCAGATTTTACGAAAGCAAACTATATGCAATGCACCCTATTCTATGCAGAAATGAAACTCTTATTTCAATATTACATTTGCTTTTACATCAATAAAATAAAAATAAAAAATAAAATTTTCCTTCTGAATATCCCTGCAAAACTAGAAAATGAGTTAGCACAAATATGTAGGTTTTTCAAGATTTATCCGATAATATCGAGAAATTATCGGATCTTATACAGATATAAACCCTATTCCATACCTCCCTGATATAAATACGAGAAATAAATGATGTTAATTTATGAAAATACGAAAATAAAGTTTGAAAATTCGAAATTGAGGTAAAAATGACCAAAATGCCCCTGATAACAAGACTATGGCCTTGAAATCAGGGTTTTTAGAAAGAAATTTTATAAAAATGAGAATTTTAAAATTCAAATGAATGCAAATGAAGATAAAATTAAACACAAGATGATATGATATGATTATATGCATGCTAAAACCCTAAAAATGCAAAAATATCACCAAAATATTGAATTGTGCCTGAATTTCGCGCGAATTAAACCTTTCTTTTGACAGTTTGACTAACACAAATGGCAATTGAACTCAAAATCACACCAAATTTGGCATGGATGATTACATTAAAACTAAAAACGGAATGGAACAATAAAATCAATTTTTATGGCATTATTTTAATATGAAAATTAATGAAAAACCCTAAAAATGCATGATTTTGCCTACAAACTTGCACCTACCCTAATGACAACATAATTTCGGGTACTAACTTACCATAGAAATTCACCAAATTTTACAGGGTGACAGTAGACAGTTAGGTGATGATTTTTGCCTTTTACAGATTTAGGATTCGACCTACGGTCGGAGAATTACAACTCCGACAATATCGATCGAAATCCGATGAGTTTAAAATTGATGGCAAACTAACAGGCTTTCATAAAAATTAGGAGAAAAATAGTAAACAGTAACCAAAAATCCTAAAATTTTAAAAGGGAATTGCAGACAAACAGAGGAGCATATCCTCTTTTTACAGTTTTGCATTTCGATCTACGGTTGCAGAGGACACACTAGATTATCAGGGATCTAAATCTAATGAAATTGTGATAATAGGAAATCGGCAAGAAAACTTTTAAATCTAAGAAAAATAGAAACCTAAATCCTAAAATTCTGGGAAATGATAGAGGACACCATGAGGATCAATTCCTCTTTTGACAGACAGAGCATCCGACTTACAGGTCAGAGAGCCACGATCGATTTAAGTCGGTCCAGGGCTCTGACGACCTGTAACAGGCTTGATACAGTGGTCTATAGAAACCGAATTTTGAAAGATAGCAATTTTTATCAGAAAAATCCAATAAAATACTAGATTTCTCTGTGAATCCACTGTATTTTACAGATCATTAATCGGATCTCCCATGAGGGAGATCTCAGATTAGCAACTCTGCTACAGGTATGCCCAGCGTTTTCACAGAACTGAAAACCCGATTCGGTTTTCTATTTTTAAGATAGGGCTGCAAACCTCAAATCAATCCGAGTTTTTGGCAAGAGATCACAGACAAGCAAACACGATCATCATAAAATTTTCAAGATTTATAGAAGAAAATTTCTATATAAAATGACGACTAGACTACACGCCTAGAACTGAAGCATGATAACTATCAATGATAAATTAAACTAAGCGACAAGAAATGAAGAAATGAGATTAAGCACAACACTTAAAACATGAAATTCACCTAAAACTAGGAATAAAACAGGAAAACTCAGGGAGACATGTTTTTTGTTTATGTCAGCTATTGAGGTGAGAGACTTCATCCATGGAATGGATGAAATATCTCACTCGATAGCCTTATCATGAAAAAAAATGCACCTTACGTTATCTAAGTTCGTAAAACCGTATCTTGCATCCATATGAATCTCTTTTGAGTTGATTTCATGTGGCTTTCAGAATGGCAATACATGAAAGTAACATCATATCATTGGACAATAAAGAAAAACATCATATAAACTTGACAAATAATGAGAAGAACAAGAGAGTGATGCTGTAAGAGGTGAGGATCCTTTGCCGGAGGGAGGAAGGTGTTGTTGTTGTTGGAGGCAAGAGGGTGTCGTTGTTGCTGGAAGGGAGAGGATGTTTGAAGCAGCTAGCCGCGCCTGATGGAGGGGCTGAAGCCAATGGCGGCGACGGCTGAAGGTTGGAAATGGCGACAACTTGGAGGGGCTGTACCGGCTGGAGGATGGACTGAAGCAAATGGACTGAAGCCACTTGGTCATGCTGGAGGCTGAGGTGAAGAGAGAGAGAGAAAGAGAGAGAGAGTTTGGAGAATGCGTGAAAATGAATGGGAGAGAGAGGAGATGTTGTTAGGGTTGAGAGGGGATAAATGAGAGAGACCAAGTGCCCAGCCGTATGGTGCCTTGGGGAATTAGAAAGAGGAGGAAAGGAAGAAAAAGGAAAGAAGGGAGAAGGAAAGGAGGGAAAGAAAAGAAGGAAAGAAGAGGGGAAGAAAAAGGGAAAGAAGAAGAAGGAAAGAAGAGGAAGAAGAAAGGAAAGAAGGAAAAGGGAGAAGAAAAGGAAGAAAAGAAGAGGAAGGGGGTGGCGACAAGGAGGAAGGAAGAAAGGGAGAAGAAAAAAAGGAAAGAAAGAGAAGAAGGAACGGAAAAAGAGAGGAAAAAGAGAAGAAAGAGGGGGAAGAAAAGGGAAAGAGGAGAGAGAGAAAGAGGGTCGACCCCCTTGTGGGGTCCACTCCCTCTTGCTAGGTGGAATAAAAGCAATAAAAAAAAGGTAATAAAAAGAAGACTTTTTTTATATATTTTTTTTTGAAAACTCAAAGTGTGGTGCTACCTTAGAAGTGGGCCCACACATGATTTTGAAATTCATTTTGAAAACCAAAGGGGTAGAATGATTTCTCAGAAAATTTTTTGGATTAAATGAAAGATTTTGGTAATTTTGAAATAAAACTCAAAGTTTGAAATTCTATACCCCTTTGTAGAGCAGATTCAGTTTGAAAACTTGAAAATCAAGTTGAAAGGAATCCAGATTGTTTTCTCGGGAAAATATTTTGAAATTTAGAGTCCTGGGGGTAAAAATGTCAATTTTAAAGACCTAGGGTTTGAAATTGATTTCGAAAGGCTTTAAAATTTGAATCTGGATTGGAATTTTCAAAATTGGAGTTCTGGATCTCGAAAATGAGATGAAATGTAATGAAATGATGGAAAATGATAAAAAATGATATAGGATGTCATGTGAAATGAAACCCTGGATGAAAGATTTTAGGTATTGGACCCCGATTGACAGTTGTATCAGTTTAAAAAGTGATAAATTTGACAAAAATAAACAAAATGGTTCAAGAAATGGTTTTTGTCCTTACAGGGCCAAGAGTGACACTGAAAACTGAGGTTTTAACTAGAATGAACTGAGTTCTAGGGTTTCAGAACTCAAATGAACTGACAAGACACTGGCTCAACTAAACTCCTAGACTGAATGGTCGAGAAATTGTGTCATTTTCAGAGAAATGGTGGGAAATGATCACTGGAGTAAAGTGAGCTACGAACAAGAACTGGGTTTGAGCTGGAACAAAGATCAGTAATACTGAGATGAACTAAAACTGAAGCTCAAACACTAGCTCAACTGACTGGACTTAGCTCAATTTTCGCTAAAATGAGCTAAGATGGGCTAAAATGGACTCCTAGACACTGGAAAATGGATTTGAACTGAAACTGGAGTACTTGAACTCCTGGGGAGCCCAAGCTAGACTCAGAGGAATAGGATTGACTAAGAATGACCGACTCAGAGACAACTGGCTTGGATTCGAGTTATAAATAAGCTCATTTCTGAGGAAATGAACCCATTTTGGCAGGAATGATCAGAAATCAACATGATATGCTCATTGTGAGCTCAGGTGAGCTAGAGATGACTGATATTCTAACTGTTCTGGGCTTAAGAATGAGCTCAGTTGACTCTGACTGATAGGGATCTAGGATAACCTAGGGGTAAAATGGTAATTTTCCTGGTGAAAGGGGGTAAAATGACACCTAAGCTGAGACAAACTTGGGGTTGGACTCCTATACTAACCTACCAGGGTTGACATCTACAAGAGGGGGGTGTCTGAAAATGGATGAGGAAAATTTGGGGTGTTTACATACTCCGGAGGTCATAATTGTCAAAATGAAGAAAGATGATGGAGAGCCTTTGCAAGATCCAACTCCCTACAGACAAATGATTGGGGCTTTGTCTTATCTTTCTATTACTCATCCTGATATATCTCATGTTATTCATTCTGTTAGTCAATTTCAGCATGCTCCCACTACAATACATATGAGTGCTGTAATGAGAATTGTTAGATATATTAAGAAATCCATTAATCATGGCTTGTTTTTATCATCCTCCTCCTCATTAGAAGTCATTGTATATTCTGATTCTGACTAGGGAAGGGATGTAAATGATAGATGCATAACCACTGGTTTATGTGTGTTTATAGGTGATTCCCTAATTTCATGGTGATGCAAAAAGCAGCAGAAGATGTCTCTCTCCTCCACTGAAGTTGAGTATCGTGTCATGACAACAACTAAGTCTGAGTTGATATGGTTGAAACAACTTTTCAAAGACTTGGGAGTTCATATTGTGGAACCTTCAAGCTTATGTTGCGACAACAAGAGTAATGTATACATTGCAAGCAATCATATATTTCATGAGGACAAAACATATTGAAATGGATTGTCATTACGTTCGTGAAGAATTCCTAAGGAAGACCATCACATTGCCCTATGTTCCATCCGAGTATCAATTAGCAGACTTCTTCACCAAAGAGCTTTTGTCTCCCAGATTTCACTTTCTACTTGGCAAACTCTCGGTTGTTCCACCATGAGTTTGAGGGGGGTGTTAAGATTATATATATATATATATATATATATATATATTTGTTGTAAATCGAAATACCCAACAAGGGTATTTCGGTCTTTTATTGTAATAGGCGTCAGCCCATTAGGGGCTCACAATCCTTTTATTTTATTTTTATTTTTATTTTTATTTTTTTGTTTTTCATTTTTTGTGTTTTTGGGGCAGCTCCAATATAGTTGTTGGAGATGTATGACTGTTGGGAGCAACCCAACAGCCATATTGGGGCTGCTCCCTATTATCCCATTTGTATTATATATAGGCCCTTTGTGGTCTTGTATTTCTAACTTATTTTTTAGTGACTCTATACAACAACAACTACACCTTCATCCCAAAACAATTGGGGTCGGCGATATGAACCAAAAACGAAAATCATTCTGGGTCTTCCACATGAATCATTCTACTCCAATCATTTCTATCCAATGTCATGTCCTCGGTGAGGTTCAAAGCATTCATATCCTTTCCTATCATCTTCATCCAAGTCTTTCTAGGCCTACCCCGACCTCTTTTAACTAATATATTTTCCCATTTTTCCATCCGTCTAACTGAAGCATCATTAGGCCTTCGCCGAATATGTCCAAACCACCGTAAACGATTCTCTCTCATCTTATTTTCAATGGGTGCAACGCATACCTTCTTACGTATCACCTCGTTACGAATCTTATCTTTTATTGTATTTCCACACATCCATCTAAGCATACGTATCTCAGCTACACTCATTTTTTGAATATGATGTCTCTTGGCAGCCCAACATTCCGTACCATATAGTAAAGCGGGCCTAATAATCGTCTTATAAAACTTTCCCTTCAATCACAATGGCATTCTACGATCGCACATCACTCCAGTTGCACTTCTCCATTTCATTCACCCAACCTTTATCCTATGATTTACATATCCATCAATTTCTCCATACTTTTGAATGATAGATCCCAAATATTTGAAACAATCATCCACCGATATTTCTTGCTCACCAAGCTTCACTACACTCCCATCACTACTTCGTTGCTTACTAAACCGACATTCCATATATTTTGTCTTACTCTTACTCAACTTAAAACCTCTTGCTTCCAATGTCTGTCTCCATAATTCTAACTTGGCATTAACCCCAGCTCTAGACTCATCAATCAAAACAATATCATCAGCAAACAACATACACCACGGCACAATTTCTCCATACTTTTAGTGACTCTATGCAATAACAAATTTGTTAGACTCTTGTGTGGGTGGTTTGATGATTCAATCAAGTATTCTACTTGATTGAAAGCGTGTTCTTGCATGTTTATTGGATTCAATCCATATCATTACCAGGAAACATAGGCCCAGATATTCAGGATTGAAGGCTACACATGTCACCTCTGATGAGAGATTTTATAGAATTTCTCAGATTTCACCCAAAATCTTCTCGATATTTTGAGTTTACGGTGAAAAATTGGAAGTTTAAGAAAATTACAGTCAAATATGCAAATTTCAAAGACCAAGGCAAAGGGAAAAATATAAAAGAGAAGAAAGATATTCCAATGAAAATAAAATAACTTAAAACATGAATCTAAAGTGTCCTAGGGGTGCTATGGAATTTGAGTTTGGATACAGGTATTCCACAGGTTATAAAACTTGGGACAGAACCCAGCACTTTAGCAATGAATGAGAGTATTTTGAACATTTCAGTGTCAGAATGGAGCAAATTTGCTGGCTGCTGCAGATCATTTTAGAAGAAATCAGGGCGTCTTTTGATCTTCAGAAGAGTTGGACAAAGAGAAGGATTTGCCAAAATAAGAGTTGCATGTGAAGAAAGAGAAGAAAATCAAGAGGCTCAAGGTTTTACCTGAGGCAAACAAATATTTAGCAAGAATTCCTGAGAAAGGCAGATGGAAAACACAGAAATAAAAGAGATTTCTGCAAGACATGGAGGCTTTCCTGTGAAAAGGACAGAAGTTCCAGCAGGTATTTGGTGGTAGACGTGTCTAAAGCATAAGGAACATTCCAATATGGGACAAGAAAGTTCTAGCAGGTGTTTGGTAGTAGAACATGCCCAAGGCATACTGTAGATTCCAATATACTAGCTTTCCAGTTTATAAGAAGAGACAAAGAGAGGGGTGGGTGTGGGTGGGTATTTGGTGGTATCACGTGGCAATGGCTTTTCCTGATATGCTGGATGGTGTTGATAGGGTTCTTCCCATTGCTTGCCAAAAAATTGGTTTTCTGGTCAGAGCTGGACGCACAACTTCGGGGTTTCCTGTCCCCTTGTATTCTTGCGGGGGACTTTAATGCACTTCTCTATCAATCAGATTTGAACAAACAGATCAGTCAGAGGGACGGAGCAGCTTTCAGCAGTTTCATTGACCGAAACCATCCAGTTGACCTTTCGCTTGGGGGGGACCATTTCTCTTGGTCCAATAAGTGTGCGGACAATCGTAATAATCCCTTACTATAGAGTAGGTTTGAGGCCAGGTACTGACTTCTATTCATTCTTCATTGGAGGAAAAGAAGGGATCGCCTTAGTGGATGGGGGCCACAAATCCGCGGAAACCTGTCCCTTTCTTTTGGGAGCTATACTATCTTCACCATACAATTCTTGTGTGAATTAGCATTCACTCCAGAAAGATGCGTTCTTGTTTATAGTCTGCTAAAATTCACAAACATCAAGATCCAAATTTCACAAGCAAAACATTCTTGCTTTCACATAAAATGTTGAAAGTGTTAGAAAAATGAAGGATAAAATAAGGACCTTATAAACAAGTATGTGTGCCACTGGAAGCCCTTGACTGCCATTTTGTGCAAGAAGAGAAAGATCCCCAACAAGATCTAAAACTTTATGTCGGCAAGGTTCATCGTGGAAATGCAAGTGTGGGTTGAGCCAGCCTTTGTATGCGCTACAATAAGAGAACGTGCAACATGTGCAAATGAAAATTAGGAAAAATAAAGGCGGAAAGTCCATTTTAGTGTACCTAGATGATGAACACATAAAGAAATAATATATGGATGATAACTTGAAGTAATTAAATTTTCAAGACCTTGCATTTGAAAATGCATGAACACGGCAACATGTAGAATTCATAAACTGTATATATCAGTCTCATAACAATAAAAAACTTTCTAATTCATTGGTGGTCAGTTATATACCACAAAAAAGAAGTTAATATGATGGCTGGTCGCCCTATAAGCTTTCTCAAGGATAATAGCAGTTAAAATTGGAATAACTATAAAGCATCAAGCACAAAATGAAACATCAGATTAAGGATAAAATAATGAAAATCCAAGTGATGCAAGAAGCCCATCATCAAGGCTCTCAAGAAGAAGATACAAGTAGGTTCTAGTCCAAGACTTCATAGTACATTTTCTATGTCATGAGGTCCAATATGTTCTAATTTCTAAACTAATGGCAGAGCAATGGTATGGCTTGAATAGGATGACTGGATATTATATGTAGAGGTGGGCAATGGGCGGGGGGGGGGGGGGGGGCTGCAGGCTGGCCCGGCACGGCCCAGACCGCCGCGGGCTGGGCTTGGGCCTATAAATTAGGCCCAGCCCACAGCCCGGCTCATTCAGTGTGTATATATATACATTTTTTTATATATACAATATAATATACATATTATATATAATATAATAGGCCCCGTCTGGCCCGATTAGGCCCACGGGCCTAACAGGTGGGCCGTGGGCCAGGGTTTTCCGAATGGGACTGCCCGAACCAGGCTTTGGGCCCTGCCCATCAATTGATGGGCGGGGCTTTGACCGGGCCAGCCCCTTGCTCACCCCTAATTATATGCATGGTTTCAGACTTTCAGCAACTATTCCCACCAGATACTCCAACAACTGAAACCATATTTCCCATTGTGTATGGAGATGAATATGCACACAGACACACACACATATGCATGTGCATGCACACACACACACACACACACACACACACACACACACACACACACACACACACATATGCACGCACACGCACATAAGGGTGGGCAACGGGCCAGGCCCGATGGGCAAGCCAACCCGGCCCCGCCATGGGCCGGGTTTGAGTCTAGGTTTTAGACCCGGGCCCATTAGCTACTGGGCCGAAACTCGGCCCGTTATATACATGGTCCGGATCCGAGCCAGCCCGATGGGCCTGAGCTATTTATTAATTTTTAATAATATAAAATTTTAAAAAATTAATTAATTGTATAACAACTTGGTAACTATTATTATTTACATAATTAGTTGCATTAATCTTATGAAAACTAGAAAGATAATTAGTTGGGTACATGGGAACTTGTTAATTATTTATTATTTACCTAATTAGTTGCACTAATTAGTTGGGTTTCGGCCAGGCCAGCCCGCTTCACATTGGCCCATTGGGCCAATGGGCCGGGTCATGAGTTGTTCTTCAAACCCGAGCCCGTTAAGAACCGGGCCAAAGCCCCGCCCGTTAGTAAATGGGCCAGGCCAGGCCACACTGAAAGCCCGGCAGGCCGAGCTCTAAACGGACCCAGCCCGGCCCGATGCCCACCCCTACACGCCACATGCATGCACGTACACACACATGCATGTGCACACACACACACACACACACACACACACACACACACACACACACACACGATAACTATGTCTTAAACAGGCGTATCTCCTCAATTGTTCTTAGCATCTATTCAGCAGAACATGTATTAGATTTGGCATTTTTCAGGTTTACATGCATTTTCAGATCTATAAAAATTCAATGGCTCATTGCACTAAAACTTGATGAAATAAAAAACAAATAATTTTTCACTAAATTGATTTGATCTAAAGCATGGTTTTTACACATTTGCAGGTTTAAATTAAGCAAAAAACACCTGCAACTATGTTTTTCAGAAGTGTTTAAGACATTTCTGACATGAAACTGATTGGGAACTACTAATTTTCTTATATATATAAAACATTATATAAACATAAATATAAATATATGTACATATATAAATTGGTAGGTGATGCGCTATGACAAAGTTGGGATAAGGCGTGATGATGATGATATATATTAGTAGGCATGCACCATGTTTTGGTGTGCCTCTGTGCAGTGTGCACCCATCTTGGACAGTCCAATCAAACAGTTTTATGGTCAAAAGAACTCAGTAGATATAATTGACTGTCTTACATAGTAAAAAAACAAATTCTGAATTGTGTGATTATTAAGAGTAAGGACCTTCAAAGGCTACAAAAGCAATGGCTCACAATACACCAAAATTTCACTACTCAAAAATTTATGATCAGACTTAAAAAAATACAAACCAACATGTGAGCCCTAGCAAACAAACCACGCTGAACCTATGTCACATGGATACGGCTGTAGATACATTATGACTATTATATAAGGGGACACAAAACGGGGTCAAAATGAAGTATCCATGTGACAGCACTCAACATATCCACGATGTTAGATTGATTGATGGAGAGGTTGTTGACCTTAATGCACACACAGACATGCAAAATCCCACACACACTATATACATATAATGAAACAAGAGTGCACAATTACAATGCCAATGAAGGGCTACACAAGTCCACAAATATAATATGGTCGCTAATGGACCAATAACAATCTCATAAAAGAGATACACAAAAATATGAAATCCACAAGATCATAAAGGCACAAAGCTCACAAGTGTAATATCGCGTATTTTCACACTTGGCCATTTTTAAGATTTTTTCAAAAATTTGGTGAAGTCTCGGAGAAAAAGCGTGAGGCTCGATTTTTAGACCGATACCTTTGAGTCTGATTTTGACCCAATTTTCATCGACAAGGTCGAGGCGAGCCAATCAAAATGTGGTAGAGAGTTTTATTTTTGACCTTTAAATTCAAGTAAAATTCGAGCAAAATTCGGGTTAATTTCGGACAGGAATCAGAATTATATGTGTGTTATATACCGTTGGATGCGTCTCGGAATTCTGAGCGCAACGGTACTTTATTTTCCTCGATTCGAGCTACGGTTGGCCCAAAAATCATGTTTTTCTGAAAAAGAAGTGGTTTGTCGAAACGGATCCGGGATTGGATCGGACTGGATCCAAAGCCTATGAACCGATTTTTATGGATCTGGTTTGGGTCCAAATCTGAATCCATTTTTGTTATGGGTATGGGTTTGGATCTTGGATTCGGATCCGGATCCGAATCCATGTCCAATATCTTTCCTAGCTTTAAATTCAATTTAAAGTTTTATTTTTGGGTTAAATATAGTTATAAAGTCTCTAGGGTTAATTTGGTTATTTTTGGAAGGTTATAAATAATTTTCATTAATAAAAAATTAATAATTAATTTATTAATTAATATCAATTCCGAAAATTATTTGTTGGGCTGAGTGTGACTCTCCAAAAGAGTCTCTATGCTTACCTAAAAGAGTTTAGGAAAGATAGAATTCATAAAAGAAGGGAAAAGTCAACATTTAAAGAAATTTTAAAAAAATCGGAAACTAGCCTTAGAAAGGGAGTTTCCAGAATTTTTGGAAACTCTCTCAAGAGAGAGGGCCGGAAAAGGGGGTAACGTGACCCCCTCTCCCTCACCTTTAAGTAAAGAAAAAAAAAAAGAGAAAGAGGGAAAGAGAGAGAGAGAGAAGAAGAAGGAGGAGGAGGAAGCCATGGAAGCCCCAGCCCTAAGCTCTATTCCACCATTTTTTGTTATTCTCGTGCAAGGTACGGGTTTCTCTCTTGCTTCGGATGAGAAAGAGAACATGGATTTGATTTCCATGTAGTGTTTTTTTGAGAAAATCCATGGGAAAAGGGTAAATCTAGTTATTTACCCTAAAATACATGGATGGGGTTTTGTAAGGCTTGTGTTCACGGTGGTATTTTCAATTTTATGTACCTAGCAACAAAAAATTTTCTGTGTCATTTTTACTCCAAAACAGAATTTTATTACATAGAAAATATGGTTTATTAGGTGTTTGTTCTTGACAGTTTTGGTTTTCAGAAATATCCTGTTGAAGGACACTTGAATGATGTTGTTATGTTTGTGTAAGCATGAATCATGGATGAAACTTTGATTATGCTTGTGTTCTTGTTCTGAGCATATGAGTAATACTCATGTACGAAGCATATCCATCTAGTAAAAAACAAAACTGTAGGTTCATGCATGCTGAATATGCATATTATGTGAGGTTGCAGCGTGTTTCAAATTCCAGTATTTCGAATATGTTCATAAACATGTGCTGGCCTGCTGGTAACAGGCCCCAACTCTTCTTTTGTGCTACACGGCCCAGCCGAGTGGGCTCGACTGGCCAGACAGGCAGAGTCTGGGTATGTTTGAGCCCAGCCGACTAGGTTGGCTGGGCATGTGTTACAAAGAAAAAAATTAACACTGCCAATGTGAATTGTTCAAGAGATATCTACATCTGATAGGATCCCTATGGCTTTGTTGTGTTCATCGTTCCAAGGTTGTTATGGTGTGTATCAATGATAACCCGCAGGTCAATACCAAAAATTTTCTAGTATGTCAAACTTTGGGTTGAAACATGGTTGTCAAACAACTCAAGGGTTTTCTCTGCATTACGTTTAGAAAGCCTATTATGGTGATTCTGAATAACAATGTTATGTAGTCACAGTATATTACCCAACAACTTGTAGTTTTTTTTTGCTGGTATTTGTTTTATATGTTTTGATGGAAGAAAAGGTCTTGTTAGCGTGTTTATAAACATATACCAACATCAATTATTAAATGATTTTGAGTATGTGGGTGTGTTTCAGAATTTTGACACAGTGGGTCTGTGTACTCTTGCGAAAGAACACAATTTGTTTTTTTGTTTTTTTTTTGTTCTTTTCTAAGATGTTAATTGTACAGTTGAAGCAAGTTGTTCTTATCAGAATGACTACTCATGGACCCTCCCAAGACTGCCATTTTTATCATATTTTGGAGTGCTAAATTATTATTCTTGCGCAAAAAAAAATGGTGTTCTAATCTTGATGAATTTTTTATAGAGTTCTGCATGTTCTTGCCTATATAATGTGTTACATTATTGCGTATGTTGTTAGTTTGTACCTACTGATACATGCATATTCACACAATCTCCGGTACACGTTGGTCCAGAGGAGTTCATGTTTTACACTTTAGAGCATATATTTTCTGTAAAACCCAGTTTAAAAAAAAAAAGATCGGACTCGGGTCGGGTCCAGACCCAACCCGTGCCCAGCCCCTCGAAAACCCCTTTTCAGAGGAGCTGGCAGCCCACGGCAGGGGGGGGATCTCCGGCGACACAGGGGGCGGGCCCTGTGTGCGCCCCCTCCCTATATAAAGGCGAGAGGGGAGAGGGGAGGGCTTACGAGCCTCCCCCGATCTCCCGACTCTCTCTCTCTGATCTCTCGTCTCTCCCCTCTATCTTTGCTCTCTCTCCCCCCGACTCCATCCCTCGCTCTCCACTCCGGCGAGCTTCCTTCACGGCAGCCACTCCCCGGCAACCTCCCTTCCCTCGGCAGCCCAGGTAAGCACCCCTTCTCCTCTCGTTTCCCCTCCCCCCTCTTTTCTTCCTCTGGTTCGCCGGAAGGCCGGCAGGTGGCCGGCGGCCCCTGCCGAGCCTTCCTCCTCCCTTTTCCGTCAGGCAAGGGGCACCGCCCCCCTTGCCTTCCTCTTTTTAGCAGGTAGGGGGCTCCGCCCCCCTTGCCCTCATCTTCTTAGCAGGCAAGGGGATCTGCCCCCTGCCCTTTTTACTATTCCGGCAGGGGCCATGGCCCCTGCCCTTTTTACTATTCCGGCAGGGGCCATGGCCCCTGCCCTTCCCTTTCGTGTAGGGGCCGATGGCCCCTACCCTTCCCTTAAGAAAGGAAACAGGAGCCTTCGGCTCCTGCCTCATTCCTTGGAAAACCAGCAGGGGCCGACGGCCCCTGCCCCTCTCTTCACCGACAGGGGCCACCTCTAGCCCCTGTCTCTTTTTTTTCTGTCGAGCAAAAGCTCGGCAGGGGCCATTGGCCCCTGCCTCCTCTCCTGTTAAGCCGCAGGGGGCCTTTGGCCCCTGCGCACCCTCTCCCTACTCATTTCCTTGGCAGGGGCCATCGGCCCCTGCCCCGTTCTTTTAAAATCTGGCAGGAGCCGAAGGCTCCTGCCCCTCTTTTCTTTGAACCCAGCAAGGGCCTCCTAAGGCCCTTGCCCCTCTTTTTTTGAAGACCCAGTAGGGACCGATGGCCCTTGCCCTCCTTTAGATATCCGGCAGGGGCCGATGGCCACTGCACCTGTCTCCTTTAACGGCATGGGTCATTGGACCCTATCCCATTCTTTTTCATAACTGTAGGGGCCGATGACCCCTGCATTGAGTTGCGGAGAAATCGAGTCTTCTCCCGATCCTTATTCATCTTATGCATGTTAAACAACGTACTTTTGTAGTGTTACGCAACGGAGCCCATTCGCGCCCCGCGAACTAAACCGACGATCACCTACGCTCGTAGACGACTTCCTCGCAATACCCCAAGGTAGGAGAAGTTGCACAATGACTTAAATAACTAAATCAAACTTAAATAATTAAAGGTTGAAAGGACTTAATTACATATCTATATACATATATGTATATAAGTACGCTTTTAAATTCAAGGACGCGGTTTCGCGATCCTTGTCCTTTGCTTCCGCATTTCCTGTTTCTATTTGCCATCGCGCTTTGCGCCCAGGCTTTTGTTTTCGCATTTACTGTCTTTTAATTCAAGGACGCGGTTTCGCGATCCTTGTCCTTTGCTTCGCATTTCCTGTTTCTGTTGCCGTCGCGCTTTGCGCCCAGGGTTTTGCTTTCGTATTTACTACTTACTGTCTTTTAATTCAAGGATGCGGTTTCGCGATCCTTGTCCTTTGCTTTCACATTTCCTGTTTCTGTTTGCCGTCGCGCTTCGTGCCCAGGCTCTTGCTTATCGCATTATTGTCTTTCGTTTTTGCCTTGCCATCGACTCAACGTATTCGGGAGGAATACTTATTCCACTATTTTTACCCGATATATTTTGGGAAAACCCTTGATCTGGGGCAAGATCAAGTTGTTGGGTGATGGGTTCTTTTGCAAAGCCCATTTACCAAAACCAGTGTCGTGACTTGCATAGCATCCAGACACTGCGTCATCGGATGTCAGATTCGAGAAAATCACATGCCATATGTTGGCAAGTTGTGGGTCGTTTCGAAAGATTTAAAATGTTAAAATAGCTTTCTAAAACATTATATTTTTGCGAAACACACTCCCGAGGCTCCTATTAAGGACCTATATCCCTGTCCTCGTAGTGTACTCTTGAACATGCGAGGCATGTTAGTACTACGACGATTGGATGAAATGGTCTTATGACCTCGATCAGTGCTTTGTGCACGTTGATGAAAACACATATAAAAAAGAATGGGATCGCCTTTATAGGCAAGATGCTCGTTTTGGTCTAATGGACCAGAGCATGAAGAATGAGGCAACGGCTAAGAAACTCCGTCGTGCTCAATTCAACATGGCTTCGTCAAGAGAGAGGACGAAGGGTAATAACTCCGATGGACAGACTATTTATGGCTTTTTCGGGCAAAAGACCCATCTTCCCCAGTCATCGGAGGTTAGGGGGGATAGGGGCTACATAAGTTAGCCTAACACTTTTTACAAAAGTTTGGATGCATCCCTATCAAGCCTTGGGGACTTACTCTCTCGACCATCGGTCGTTTCCATAGGAATAGGATTCAGTCAGCCAACCGAGGTATCTTAAAATACTTGACATAATGAACACTCGGCTTGGTCTCGGCTATTTCGACTCACGTGCCATGTATGTACCAACATGGCCGGTTAACAAGTAATAATTAATTTGAGCATGCTCACCTTTTCAGTTTGTTGCACTTAGTTTGTTTTCTCCAGTTTATTTACTTAGTTTGCTCGTTACTATCTGCTGCATAAATTATTTATGCGTAATTTAGTTCTTTCTGTTTTTGTGCTCACCTACTAGTTTTTCGCAAAACTAACCCATTTCATGGGTACAGGTGACAAATAGGTGCATCAGGCGATGGCGCGACTGCGAGATGATTTAAGGATCCACTGTTTCTGCTCGTAGTTCTTCTTTTGGACATTTTGGTTTTTGATACAGTTTTCCCTAGAGGAAATCCAAATTTTGTACAAACCTGACACTTTCTTTAAATAGAAGAAATGGTTTCCTAAGTATTATTGCAGATCATCCATGGTAAATCTTTGTTCTCTCGCTAACGTGCCCAAGGTTGTCAAACTTGTCCTTTTTCTTTTAAAGAAATCGTTTCCGCTGATTTTAAAAATAAACTCTGTAAAGAAAAGGAATTTTCAACTATTTCAAGGAAATTATAAAGTTCGAAATTTTGGGGCGTTACATTTTCCTTTACTGTTACAATATGGTCGAGATAGGTTTTGTTTAGCATAGGCAATTTATATTGGAACTGTGAAAAACCAAACACATGAGATTGTTAATGCATTTTTTAAATCTGCCTAAAACTCTGCAAATTCCTTGACGTGTAAAGGCTTGTTGTTTCTTTAAAACCCATGGCAATATCTGTCAAGAATGCACAGGATGTGAGCACTGCGCACCCTAGTATGATCTGACTTTTCTGTTATCATGGGTGCAACGATTCTTTTACAAAAAGGGAAATATATATAATATGCAATTTGGAGTGGATCTGTCAAAATTTCCTTTGCTTATGGGAATAAAATATGCCAAGTGTATTAGACTTAATCATATGCATACAAAGGGGTGATATTTCTTATGTGCTTAAACTTGATAAGTAATCCTTGTTCGAAATTATTGTTGTAAGCGAGTGTACTTGTGCATATACACATGAAATTTAGATGCTTTTGTAGGGTCAAAACGGCATGGTTGTTCACATGTTTTAATTGGAATGATTCATGAATGAACTCTTGCATTTGACATGAGTACGTGCATGGCATGAAAGCATGCATTTAATATGGGTGTGTGAATTTATGCTTATGCTTATGAAATTATTGTTTCATGCACAGCTTGCATACATGAATGTGCATTGAAAAGCGTGTGAAAATAATGCATAAGTGGCATACTCTTTATGATTTTTTGCTTATGAGGGCATTGGTGGCCAATTGGATCATCAGGGGTTGCGTGAGCCTCGAGGACAGGTTGTTCTCTGCTTTAGTGGTTTTGATGCATTGCAAAAATCAAATATGATATTATGGTTTTACTGCACTGTTCTCTGTTGCCACGGGTTGTGGTCCCGTGAAAAGCTTGGCATGCTGTTTTGCAAGCTTATGTTATTAATTTTACATGTTGATTCACAAATGTAAAAGAGATGAATTAATAGCAAGATAAAAGAAAGTAAAGAACAATGTAATTTATGTTTCCTTGATGTCACTTCTTTAGTGTGAGAATCTTGGAGGTTGCGGTTTGGGGGAAACCGTGAGGATACAAAAACTCTGTGTGCATTATTGTTGCCCCTGAACTCGATATTGAGGTTTTTCTCCTGACCACGGTTTTAGTGAGAGTCCGCCACTTTGCCTGAGGGTGGTGTGTTTGACACAACTGTTGTTGTTTTGGTATACTAAGAAAGTGGTGTCAGTGGATGTTTTTCACGGTGTCCCCGACATTGGATGTTGTTTTCTAATGTTCCGATGGATGGTGTTGTTTCCTGATATCGGTCGAGGGCTAAGTTTGGAACCCATTAATAAAATATAAATTGTGTGCGAAATTACTCTGTGAACCCTACTTAACCTCGAGTATTTTTTACCTTTTTGGTGTATCCGCGGGCAACGGTAGTTAAAAAGAGGAACTTAAATTGTATGCATTTAATAGGACATGCATATGGAAAAAGAAAAACTTAAATGAAAGATAATAAAAGGTTTATGCATTGCACATAAATCATGCATATTCCTGCTATGCATTAGATCATGCATATTTACTTGTCCCCTTAGTTGTTATATGTTGATGAATGCATGGTGTTGTTCCCTAATGCATGTTAAATGCCCTTGTGGCTTAAATTGTGATTCATGTTGCGTAGTTAATGTTCCCTCATGCTTAATGTTTATTTTCTTTGTGAATGAATGGTCAATTATCTTATGAATTGGTTATGACTGTATCCCTCTAAGATATTACATGAATCTTATTTATGTCATTTATTCTTATTTGATTCACTAAATGGACCTGTACGCAGGATTCTTCGGATTCTGACACCCCACTTTTGTTTTTTGCAGCCTCAGATGCCTAGTGGGTTGACCTGCTTCTAAGAAGAGTCACGAGGGGACTACACGACTACATGGTAGATTCTTGGAACGACGTGACTCTTTTCTTTTGTCTTTCTTTTTTGCTTTCTTTACTTTCATTTACTTATGTCTCAGACTCTTTACATTTAAATAAATAAAGTTTGGTTTGATTTTAGTTTGGAATGAAAGACGAGTATAAGATCCCTTATGGTTGGTTGGTTATCTAATGGTAATTGGAACTGTAAAGGCTCCGGGTCTCTGGGATTGTTTTCGAACTTATTTAAAAAAATATATTGTATTAACACACATCAAATGCTTTAGAAAAACATAGCATTACATAGAGAGGATAGAGCCTCACATTCCTTTAAGAGAGGTAGTCCAACGACTAGTTGGACTGTCTTTCCAACAGTCATATTGATTTTTCATTAAAGAAACAAAAAAATAAAAAAGACTTTTACTAAAAAACATATTATGAAATGACCAAAATACTCTTTATATACGTATATTGTATAAATATACGTATATCAGTTAGGTATGAATATATACACATTATTTTAACACTCCTCAAACTTATGGTGAAATCACTGAAAGTTTGCTAAGAAGATACAAGAATCTTGGTAGAGAAAGAGCTTTGGTGAAGAAGTCCGCAATCTAAAACTCGAACTGAACATATGGTAAAATAATCATTTCCTTGAAGTATTCTTCTTGAACATAGTGACAATCCATCTCAATATGTTTTGTTCGCTCATAAAATGTGTGATTGTTGGCTATATATATGGCGTTTTTGTTATCACTGTGAGTTTTCTCCAGAGCCTGCGAACGAGAAATTAAGAGAAGGAAGAGAGAGAGGCTGCAATGAGTCACGATTTCTCAACAACAGAAATCGTGACCTATTTCATTAATATATAGGCAAAAGCCCTAATACATAGCCTTCATAATAACCCTGATAAGATGGGGTTATTTACAAGTATGCCATTATGTTGTGGACATGCTACATACAAGTAGTTTGGATCCGGATCCGGATCCAAACTGTAAATACAAAAATACAAAACACGTATACTACACTGTCTAATAGTCTCCCTCAAGTTGTGCATGATTTTGGATCATGGACAACTTGCTCTTTAGAAACCAAAAACGGCACTTTGTGAGTCCTTTAGTGAATAAATCAGCCACTTGGTCTTCTGTTCTAATATAATGGGGCTCAATCTCTTTTTCTTCAATCTTCTACCTGATAAAATGCTGATCAATCTCAATGTGCTTGGTCTTGCTGTGATGAATGGGATTAAGAGATATTTGAATAGCATTTTGGTTATCACAAAAGAGAGAACAACTAGCAATCGGCTCTTTGAGCTATGTTAACAAATGTCTAGTCCATGTTACTTCTGCCGTAGCAGCAACCATTGCCCTGTATTCTGCTTCTGTGCTAGATCTAGCCACTGCCTTCTGTTTTCTACTACTCCAGGAAACAAGATTGGCACCAATGAAAACGCCATACCCTGAAACTGACTTTCGATCATCAGGATCTCCTGCCCAGTCTGCATCTGAATAAGCAATTATGTCATGAGCAGTATTCATGGATCTGCTTTTGGTGTACAAAAGTCCATCTCCAATAGTACTCTTCAAGTACCTCAGTATCCTCTTTACTGCATCCATGTGTCCCGTCCTTGGCTCATGCATGAATTGAGAAACTTGATTGACTGAATATGTAATATCGGTCCTGGTAAAAGTAAGATATTGAAGCATTCCCACTAGACTCCGATATTTGGTGGGATCATGATACAAGTCTCCGTCTTGCACACTTAGTTTCTGGTTAAGCACACTAGGGGTAGCAAGAGGCTTGCAATCTTTCATTTCACCATTTTCTAACAGATCCAGGGTGTATTTATGTTGGGTCAAAGTAAGTTTATTTCCTTGACTATCCACTTCTACTCCAAGAAAGTACCGAAGGTTTCCAAGGTCCTTCATTTTGAACCTTTGACTCAGAAGGTCTTTAGTTTCTTGAACGTGATTCTCACTACTTCCTGTAATAATTATATCATCAGCATATATTAACAAGAAGGTAGTAAACTCCTTACCTCGAAGAATAAAGAGGGAGTGATCCAATTGCGATCGATAGAAACCATGTCTTTGAATTTCTAGAGAGAAACTCTCAAACCAAGATCGAGATGCTTGTTTCAGTCCATAGAGAGCTCGATTTAATTTGCATACATATTCCTTTGAATCTACTTCTGTATAGCCTGGCGGTTGTTCCATGTATACTTCTTCCTTCAAATCCCCATAAAGAAAGGCATTCTTCACATCTAGCTGACTTATTCTCCACTCCTTACCTCGAAGAATAAAGAGGGAGTGATCCAATTGCGATCGATAGAAACCATGTCTTTGAATTTCTAGAGAGAAACTCTCAAACCAAGATCGAGATGCTTGTTTCAGTCCATAGAGAGCTCGATTTAATTTGCATACATATTCCTTTGAATCTACTTCTGTATAGCCTGGCGGTTGTTCCATGTATACTTCTTCCTTTAAATCCCCATGAAGAAAGGCATTCTTCACATCTAGCTGACTTATTCTCCAACCATAATTGACAGCTAATGAAAGAACAATGCGAATTGTACCCATTTTCACAACTGGACTAAATGTTTCATCATAGTCTTGTCCAAACTCTTGAGTGAATCCCTTGGCTACGAGACGAGCTTTGTATCGTTCAACACTTCCATTCGGTTTGTATTTGATCTTGTAGACCCATCGTGAGCCAACAACATTTCTATCTGGAGGTCGAAGGACAACTGTCCATGTTTGACACTGGTACAAAGCTTTCATCTCTTCATTCATGGCTTGAATCCATTTTTTGGAATTAATGGCTTGATGAAAATGTCTAGGCTCAGTCTCTTTCTCAATCTGTGACAAAAATAACTGAAAATCCATGGTGAAATTCTCATAACTGACCCACCTTTCAATAGGATGCCGAGCTCTTTCAGATCGTCTGATCGGAATAGCTACTGTATTAGAAATTGAAGAAGTAATGTTGTTGGATGGATCAAACATAGGATCTTGTTCAATATCATCTGAAGTCAAGAGTGAGTCCCTTTCTCTTCTCCTATAAACTTGCCCAGCAAACTTGTTAATCTCTGGAGGATGTTCTATTTCAAGTTCCTGTATGCCATTGTATCCATCTTGACAGGATGTTCTTTGAGCACAGGAGGAAGAACACTCATCATTGGTTGCAGGAAAGAGCTCTGCACTGAGCCATGGATCATAAAATAGAGTATTCATATTGGTTTGGGCAGAAACATATTCTCCATCTCCAAAATCATTCTCATCAAAAACTACATTCCTAGATATCTTAATTTGTCTGTTGTCAAGATCATAACACCTGTACCCTTTGTGGTGATCTGCATATCCGACAAATCTACACTTGGATGCCTTAACCTGAAACTTGTTTCGCAGAGAAGAGTCAATATGAACATAACACGTGCAGCCAAAAAATTTTAGTTCATCATAATGAGGATGCTTCCCAAATAAGACAAAAAAAGGTGATTTATCTTCTAAAAGCTTCATGGGCAGACGATTAATAATGTAAACAGCATAGTGAAAGGCCTCTGTCCAGAGTCCTATGGGAGTATGACTTTCGTGCATCATGCTCATAGCGCTTTTCACAATGTGACGGTGTTTCTGTTCTGCAATTTCATTCTGTTGGGGTGTATGCGGGCAAGATACTCTACGATTTATCCCATTATCTTGGAGATAATTGATAAAATCCCAGGAGGAGTATTCCCCCCCACCATCACATTGGAAATGTAGAATATTAGAAGAAAACTGAGTTTTGACAAATGTATGAAAACAACGAAAAATAGAGAAAACTTCTTATTTATTCTTCATGAAATATATCCAAGTGAAGCGAGAGAAATTATCAATAAAAGTAACATAATATTTGCTGCCAGAATTAGAAGGATTATGAGCCGGTCCCCATACATCGGAACAGACAATTTCAAAAGGCCTTGAAGCTCTCTCATTTATTGAATGAAAAGGAAGAACATGACTCTTACACATTTGACAAATTGAACACATTTTATTATCTGGTCTAGGAATCAGGCCAGACTCAGGAATAAAACCATCAGATACGAGTCGCTCAACGAAGACTCGACCACAATGACCAAGACGCAAATGCCAAAAATCAGGCTTATTACACTTATTTGAAGATTGCAAATTGAACACATGAATATGCTTTGACGACATGGACTGAGGAGAGGACTTCAAGGTAGGTCGAACACAAGTAGAAGGGTCCTCCTGGAAGACATACATATTTTCTCGGCGTTCCCCTCTAGCGAACGTCTTCTTCGTTTGTAGATCCTTGACATAAACAAAAGACGGAGTAAATTCAACAGAAGAATTGGTATGATCAACAAGCTTAGAAACAGAAACAATATTTTTTGTAATATTTGGGGCATGAAGAACATTTGAAAGATGAAGTGGGGATTTAGGCAAGAGGATAGAAACATTTCCAATGTGGGTGATGGGGTGGTGTGACCCGTCTCCAGTGACGATGTTACTTTTTCCAAAATAAGGAGTTAAAGTAGAGAATTTACCCGCATTACCTGTGACATGAGTAGCTGCCCTTGAATCAATGTACCAGACTCCTTTATCATCGCGTTTCAGATCAAGTTCAGACAATGCAGCCAAAAGAAGCTCTTTCACATCGCCACCAAACTTTGAAGGGTTCTCCTTTCGTCCTGACGAGCTCTCACCCTTTTGGAACTTTCCTTTGTTCTGTGGATTGTGCCAACAGTTGGCTTTGACGTGACCTCGCTTGTTACAGAGATAACAGGTGGGCACGTTTTTCAGATTATAAGGAGAGGCATTCGGGGTGGGTAGTAACCCACGCCCCCCTGGAGTACCTCGTCCTCGTCCTCTGCCTGCATCAAAATGACTATCACCGCGTCCCTGGCCAAAGAAAACACTAGTAGCAAGAACCTGTCCACCAGTGTCATGTGACATCCCCTTTAAGGTCATCTCATATTGAAGGAGTTTCGCTTGCAAGTCTTCAAACGATGGTAAGCTGGGTAGACATAACAATGAGGTCGAAAGAACATGGAATTTTGATCCTAATCCATTCAAGGCTTGCCTGACTTTATCTTTGCCTGTCACTTCATATCCGACAACAGCTAGTTGAGCGCTTATGTTCTTGACCTTGTTCAAGTATTCCATGACAGACATGGAACCCTTAGTAAGGAGTTGAAATTCACGCTGAAGAAAAGAAATTCTAGCCTCTGAAATCTGAGAATATGTCTTCACTAGCCGGTCCCATAATTCTTTTGTTGAGCACTCATCTGGAATTCCCACCAATACTTCTTGAGAGATAGTGGAGATAAGGAAAGCAACTGCAGCTTGATCACGCTTCATCCAATTTTCATATTGGGGATTTGGTATTCGTTGTATAGAATCAGCCTCGTTTCCATCCTTAGTTTCTTGTATGATAAATTCTGGAGGGGCTGAAATTGATCCATTTAAATGTCCAGAAAGACTTTGACTTTTAATGAATGGAAGAATTTGTCTCTTCCGGATCAAGAAATTGGAATTGGTAAGTTTTTCAGAAATGAGTTGGCCAAGAAAGTTGGATGAGAGAAAAGTTTGAGAAGAAGAATCCATGACTTAGAACAAGAAAAAGAATATTATTGGCGTGTGCAATCGGTATATAAATGCAGCAAATTTTTTTTTTAAACAGTAGAGAGCTGAGAATTCAGCGTGAATCTGATTATCAGAACTGATACCCGGATTATCAGGTCTAATCTGATTTGATAAAGGAAGCTAAGACTTTTCCTTTCTTTTTCTTTTCTTTTTTAAAAAATATATATATATAAAAAAGTGCACACAACAATAATAAAGCAGAAATAAAATGAATATCGTTGATGTACAGATCTGTCAGCAGCCGATAAAACCCAAATATGTGAAATTGAATGGAAAGGTGAGAGACAAATCTGATTTGGTACAAATCCAAAGAAGCTAATCCAAATCGAGAGATCTACTGATTCGATGGACAAAAATATCATGAAAATGGATTTGACCCAAACCCAAATCAGTTTCAGCAATCAAACTGGATGTAAAGAGATGTGAAGATGGAGGAATAGATTGAAGGAAGAAGTACGAACAGATTGAAAGAAGAAGTACATGGGGCTGGGTCTCGTATTCCAGTAGAGAAGAAGTACGAACAGATTGAAGGAAGAAGTACCTGGGGTTGGGTCTCGTATTCCAGCAGAGGAACAGATTGAAGGAAGATCTGAAGACGGCAGAAGTACCTGGGGCTCGTATTCCAGTAGAGGAAGGAAGATCTTGTATGGACGTACCTGTGTAGAAGAATTTTAGCCCTTGGATCAGACGTGCTCTGATACCATGTGAGTTTTCTCGAGAGCCTGCGAACGAGAAATTAAGAGAAGGAAGAGAGAGAGGCTGCAATGAGTCACGATTTCTCAACAACAGAAATCGTGACCTATTTCATTAATATATAGGCAAAAGCCCTAATACATAGCCTTCATAATAACCCTGATAAGTTGGGGTTATTTACAAGTATGCCATTATGTTGTGGACATGCTACATACAAGTAGTTTGGATCCGGATCCGGATCCAAACTGTAAATACAAAAATACAAAACACGTATACTACACTGTCTAATAATCACATCATAGTTTTGAAGGTTCTAAAACATCAACACCCATATCTAAAAGTAATGATCTCATCCACACGACCTCGGTGGTTGTTGTAGCCATTGCCCTGTACTCAGCTTCCGTGGAAGATAAAGACACTTTCTATTGTTTTTAGCATCACTAAGAAATGAAGGAATCACCTACAAACACACAAAAACCTTTAGTTGAGTGACGGTTATTGGGATCTCCTCCCTGGTCAGAATCAGTATAAGCAATAAGATTTAAAGATGATGAAGAGGATAAAAATAACCCTTTATATGTAGTTTTTTTGACGTATCGAACTATTCTTAATACGGCACTCATGTGAATCGATGTAGGCGCATGTTGAAACCGACTTCTAATGTGTACTGTATGTGTAATGTTTGGCCTGATAATAGACAGGTACATTAATGATCCGATAAGTTGCCTATAAGAAATTGAATCATCTAATAATACTCTGTCTTCAACTCTCGTTTTTGCATTTATCACTTTAGGAGTATCGGCATATTTTGTGTCAGTGATTCCCGAACGCGCAACAATATCAGCTGCAAACTTGATTTGAGACAAAATGTACCCTCTTGGCGAATATGCTACTTCAATTACTAAAAAATATCTCAAAAAACCAAGATCAGTCATATCAAAAGATTTTTTAAGCATAATTTTAATTTCTTCAATTTTCTTCTGATCATTTCCAGTGATGATCATATCATCAACATAAAAAAAAAAATGATAAGTGAGGTACCTGTAGATCTTACAAAAAGAGCAGTGTCAGTGTAACAAGATTTAAATCTAAGGTTTAACACAGTACCACTAAAACAATCATACCATGCTTTAGGGGTTTGTTTAAGCACATATAAAGCTTTTTGAAAAGGAAAAACCATACAATTTTCAATAGTCAAACAAGGGGGTTGATCCATATACACTTCTTCATTTAAATTTTCATTTAAGAAAGCATTCTTAATGTTTAACTGATATATAGTTCATTTTATAATGGATGCTACTGCAACTAGAGCCCTAATTGTGGTCATGCGAGCTACTTGGGCAAATGTTTCTTCATAATCTATTCCATATTCTTGAGAGTATCCATTTGCAACTAATCTTGTTTTATATCTTTCTAAGGACCCGTCACTCTTTGTTTTGATTTTAAACTGTCACTCTATAATGGATCCTATTGTCTTTTTTCCCTTGAGAAGATGATGAATTGCCCAAGTATGGGCCTTGTGTAATGCATCTAATTCTATTTTCATAGCTTCAACTCATTCTTTTATGTTTTTAGCTTCTTTGTAGTTAGATGGTTCATGATATGAATGAATTGCTAGAAGGCAAGCCCTATAGTTTGGAGAAAATGATTCATAAGAGACAAACCTATTTGGAGGACTATGTATTCATTCAAATCTTCTAACATTAGCTTCTTCAATATTTGTTGATTGATTATACCTTTCAAAAGCACATGTATGCTCTCTATTATCTTGTCTAAGAGTATTGTAAGAGATTATGAGTTGGTTCTCTTTCTTCACTTGAATCATTAATAAAATCAAAATTATCAATATCATTATCATCAACAATTTTATTATTTGATTTAGGTAACAAATCAAATAAAAAGGCATACTCATATTCTTCCTTAGGTTTTTCAAAATCAAATCCATTTTATTTTTTAAGAAAAGTAATATTTCTAAAGACATAAAGTTTATCATTTGTTTAATCATAACATCGATAGCCATTTTTATTTTCGGCATATCCAAGAAAAACACATTTTATAGCTTTAGGAGAGAGTTTGTTATATTTTTCAAGAAGCATAAAACATTTACATCCAAATACCCTTAGCCTTTTCAAATCGGGAGAAATTTTAAAAAGTTTTTCAATAGGAGATTTGTTTTCCAACGTTTGAGAAGGCATTCTATTTATTAGATATACCGCATTGAGAGCGGCTTCGGCCCAAATTTTTTTTGTAATTTCTTTTGAAATAAGTAGGGTCCTAGTAGTTTCAATAATGTGACGATGCTTTCTATCGAAAATACCATTTTGTTGGGGTGTCTTAGCACAAGATCTTTGATATAAAATACCATGAGTTTTTAGATATAATTGAAATTCATTTGAAAGAAACTCTCCCCTTGAGTCGGAGCAAAAGACTTTAATATTTGTTTTAAATTGATTTTTAACAAGATTGTGAAAATTTTTAAAAAACGAAAAACTTCATATTTGAATTTAAGTATATCCAAGTATGTCTACTAAAATCATCTATAAATGTAACATAATATGAATAAACGCCTTTTGACATAACGGGAGCGAGACTCCATACATCCGAATGCACTAATTTAAAATTTTTATTAGTCAAGGAAGTTCTAGATCCAAAAGGCATCATTTGCATTTTTCCAAGTATACAATCTTCTCATACAAAATCTTTATCTTTACAAAAAATTTTCAAAAATGAAAAATGAGATAATTTGGATATACTTGGGTGTCCTAATCTTTCATGCCAAAGATCTAAATTAATGTTTTTGACATGATTACAAAAAAGAGTTTTTTGGTAAACATAAAGAATCCATATAATAAAGATCTCTTTTATGGCCTTGCCCAATCAGCTTCTCTGACTAGAGATTCTGCACCTAACAAGCCTTAGATGAGAATAATACTTTACACCCATAATCAAAGATTTGAGAAACCGAAAAAAAGGTTTTAAGTCTATTTTGGAATAACCCTCACATTTGGAACAAAAAAAAAAATTGAGATATTGTTGTGGTTTCCTATACTTTTAACTTTTAAAGAAGTACCATCGACGATTGATACATGTGAAAAATATGAATTAGTGCAATCAGATAATAAAGACTCATTATGAGTCATGTGAAAAGAGGCGCTCAAATCCAAAATCCAAGAAGACCTCTACTATTTGGGCAATTGTCAAATCATTGAAGTTGCCCTTTTTCTTTGATTCTTGAAGTTCTTCACTTATGACGGCCACTTTCTTGAACTTGGGACAATCCGGTCTTATATGCCCCGGTTTCTTATAATGATGACAAATGATTTTACCCTTGTATCCTACTTTATATCTTCTTCCATTATGTCCTCCATTGAATTTTCTTTCGAAGTAAGGTGGTTTATATGTTTTTTACAAAAAATTTAGGTCTTGATACGGCAAAAACCTCATCATTAGACTTATGCATTCCAAGTCTTGTTTATTCTTGGCAAATTTGAGCAAGAGCCTCACTTATAGGAGTCAAAGTCCTATGAAGTAGGAGGACCTAACTTACTCAAATTCCGATCGGAGACCATAAAGAAAAAAAAAATGTTCTCTTTCTACTTGTGACTTCCTCCTTTCAATAGCCGAACCTTTCCATTTTTGTTCTAACATAGCTAGTTCATCTCAAATAGGAGATAAAATACCATAAAAGTCTCTTACACTTTTATCTCCTTGTTTGGTATTATGTACCTTGTCTTGAAGATAATATAGCTTAGCCATATCTTTTTGGATGAAGGTGCTCTTTAGGAAAATTCACACATCACATCCCTTTTAAATTTGATGTTGGTGGTGATGTTGAACTCCAAGGTATTCATGAACCATAAGAGAATTTGAACATTAATAGTTTCTCAATCCTCCAACTTGTTTTGATATTCTTACAAAGCTTTCTCTTTTTCTTCTTCGGATAAATCTTTGACTTGATCTCCTCTTCTTGTCAATTTGAGTTGAGGTTCATTAGTGGTTCCACTGACAAAACCCCAAAGCTTTTTACCTTTGATGTGATTCTCCGTAGCTGCTGCCCACATCAAATAATTGTTTTCGTTGAGCTTGAGATGATGGAGACGAAATATCTTTCTCCCGTAATAAAAATTCTTGTGTAGGAAGAGTGGACGAGGACTAAAGGTTGAAGAGCACCATCACAAGGAGGACAATCCCAAGATAGCTTCTGATACCATGTAATGAAACAAGAGTGCACAATTACAATGCCAAAGAAGGGCTACACAAGTGCACAAATATAACATGGTCTCTAATTGAGTGATAACAATCTCATACAAGAGATACACAAAAATATGAAATCCACAAGATCACAAAGGTACAAAGCTCACAAGAGCACAATAGAAAAAAATATTGTATTAACACACATCAAATGTTTTAGAAAAGCAAAGCATTACATAGAGGGGTGAGGCTCTACACATTCCTTTAACGACTAGTTGGACTGTCCTCCCAACAGTCATATTGACTTTTCATTAAAGAAACCAAAAAAATAAATAAATAAATAAAGACTTTTCAGTCCTTAATGGACTGCACTAATATATATTGTGAAATGACCAAATACCCCTAATATACGTATATTGTATAAATATACGTATTTCAGTTAGGCATGAATATATACATAGTATTTTAACAATATATATAATGGAATTGAATTGTGTGAACCACAAATATGTGAACTTTCATGTGGATGGAGCATTTTATGCTATTCTGATAAATCCCACACCACAGATGTGTTCAACATGGACCAGTCACTAGGATCAATTCTTTGGTGGTGTTTTTAATTGGATGACCCAAGAGCTGGTTCTTATAAAAGCAACCAAATATATATATATATATATATATATATATATATATATATATATCAGCCCGAAAAACCTATTTAGCATGTCTGCATCACTCTATATCAGTCAACTATATTTTCAAGGTAATTTTTCGGCGAAGGTTTTTCTTAGAGAGATTTTCAAAAACTGTTTTTTCTTGGGAAAATCTTGGGAGTTTTAAAAATAAAAAATATATAAAATAATAAAAAAGATAAGAAAATAATAGGATTTGTATAAAATTTTCTTGCAAAAATATAAGGAAATAAGTTTGAAAAAAAAGTATTTAAAATACAAAAGAAACAAAAAATTATAAAAAATCGGATTAAAATATAAAAATAAAGATTTTTTCAAAAATAATATGATAAAATCACAATA
Source organism: Nuphar pumila (assembly GCF_984573655.1). NCBI lineage: Eukaryota > Viridiplantae > Streptophyta > Magnoliopsida > Nymphaeales > Nymphaeaceae > Nuphar > Nuphar pumila. The sequence continues at coordinate 22,450,225 of NC_143262.1, read as the reverse complement.
TTTTCATATCTGGCGATATTTTGAAAATAGCGTGATAGTTTCAATATATATATATATTATATTTATATATTTATATTTATATAATATATAGCTTTAAAATTCAAATATTCATAAGCGGTACCCCACTCACAACTATCATCTGTAATTGTCCCCATGAAAGCCAACCCACCTGTAACCATCATTTGCAGATTACCATTTTTGGTTAAATCTCAAATTGTTTAAATCTAAGTTGTTAGATTGAATCTAATCATATATCTAGGATGATGTCGTAGATGCACCATATATATATATATATATATATAGTCACAAATATCGGTATCGGCTATATCTCAGTGAGGCTATTTATCACGATATTATAGGTTTGGTGATAAATCTCGAAAAAATCTTGGCGCTTAAAAAAATAAAAATTATAGAAAAATAACAAAAATAAGAAAATATCATGTTTAGATAATAAAATACACATAGTAAAATATATAAGTAAAAAATACAAAATAAAGAAGAAAACACATTTAAGATGTAGAAAATAAATAAAAACATTAACAATAATTGATAATATCGCGATATTATCATGAGAATATACCGATATTATGTGTAATATTATCATGAGAATATCGCGATATTCTCATGAGAATATCGTGATATTATCAAATTGACGATATTTTCAAAATATCATGATATTTTACCTATAATATTGATTACTGAAAATACAGTGATAATAACCCGATATTTTGATAATATCCCGATATTTTGATAATATCCCCATATTTTGAAAATATCGCTTATATATGTGACTATGATTATATATATATATATATATATATGAATGCAAGTTTAGTACAGAAGCTAGTGATAGCAATGTCATTCGAATACAAAAGATGCATATTCAACAATGCCATAAGTTTCGGTATTTAGGGTGTATATTACAACATAATGGGGGATTTGAAAACAATATCACTAATAAGATCAATGCCAGTTGGGTTAAGTGGAGACAAGCTAGTGACGTGCTATGTGATAAAAGAGTGTCTTTACGACTGAAAGAACGTTTCTACAAGACTGCTATAAGACCAGCTCTATTATATGGAGTTGAATGTTGGACGACAAAAAAACGACAAGAAAATAGAGTGCATGTTGCAAAGATGTGTATATTAAAATGGATGTCTAGGGTTACAAGAATAAAATTAGAAATGAATATATTAGAATGCACCTAAGAGTCAGACCAATAAAGGATAAAATAAGTGAATGTCGTTTAAGATGGTTTGAACATGTTGCATGAAGACCTCACACAACATCTTTGAGAAAGGTTGACAAGGTCCAAGTAGAAGGAAAAGAAGAGACCAATGAAGACTTGAAAGGAGGCAGTTAAAGGTGACATGAAAGATTGTAAAGTGCCTGGGATTTTAGCTCTAGATAGACAGGAATGGAGAAACAGGACTCGTAAAGCCAACCCTATGTAGTTGGGATAAGGCTTGATGATATATATATATAGAGAGAGAGAGAGAAGGTGGTAGCTGCTAACCACTTTTCTAGCTAACCGCCATGTTAACGAGGCTTTCAAAGGGTTTTTTCCATGTTTTCCTTAAATCTGACCATACAAATGTGTTCGACACAGTCGATTTACTAGGAAATGACACTTGGATCATGTTTTTTAGATGAAAAACATGATTTTTTAAGCCTTGAATATTTAAGAAAATCTTAGAGTCAATTTTTTAAACCTTATAAAAACCTACCTGTGTATCGAAATCGGAGGATCCAATTCCCATAAAATCAAGCATGTAGAACGCAGTTGTACGGTCGGATTTAAGGAAAACGTGGAAAAACCCTTTGAAAGCCCAGTTAGCATGGTGGTTAGTGTTAATATATATATATATATATATATATATATATATATATATATATATATATATACCCAATAGGGGTTTTTTTGGTCATTTTACATAGTTGTTTCTAGAAACAACTATTTTAATAGATAGTTTATTTTTATCTTTTCTTTTCTTTTCTTTTCTTTTCTTTTCTTTTTTTTTTATTTAAATAATTTTGTACATGCATTGGGGGTCCCACATAGAGTCGGGGGCTCCCAACGACACCATGTGGGAGCCCCCAATGGCTCCCCTTTTCTCCTTTTTCATTTGTGTATAAATAGAGGCTTCCCCCCCTTGTATTCTGAAGTTGGTGAGCTCTTTTCCAATAAAACTCTTTATTTTTTACTTATTTGTGTAGCCGTTTAAAGGCCTTTTGTATTGTTCCATAGTAGACTTCTCTCTTTTGTGCCTTTGTGTTCGTCCATTATTGGACATTATGAATGCATTAGCATTCTTGTATTACATTTCCGCATACTTCATTGCATGGTATCAAAGCATACAGTTCTTGGAGTTAAAGTCGTGACAACGCTCTCTCTCTTCTCTTTCGTTCGTACAATGGAATCCAAGATTGATCTCTCTTTCAAGTTTAATGGCAAGAATTACATGACGTGGCCATCTGCAATGGAGAATAATCTCAAAGAAAAAAAACTTTGGGATTATGTAATGGGCTCTATTCTCGAACCTTAACTAAAGCTCACCAAGATAGAAGGAGGTCAAGAGAAGGCTCTTGAGAGAGATGCTCGTCTCAAGGCCATTACAACAAAACAACAACAACTACGCCTTCATCCCAAAACAATTGAGGTCGGCGATATGAACCAACAAAGAAAATCATTATGGGTCTTCCACATGAATCCTTCTCCTCCATTCATTTCTATCCAATGCCATGTCCTCGGTGAGGTTCAAAGCATTCATATCTTTTCTTATCACCTCCATCCATGTCTTCCTAAGCCTACCCCGACCTCTTTTAACTAATATATTTTCCCATTTCTCCATCCTTCTAACTGGAGCATCATTAGGCCTTCGTCGAATATGTCCAAACCACCGTAAACGATTCTCTTTCATCTTATTTTCAATGGGTGCAACGCCTACCTTCTTACGTATCTCCTCGTTCTGAATCTTATCTTTTATTGTATTTCCACACATCCATCTCAGCATACGCATCTCAGCTACACTCATTTTTTGAATATGATGTCTCTTGGCAACCCAACATTCCGTACTATATAGTAAAGCGGGCCTAATAGTCATCTTATAAAACTTTCCCTTCAACCGCAATGGCATTCTACGATCGCACAACACTCCAGTTGCACTCTTCCATTGAAGAACATAAAAAAATGGTGAAAGATTAGGATAACAATCATGAAAAGATTCTTGCATGGTTCATGAACAATGTAAAACTCAATGTATGTGCTAACATTGCCAAATTTCGTAAAGCCAATGAGGCTTGGTTCTTTATGAAGGGTATGTATACGCAAAAAAATCTTGCAAGAGCATATTTTTTGCAAGAAAAAGTAAGAACCACCAAACAAGGTGATTTAAGCATTCAAGATTACTATATTGCTTTAAATCCTCTATGGAATGAATTAGCACTTTTAGAGCCTAAGTGGATTGCCATTGAGGATGTGGAACTTAGGCAAAAACAAATGAAACAAGAAAAGTTTTTTCAATTTTTATTTGGGCTTCGTCCCGAGTTTGAGCAAATTAGATCCTCCCTTTTATATAGATCTACTCTTAATCCTTTGGAGGATCCTATTGTCGAAATTATTCAAGAAGAAACTCAGCTTGGCATGAGTAAGAGTATTGATGAGGTCTTAGCCGTGTCTAAACCCGGCAACAATGTTAAAACATATAAACCTCCACGTTTTGGGAGGCAAGGTAACTATACCAACAATAATAACTATGATGGAGGTAGAAAGATGATTGTGTGTCATCATTGCTATGAGTCGGGTCACATTAAACCTGCTTGCCCAAAATTGAATGGAACTTTCAAGCCTAAGGTTGCTTCCGTTAAAGAATCAACTACTAAAAAGGAAGATGAAGGCAAGAGTGGAGATCTTAAAGATACACTTGGACAAATTTTTATAGCTCTTCAACAAATTCTCAAAGCCACCTCATCTACATTCAGTGTCGTCATTGCCTCTACATCACTGCCCGGTCTGTATTCTTGGATTTTAGATTCAGACGCATCTTTTCATGACTCCCCATGAAAAGGCTTTAACCAATGTATGCACCAATTCAAAAATATCTTGTGTCTCTACGGCCGATAAAACTTTTTAAAAAATAAAAGGTATAAGAACATTAGATCCCAAAAATTCTCAAAGTTTTTTTGTCCCAAAACTTAGAGTTGTTTCAAAACTAAATTTAAATCTTTTTTTTGTTTCTCAAATTACCGACCATGTAAAATATCTTTCTTATCTAATGGATGCTTTATGCAAAATCTCCAGTCCGAGAAGCGGATTAGGCAAGGCCATAGGAAGAGAGACCTTTACTTTATGGATTATTTGACTCTTCCTTCAAACTCATTTTGTACATATGTCCAAGACAAGAGCATTGAAACTTAGCATAAAAGACTTGGACATCCAAGTTACTCAAAAATGTAGTTTTTTCCTTTTGGAAACAAATTTTGTAAAGAAAAATATATAAATTGCAAATATTGTATTCTTGGAAAAATGAAATCTATTTCATTTCCAACTAGAACCTTTGTTTCAACAAGACCTTTTGAATTGGTGCACTAGAATGTATGGGGTTCATCTCCGGTTATGTCTAAGGGAGGTTATTCATATTATGTAACATTCATTGATGACTTTATTAGGTATGTATGGATCTATTTTCTTAATTTTGAATCGGAAGTTTTCTCCTTCTTTAAAGAATTTTGCATAAAAGTTAAAAATCAATTTCAAAGCCATATATATTCTTAGATCTGATTCGGGTAGAGAATATCTATCTAATGATTTCCAAAATTACCTAAATATAAATGAAATTTGTCATTAAAGATCGTGTCTTAGAACACCTCAACAAAACGGGTTAGCGAAAAAAAAACATAGGTATATTGTAGAAACCGCTAGAACATTACTTATTTCTAAAAATATTTCCAAAAATTTTTGGGTCGAAGCCGTTTTAACCTCTGTTAAAATATGTTGATCCTTAAATGTACATATATATATTTATATATATATATATAAAGATACGTATACATATATATATATGTATACATATCTCTATTTATATGTATATAAATATATATATATATATTATCTTCCTAAAATACCCTCAAGGGTATTCTTGTAAATTAGCATTTTACGCATATTCCAATTGGAATATGCATTGTAATTTTTGTTTTATTTTTATTTTTTGTTTTTTATATTTTTGGATTTCGTACCACATTGGGGGCCTCCCAAAAGTGGCGTTGGGAGCCCCCAACGGTCACAAATGTGACCGTTGGGGGCTCTCCAACGTCCCCTTTGGGAGCCCCCATGGTGGTCCCTTTTCATGCTTATAAATAGGGGATTTCCCCTTTGTATTTTGGTATTCTTGAGGGAGCTTATGCTCCATTGTAATGGGGTTTTTACCCCTTCTCCATTATTCTTCAATGATATGCAACTTATGACTTTATGTCATATTTTTCCCTTTTTATGGGTTTTATGTGTTAGCACATTATGTGCTTATGTTGTTTCCCTTTAATGGGTATATTTGCACTTCACGTGCATAAGTATGGGTTCATTATTGAACCCAATGTATTCCAAGTCACTTTCTAATAGGGTCTCCCCCTTTGTAAGGTGTGGCTTCTTCAAGCCCTATAGTGCATTTATAATATTTTATGCTTTTCTAGCCATTATTGGCTTTTGTGTATGTCCTCTTTTGGACTTGTTCTTTGATTTCTATGTGTGAATGTCCATTGTAGGACATACATTTCTTTTCCGCATATTTCATTACATGGTATCAGAGCCTTGGTTGTGCTCTTGATTCATATATCTAGTTGTCTTGTTTTATCTCTCTTTGTTTGTCCTCCATTCTTGATTATATAATGGAAGGAAAACAAAAGATTGATCTCTCCTTCAAGCTTAATGGTACTAACTACATGACGTGGGCCGCCGCCATGGAGAACAACCTCAAAGGTAAAAAACTTTGGGGATATGTTATGGGCACCATTAGGGAACCTCAACTTCAACTTACAAAAATTGATGGTGATCAAGAAAAAGCTGTAGAAGGAAATGCTCGTATGAAGGCTATTGAAGATCACCAATCCAAGGTAGAAGATTGGGAAAGTAAGCATGCAAAAATTCTTGCATGGTTTATGAACAACGTTGGAATACATGCCTTGGTGCATGTTTGTTTACACCTTGGTATGTATTTGTTCAAGTATTGTATGAGTGCCTTCGTGCACATCTTTTATAAAGCCTTTTGTGCTCACATGTGTATTGTCTCTTCGTAGACATTTTTGCATTATGGAGCCTTTATGCACATTTATTTTTGTGAAAAATATAATGAATTTAGATATTGAGTCCTTTTTAAATCATTGTAAGTGCTTTTAGCACTTTGAATGTTTCCGCATATCTCATCACAATCAAAGGTTTTTTTAAAATTGTTGTATGGGATTTAATCCTAAATTTATATATTTTCAAGTGTTTTAAATATTCATTCCTTGAGTATTGTGTTAAAGCCTTCTTTGTGAACCATTACGATTCTTATGATTTTTTTGATTAAAAGCTTGATTGTCTTGATGAATTCTTTATGATGTTGTGTTTATTGCTTAATAAGTCCTTTTTGGTATAAATGACTTGTTTGAAGATTAAGCATAATTTGTGTTTATGCAAAATTGTTGTTATAAAGCACATTATTGATTATTGGACCTTTTGATTCAATTTTTTAATCGGTCCTCTTTTCTTTGAAAAATGATTCCTTAAGTGTTTATTGCCTTTTTGTGGCATTTATATTTGTCCATCACATGTTATTTAATGCATCTTTTATTTGGCCTTATTATTGTTATATTAGAGATGTTTGTTGAGGTGAGTTATGGGCACCTCGTGTTATATCATTTTAGTTTGTCCACCTTCCATATTATAGATGGTTGTTGAGGTGAGTTATCGGCACCTTGGGACTCTAAAATGATTTGTTGTATGATCTCTAATTATGAGTGTGTCACTCATTTTTTCTCTTGTGGCCATTGATATTATGGATGCTTCTATGTAAATGTGATGGACATATGGTGTTTTAAAACCTTAAATGTTTTAAGGTATATTAAAAATCAAGGGTTTTGGGATTATTGCCCAACCTTTTCTTGTTTATGAATCTTATGAGTGCATTTGCACATTTATGATTTTGTGTTCTTGTGATTTTGCACAAGTATTCTAAGTGTTCTTGGTGTGTGTATGTTCACACATTTGTTCTCAAGAATTTTATTTTATCGATTATAGTATCTTGTTGAAGATATTTTTTACATGCATGTTATTGTTATGAGAATTCATTTTAAAAGGAGTATTGTTTTATTCAAGGTTTATTTTCATTACAAGTTTATTGCCTCAAAAGTTTTTTTCTTTTATGCCCATTATCTAAGTGTCATCATATGTAGACAAGATTTTTATTTCACCTTCGTGTGTTTTTAGCCCTTTGTTGGCTTTTGCTCTCTTGGTCTAGTAGCTGAACACACTTGTCTTGAGTGTTTTTATATGTAGACAAGGCACGTTGATTCACACCATGGTGTGTGATTTTGAGCCTATGTTGGCGTTTGTGTCCTTGTTCTAGTCGCTTAAGATGTATGCCCATGGTTGGCTTATTTCACTCATTTCAAGTACTATCATATGTAGACAAGAGATGTATTATGTTTTAGCCCATGGTTGGCTTATTACTCTTGTTCTAGTAGCTGAACATACTTGGTTTTAAGTGTATTTTTTACGTAGACAAGAGATACTTTTTAGTCCATGTTGGCATGTATTCTCTTGTTCTTGTCGTAGATGCACTTATTTCAAGTATTATTATATGTAGACAAGAGGTTCTTTTACACACCTTTGTGTGTGTCTTTGGCCTTTAATGGCTTTATGTTCTTGATCTAGTAGCTTATACACTTGATTTATGGGTTTTTGAGGACTAATGAGAAAGATGTTTGTAATGGATAAACTATTGTTGAAATTTGCAAAATTTCATTCATGACTTGTGTTTTTTAAGCAAATCATATTTTTGATATGCATATCAAGTTGATTTCTTAGCATTTAATCTATATATTAAGTGCTTATGGTTTTTGCCACCCTTATATGCAAAATGTGTATTAAGTATGTCTTTCATAAATGATTTTAAAACCTTGTGAACTCTTGGGTTTATTTTGCCTAAAGTATGCTTAGAGACTTTGTTTCTCTTGTTTGACACTTCATTACATGTTTGAAGCATGTTTATTAATGAGTTCTTTGAGTATTAATTCATTTAATGATAAGTATATGCATATGCTCTTTATGGCCTTTTTGGGCCCTCATTCAATAATGTTTATGTATATCAAGCCTCTTCGTAGGCTTATTGTGGTGTCCCTTAGTGGACCATCTTGTTATTCCCCATTATGGGGTTATATTTGTCCAACGTTGGACCTTATGAATGCATTATGCATTCTTGCAATTTATTTCTGCATAATTTGCTTCCGCTCATTTTGTTTTAAACATGATATATGATTTTGAAACTCTGGTGTCATTTTTGCATAATTTGCATCTCTTCTAACCTGTGCTAGTTAGAAATGTTCCATTTGAATAAAAGTACAAAGATTTGTTTTACTTGTTTCTTTGTTGTTATTTCACAGGATCTTGGAGATAGGACAAAGAGAAGTACCCTGGATAGTTCGGGAAATTTGAAGACAATAAGAGAAAGGCCTTTTCAAGTTCCATTGCATCCTTGCCGGAGCCTCTTGGAGTCTTGCCCTTTGTTCAATCTTTTTGTTTCCCCGCAAAGATTGAGGGGGGGTGTTAAAATATGTTGATCCTTAAATGTACATATATATATTTATATATATATATATAAAGATACGTATACATATATATATATATGTATACATATCTCTATTTATATATATATAAATATATATATATTATCTTCCTAAAATACCCTCAAGGGTATTCTTGTAAATTAGCATTTTACGCATATTCCAATTGGAATATGCATTGTAATTTTTGTTTTATTTTTATTTTTTGTTTTTTATATTTTTGGATTTCGTACCACATTGGGGGCCTCCCAAAAGTGGCGTTGGGAGCCCCCAACGGTCACAAATGTGACCGTTGGGGGCTCTCCAACGTCCCCTTTGGGAGCCCCCAAGGTGGTCCCTTTTCATGCTTATAAATAGGGGATTTCCCCTTTGTATTTTGGTATTCTTGAGGGAGCTTATGCTCCATTGTAATGGGGTTTTTACCCCTTCTCCATTATTCTTCAATGATATGCAACTTATGACTTTATGTCATATTTTTCCTTTTTTATGGGTTTTATGTGTTAGCACATTATGTGCTTATGTTGTTTCCCTTTAATGGGTATATTTGCACTTCACGTGCATAAGTATGGGTTCATTATTGAACCCAATGTATTCCAAGTCAGGGTCTCCCCCTTTGTAAGGTGTGGCTTCTTCAAGCCCTATAGTGCATTTATAATATTTTATGCTTTTCTAGCCATTATTGGCTTTTGTGTATGTCCTCTTTTGGACTTGTTCTTTGATTTCTATGTGTGAATGTCCATTGTAGGACATACATTTCTTTTCCGCATATTTCATTACAACCTCAACTTATTTAATAAATCATATGCCATCATCCACTTTGAAAAATATCTCTCCCTATGAAAAACTTCTCAATATGGCACCCGACTTCAATCGCTTGCGTGTTTTTGGTTGCAAATACTTTGTATTTTTACACAAAAGAGACAAGTTGTCTCCAAAAGCAATTGAGTGTTTTTCTTGGATACCATGAACATAAAAAAGGATACAGATGCTTTTATTTCAAAAATAACAAACTTTATGTTTCCAAAGATGTAACATTCTTAAAAGATGAAAATGGTTTTGAAAGTCTTGATAAGAAAGATGAAATTGACTATATGTTTTTGTATGATCTTTCTCCAAGGGAAGATATGCATTCTAGTGAAGATTCATTGAATCATTTTGAAATAATAGATGACATACATCATGAAAACTCTAATATTGAAACATCACCAAATACTGATGACACCATTGATAAAACCCATCAAGTTTATACTCGGCGTGAGCAAAATAAACCTATTAAAGCCTTAGAAAATTTTTCTCAAAACAATGAGTCTCTAGAAGAAACCACTCTTAGACGATCTACTAGAGAATTCATTCCACCAAATAAGTTTGTGTCCTATGAAACACTAACACCTAATTATAGAGCTTGCTTAATAACTTTACACTTCCATTATAAGCCCGCACATTATAATCAAGCCAAAAATATACCATATTGGATTGAAGCCATGAATATAGAACTAGATGCTCTTAAGAAGGCTAACCCTTGGGACATAGTTAAATGTTCTCCCAACAAGAAACCTATTGGATGTCGGTGAGTTTTTAAAGTTAAAACTAAAAGTGATGAAACTTTAGAACGATATAAAGCAAGATTAGTAGCTAAAGGATACTCACAAGAATATGGTATTGACTATGAGGAAACCTTTGCACCCGTGGCTAGAATGACTAGTGTTAGGACCCTAATCGTTGTGGCGTCAATTAAAAAATGGCCTATATATCAATTGGATGTTAAAAATGTCTTCCTTAACGGAAAACTAAAAGAAGAAGTCTATATGGATCCTCCATCGGGATTTAACATTGAACAAGGAAAAACTCTTAAACTTTTAAAAGCATTGTATGGTCTTACGCAGGCTCCCAAGTCTTGGTATGATAAATTTAGTGATATCATGATTAGTCTGGGTTTTCGTTCATGCTATACTGACACTACTCTCTTTGTGAAAATGCACGAACTAGTATTGTTATTCTTCTACTCTATGTAGATGATATGATTATAACAGGGAATGATCAAATTGGGGTTTGTAATATTAAAAATATGTTAAAAGATAATTTTGATATGTCTGACTTAGGATTCTTAAGATATTTTTTAGGAATTGAAGTTGCATATTCTCCCTAAGGATATATACTTTCTCAAATGAAACTTGTTGCAGATATATATACTGAATCTGGAATTTCAGATGATAAGAAGGTGGAAACTCCTAAAGTGATCAATGTTAAATTAAGACTGGAAGATAGGACTCTTATAGAAGATCCCACAACCTACAGACAACTCATTGACTCTCTCATCTATCTGTCAATTACCAGACTAGATATTGCTCATGTTGTTCACTCTGCTAGTCAGTTTCAGCATGCTCCTACAACTGTTCACATGAGTGTGGTGCTAAGAATCGTCAGAGACATTAAAAATACCATCATTAAAGGGTTATTTTTATCCTCATCATTAAATTTACTTGCTTATACTGATGTTGATTGGGGAAGCAATCCTAAATGATAGAATCTCAACTACTAGTTTTTGTATCTTTTTAGGAGATTCTCTTATTGCTTGGAGATGCAAGAAGCAGTAGAAAGTTTAGATATCCTCTACTGAAGCCAAATACCGGGCTATGGTAACTACCACTATGGAACTCGTTTGGTTACGAAGCCTTCTCAAAGATATGGTTGTAGTCATCTCCACTCCTTCTAAGCTATGCTGCAATAACAAAAGTGCAATTTATATTGTCGGCAATCACACCTTCCATGAGGGCACCAAACATATAGAGATGGACTGCCATTATGTACGTGATGAATATCTGAGAGGAACAGTTACCCTACCATATGTTACATCAGAGTATCAGTTGGCAGACTTCTTCACTAAAGCTCTTCCTGCTCCCCGTTTTATTTTTCTTCTTGGCAAACTTTCGGTAATCGCCCCGTAAAGTTTGAAGGTGTTAAAATATATGTATGAACACACACACACACATACATACATATATATATATGTAAAAATACCTTCGAAGATATGCACTATAAGCACCAACACCGTAAAAGAATATGTGTCCAAGCACACCATGAACACTTGAACAAAAGTACCAAAAAAGGTACAAAGGGGGCACCCACAAATGCATAAGTTGAATCCAATAAGAGAGGGTGAGTACTAAAGGCTCTCATAAGAATACATCTTAAAGGGGGGAAGCCCCCTATTTATAATACAAAAGGAGACCAAGTGGGAGGGGCTTCTACTAGACGTTGGAGCCCCTCCAACGACTAGAATTCTAGTCGTTGGAGGGGGTCCAAGGTCTACCCCCTGCCACTTTGACTTAGTCAAAGCAATAAAAAAATAAGAAATGAAAAAGAAAAAAATAGAAAAAGAAAAATAATAAAAATTACATGCATGTTCACAATTGTGAAGATGCGTAAAAAGGGACAATGTTGAAATGACTGAAATGCCCCTAGGGCTTACAAAATAGAAATATATATATAAGAGTGACACATTTTAACACCCCCCCTCAAACTTAGGGTGCGATGACCGAAAGTTTGCCAAGAAGAAAATGAAATCTGGGAGAACATAATGCCTTTGTGAAGAAGTCACGTAAGGAAGCTCTATGACTTTTTGCAAGTAGGCTTCTCTGACATAATGACAATCCATCTCAATATGCTTGGTACGTTCATGAAACGTGTGATTTTCAGCAATATAAATTGCACTTTTATTGTTACAACACAATCTTGTGTGAGAAATCAGATGTGGGAGTCACCTTACTATCGTAGCAAGAGATGGAGAGAGAGGTAAGAGGGAAAAGAGAAAAAAATGTTGGGCGGCAATGATGTCTTCTCCCCTTTCCATTGATATTTATATGTTGTACGAGTGGTACAATACAGTACATTAGTACAATACAGTACAGTATGCTGTACAATACAGTACAATACAGTACAGTATGCTGTACAATACAGTACAATACAGTACAGTAGTACAATACAGTACAGTATGCTGTACAAGTGGTACAATACAGTACAGAAATATATTCATTTACATATACATATTTAACAGCCTCCCTCAAGTTGAGGATGATCTTCAATCATGCTCAACTTGCCCTTAAGTAACCAAAATTGATGACTAACCAATCCTTTGGTGAAGATGTCTGCTACTTGGTCTTCTGATCTGACATACGAAGCCTCAATTTCTTCTGTTTCAATCTTTTGTCTAACAAAATGCTGATCAATCTCAATGTGCTTCGTGCGACAATGATGAATAGGGTTAAAAGAAATATTAATGGCACTTTGATTATCACATAAAAGCAGAGAGGAAGAGATAGGTTCATTCAACTCTTGAAGAAGATGTCGTACCCAAGTGACATCAGCTGTCCCTGCTGCCATTGCCCTGTACTCTGCCTCAGTGCTGGATTTAGCAATGGCCTTTTGTTTCTTACTACTCCAAGTGACAATATTTGGGCCAATAAAAACACAATATCCTGAAACCGACCTACGCTCATCAGGGTCCCCACCCCAATCTGCATCACAATATGTAAGTAAACGGTGTCCTGTAGTGAAGCTTTCATCTTTGTGATAGAGCAATCCATCTCCAATAGTCCCTTTCAGATATCTGAGAATACGCTTAATACATTCCATATGACAATCAGTGGGAGCATGCATAAACTGAGATGCTTGATTTACAGCATAAGCAATGTTAGGTCTTGTAAATGTAAGATATTGCAACATACCAACAATGCGGCGATATAAAGTGGAATCATGATATAATTGGCCTTCTTTTGCACTAAACTTATGATTTAAGACAGATGGGGTGCTGAGAGGTTTACAATTAATCATACCAGTGGTGTGAAGAATGTCAAGAGTATACTTGTGTTGACTTAGAGTGAGTCGATCATCTTGTCTATCGACTTCAACTCCCAAGAAGTATCGCAATGGGCCTAAGTCCTTCATCTTGAATTTGGCCATGAGTAAAGACTTGACCAAGGCAATATGTGCATCATCACTCCCAGTGATAATGATGTCATCAACATATATAAGAACCCAAGTAGTAACATGATCATTCTTATACATAAATAAAGAATGATCAAGTATACTCTTAGAAAAGCCATGCTGCTGAATTTCCATGGAGAAACTCTCAAACCAAGACCGAGATGCTTGTTTTAAACCATAAAGAGACCTTCTCAATTTACAAACCCATGTAGCCGCATCATGTTCACTATATCCAGGAGGTTGCTCCATATACACCTCTTCCTTCAAGTCCCCATGTAGGAACGCATTCTTGACATCCAACTGGCTAAGAGACCAACCATGCTGAAGTGCCAAAGTGAGGATCACACGAATGGTGCCAATTTTGACAACAGGGCTAAAAGTTTCCTCATAATCTTGCCCATATTGTTGTGTGAATCCGCGTGCAACAAGGCGAGCTTTATATCTTTCAATGCTACCATCTGGTTTACGCTTGATCTTGTAAACCCATTTGGAACCAACAACATTTCTATCAACAGGTCGAGGAACAATATCCCATGTATGACATTCATGAAGTGCTGCCATTTCTTCGTTCATAGCTTCAACCCAAGCTCGAGAATGGGCTGCCTGATGGAAAGTAGACAGCTCTTTCTCTTTGGCCACATTGGTTAGAAACAACTGAAAGTCAAGAGAAAAATTGTTGTAACTAACCCAACGATGGATAGGATGCCTTTCACGTGTGGATCGTCGAAGAGGGGGAGCCTCGTGAGATGGAGTTGAAGGGGCTCCTCGACGGGCATAAACCAAACCTGAAAACCGTGAAGGTGCATCCTGGATGATGGAGTTGTCTGCTTCAAACTGAATTGGTTCATCAACAACAGGATCTCTGATAGAGTCATATAGCAAAGTATCACAAAGCCATGGATCATAAGTAGTTTGCTCATATACCTGAGAAGTATCACAAGTGCTGAAATGGTCATCATCAAAAACAACATTTCTAGAGACCTTAATCTTACCCAAAATAGGATCATAACATCTATATCCTTTATACCCATCGGCATATCCCAGAAATCTGCACTGAACTGCTCTGTCCTGAAACTTGTTACGTAAAGAATGATCCACATGGACATAACAAATGCATCCGAAAGCATGCAAATCATCATAAGAAGGGTGAGAACCGTGAAGCAAATAATAAGGAGACTGATCTCCTAATAATTCCATAGGCAACCTGTTAATGATATGCACTGCAGTGTGAAAGGCCTCAGTCCAAAGAGAGAAAGAAATATCAATATTGTGCATCATACTTAACGCGGTTTCAACAATATGCCGATGCTTACGTTCTGCTACTCCATTCTGTTGTGGAGTGTAAGGACAAGAGGAGTTACGTGTGATGCCATGGTCCTTTAAATATTCACTAAAATCATGAGATATGTATTCTCCACCACCATCACACTGGAAATAAGTGATATTTGAATTGAAAAGGTTCTGAACAAGAGCATGGAATTGTTTGAAAAGTTTGAACACTTCAGATTTAGATTTCATAAAGTAAATCCAAGTGTAACGAGTGAAAGAGTCAAGAAATAACCATAATAACGAGAGCCAGATAGAGATGAAACAGGAGCTGGGCCCCAAACATCAGAGTGAATAATTTCAAATGGCTTGGAAGCTCTTTTATTGATACTTTGAAAGGGAAGTACATGACTCTTGCAGACATTACAACTAGGACACTTATGATCTAATTTGACTTTGGGAATAAAACCCTGAGAAGACAATTTGTCAAGGAACCCTTGACTACAATGACCTAACCGACGATGCCAAGAAACTGGCTTATTACATTGCATAACAGAAGAAGACTGACTCAAATAAGCAGGAAAAGATGGAGACACGGTAGATGACGTCTTCAAAGTCCCGGGGGCTGCTTCGAAGACGTACATGTTTCCGCGTCGTTCACCCTTAGCGAGCATCTTCTTGGTTCGAAGGTCCTTAAGACAAACAGAAGACGGAGTAAATTCCATGGATGAATTTGTTTCATCAACCAATTTAGAAACAGATAAAATGTTTTTCTCAATGGTAGGAGTGAGTAAGACATTTTTCAATGGTAGTGTAGATTGTGACAAAGAGAGAGATGCATTTCCAGTATGAGAAATAGGGTGGTGGGAACCATCTCCCGTGACAATAGTGCCAGTGCCAATATAAGGAACCATGTTGGAAAGTTTACCTGCATCAGAAGTAACATGTGCGGCTGCTCCAGAATCAATATACCAAACTCCATCATCATTTTGACGCAAATTCATGTTGTTAAATGCAGTCATCAGAATTTGTTGCACATCATGTGGCAACCCTGCACTCTGTCCCTGATCAGTACCTTGATGTGCTCGAAAATTTCCCTGCGGCTGCCCCTGAAACTGTCTAACATTCATCTGTCCAGCTCTTGGTCCTGGCCTCCCTGCCTTGTTGCGATTCTGTGGGTTGTGCCAACAATCTGCTTTCACATGGCCACGCTTGTTGCAATGGAAGCAAGTAGGGACACGGGTACCTCTAGTGGCAGGTGGAGCAGTAGGAGTAGGAAGGAGTCCTCCACGGCCCATATGAGCAGCAGGTGGACGAAATGAGGTAGACCCAGATGTAAACATGACAGGATGAGGATCATCAATAAGATGATCTTGAGTCAAACTAACTTCATACTGTAGGAGTTTGGCCTGTAAATCCTCAAAGCATGGAAGTGTAGAGGCAACCTGTAATGCAGTGCAAAACATACGATATTGGGGCCCAAGGCTTCCCAATACCTGCTGAACAACATCTCTGTCAGAAACAGGATATCCAATAGCGGCCAACTGATCAATGATAATTTTGATATCCCCTAGAAATTCAGTAATGGTCTTAGTTCCCTTTCGCATAGATTGGAACTGGCATTTCAGTTGAAGTGCACGTGATTCAGAAACCTGTGAATAAGAGTAAGCAAGATGTCTCCATAGTTCTGCAGCAGTAAAATGGTCAGAGATAGTTTGTAATATACGATCAGATAACGTGGCAGTCAAATAGGCAACCACAGATTGGTCCTTCTGAAACCAAACATCATACGCAGGATTTGGAATAGCAATGCAACTCACCTTCCCATCATTACCAGTTACCTCTTGCGTAATAGTCATAGGTGGGGGGCGGGTGATCCCCCATCCAGATGCCCAGAAAGACCATGACTTCGGATAAACGGCAGAATTTGGCGTTTCCAAAGTAAGTAGTTATCATGAGTTAATTTGTGAGAAACAAGTTGAGAAAGAAATCTGGGGCTGATTTTAGAATCCATAAGAAAGAAGATCAAAGATGAATCAAACAGCACGACAGAAATTCGTAGGTTGTACGGACAGAACCGTACGGACAGAAATTTTTGAGTTTTGGAAATCACGATTTTTTTTAGTTAATCGTGCAGAATGTACGATTTATCAACTATATTGCAAGAAATAGATAAGAAATCACAAGAAGTTTGAGAAAAGAGGCACTTTTGAGAAATGAGGGTTCCCAAATTTGGGGAAAACAGAAATTAGGGTTGATAAAATTGGGGATAACAGAATATGTAAGAAGGAAAAGATGCACGATATGAGGAAATGAAGAAACGACGTCGAAATATAGTGATTCAACGGAGAAACAACAGAGAAAAGATGAAAAAAAAACACTTTCCTTGAGAACGCCAAAAAACGCACGTCAAGGTCCTTAGGGGCCTTCCAGATGATCGTGATTACCACGCCCTTGGCTCTGATACCATGTGAGAAATCAGATGTGGGAGTCACCTTACTATCGTAGCAAGAGATAGAGAGAGAGGTAAGAGGGAAAAGAGAAAAAAATGTTGGGCGGCAATGATGTCTTCTCCCCTTTCCATTGATATTTATATGTTGTACGAGTGGTACAATACAGTACATTAGTACAATACAGTACAGTATGTTGTACAATACAGTACAATACAGTACAATAGTACAATACAGTACAGTATGTTGTACAATACAGTACAATACAGTACAGTAGTACAATACAGTACAGTATGCTGTACAAGTGATACAATACAGTACAGAAATATATTCATTTACATATACATATTTAACATCTTGTAGGTCCCTAAATTTGCACCCCCATGTCCTTTAATAGTTGATGAATCCACACCAGTGTTGTTAAAAGCATTGAGGCGTAGCGAGGCGCTCCACCAAAATCTGAGGCGAGGCGTAAGCCTCAAGGCGCAAAGCGTAAGCCTCAAAAAAAAAAAATTTAAACTTAAAAAAAACTATAAAAATGATCTAAAATTATAAATAAATAAGAAATGCTTTATTGATGAAGCGCCAACCAACACGAAATAAAAAATCTCAAATAAATACGAAAAAAATATGAGATTAACATGTAAAAGTAGCATTAATGCAACAACTTGATCTATATAAGTATCTAATTGCATAAATATGAGCATTCATTCAATAAAAAACTAACATTAACAACAAAATGCATATTAGCACTAACAACATCATGTCATAATTAAAAAATGCATGTTAACATTAACAACCAAATGTTAATGTATTTGTCCAGAATTCTTCAAAATGAGAGTGTTAACATTCACAATTACAACTGAAAGTCCCAAAAAACATATAAATGGCCAATAGCTCTATGATATGAATTAGGGCCTAGGCTCTTGTTGTGTCTCGTCATCATCAATATTTAAGTCTTCAATATCATCATCTGAAGAATCCATATAAATAGGTTCTTCTTCATCTTCATTCTCTGACTCTTCATCATCTACACTTTCTTTATCCACGTCCTCAATTACTTCTTTTGCTTTTCTTTTTCCTTCAATAAAAAAACATGTATTAAATATTTAGGTTATGTAATTAAAAAAATACATTTATATTCATAGCTAGGTAAAAGGAATATAACTTTACATCGATCTCTTGAAGACATGTCTTGCCTAGAACCACTTTGTGAAACATGAGGTGAAGTGACTTTTTCAATAGGAACATGCTCAATGGCATTTATGTCGAAGTTCGGATCCAACCATGAATCCTCCAACCAATTGGGATCACTTGGCAACACTGGATCTTCCTTCTCCACAATCCACTCATCGTCTGAGTCTATATGATCTAGACATATAAGGTCTTTGGTAGCCCTCCTCTTCATATTTCTCTCTCTTAATTTCATATTGTACATTACAAAAACCAATGCTTTCATCTTCTCTTGTTCAAGTCTATTCCTTCGTTTTGTATGCACCTATAATTTCAAATCATTGATAATCAAATATAAGATAATTAAAATATAAAAATGTATTTCAAAAATAAAATACAAAGTCACAAACCAATGAGAAAGTACTCCAATTCCTCTCACAGCCCGATGCACTGCATGTCAAACTTAAAATTCGAATTGCAAAATTCATCAACTCAGGATTTTCGTGCCCAAATGAACTCCACCAATCAGCTGCATTCAAATAAAATAATAAAAAATTGATAAAAACATTAAGAATGTCATAATTAACAAAAACATAAAAAATTATTGACAAATAACAACATAATTGCAAACTTACCAGGACTTTTTAATTTTCTTGTTGTAACAGGTGCCTCTCTGCCAAACAAGCCATTTGCCTTTTTAAATGCATCGATTTGTGTTGTAATTTTCAACCGAATATTTGCATCAGAAACTAATTTTTCAACACAATCATAAAAATCACCCATAACTTCTCCATCAGGGTTGAAGTTGTCAGCATAATGAAAATGTGGATTTAAATAATAGGCAGCTGCATGCAAAGGCTTATGAAGTTGCAAGTCACATCGTCTATCAATGATATCCCAAATAGGTTTATATTTTCTTTGGACATTGTCAAGGTTTGAAGCAATTTCCTCCTTCGCTCTATCCATTGCCTCATACAAAAATCCCATAGCAGGTTCGTCTGCATCAACGAGTCGCAATACTTTGGCGAGATGTAGTGTAGGTTTAATTGCATATGATATGGCAGCCCAAAACTTATGATCATTAAGAACAATACAAGAAATGTTCTTAGCATCAGATTTCTTATAGTAATTAGATGTTCTAAAATTTGAAGATAAGAACATCGACTTTAACTCTTTCTTATAGCATCCAATACTATGAAGTGTAAGATATGTTGTGGCAAAACGAGTGACGGCTGGACGCAGAAGTTCTTTCTTCTTTGTGAATTTTCTCATTAAATTTAATACCCATGCATGACTATAAATGTATCTTGTAATTTTTTTTGCTTTTTCCACTGTATCTTTAAAAATTGATATCTTTCCAATATCTTCTAACATAAGATCCAAGCAATGGGCTGCACATGGTGTCCAAAAACATGTTTTTCCTGCTGTTAACATATTTCCAGCTGCCACATAATTTGGTGCATTATCTGTAATGAATTGCACCACATTACTTTCACCAACTTCTTTAACAACTTCTTCAAACAACTGACACAAATTTGCACCAGTTTTTTCCATGTCGCTGATGTCAACGGACTTCAAAAATACTGTCCCAGATGAGCTGTTCACATGAAAATTAATTAAGTTTCTTCCTTTCTCATCTGTCCAACCATCTGCCATAATACTGCAACCAACCTTTGGCCACTCTTTTTTGAACTCTTTCAAAATTTCATGAGTACAATCTACCTCGTCCTTCAAAATCCACGTTCTGATCTCATGATAAGAAGGTGGTTTGAACCCTCGCCCATAATTTGCAATAGCTTCTACCATTGCACCAAAATATGGACTGTTGCAAAGATTAAATGATAAGAAATTTGCATAAAAAAATCTACCAATGGCACGACATGCATTTTTTCTTTCATCCCTTTTGAAAGCAGTGTTTATTGTGGTTTGTCGTGCTTCTTTGTTCACAAAAAGGTCCATAGGACCAGCTGCACTTGTTTTTGCATCACTACCCAATCCACTAGCTTCTTTATTCACATTATCGCCGGTTGATGATCCAAAATAAATACTTCTCCCGATATCCAACTTGGTTTGCTCTAACTCTTCTTTCTTTAGCCTCTGATCCTTTAGATGATTCTGAAAAAATCTTTTCACGTCAGGTGGAACCGCTTCGCACATACTTACACCATGCTTTGTGCCAGCTAAGTGATGTTTTAGCCTATAGATGCCTCCTGTAGTCTGTTTATGACAGTAATTGCAAATTACATGTCCTACAAGTTTGGGATCTTTAGTAGGATTTGGAACTTTAACTCCATGATCCCATCCTACATCTTTTGCCATTTTTCAACTACAAAAATACATAACACAAAATATATATTAACATCATGCATTCTGCTGACCACATTACATGAAAACAAATGCAAAATAGACAATCTTGGTGTATAAGCTATATACGAATCCTAGAAAAAAACATAATTGACGAGAAAAAAATAATAAATATAATTAGGTCAGTTTTTTAATTGGGTCTCAAAGTTCATTCAATAATGCACACTTATAGCCACACACACACATTGTAGAGATAGAGTGGAGGTGGTTTGGATCCCAGATTTCTTCTCAAAAACAAAAAGAAAACACCAACCAACTCCGGAGATCAACCCCAAGAAATTGTGAAAATGCCGAAAAAAAAAACATATATTGAATATGCTAAACAGAGGTCACCATTATGTTTGAATATTTCAATTGTGTGTTCTATCTCAGTTTACACAGTAGTGAAAAGAAACCTACAACCCCACAATCTGTTTTAGTTTGCTTCATTATCCTATTGTAAAAGCACTCAAAACTGAGACTGTTTTCATACTCAAAGATGTGAGCCAATAAAAATCACAAATTAATTCAATTAAAATGGGTTATAGTGTAAAATATCCTATGGATCAACATCTAGATAGACCTAATAGCATCTTGAGAGATCCTTAAATAGTTAGTTTGAAGAAAAAGTTGCTTTTTATTGTTTCATTCAACAAATTTATTTCCAAAATGTAGGTCAGGTGGGCTCCTATACATC
This sequence comes from Nuphar pumila, assembly GCF_984573655.1. Classification (NCBI taxonomy): domain Eukaryota; kingdom Viridiplantae; phylum Streptophyta; class Magnoliopsida; order Nymphaeales; family Nymphaeaceae; genus Nuphar; species Nuphar pumila. The sequence continues at coordinate 22,428,499 of NC_143262.1, read as the reverse complement.
AGAAACTGATTGAAATAACGATACAACTGCTCCTTTATGTCCAACTTTTATCTTCAAGAGAAGTTGCGATGAAGTGACCACCAACATGATAAGGGATACAAGTTCCATAAGAGCCTTTTCAGTTCCTTTCTTTTCAAAGCAGATTGATATTCGCCACCATGAAAAGCAAATGATGCTTTCCAAAAGAATAATAAAATATGCAAATTTAGCAGCAAGGAATTAATTTCTGGACTATATTCTGCACAAGATGTCCAGGCTCTCTCTCTCTCTCTCTCATATGCCTCAAGTAAGCAAGCATTATTGACGAAAAACCAAATCAATGCATGCTTAAACAATTCAGGACATCGCATATTTGATTGCACACCAAGAAATCATCATCGCTACAGTTATATGGACAAAAAAGGAAAACAAGGGACCGCAGTCATATGGACAAAAAATGGCTACAATTATTAATAAAAATCTATTTCATATGGACAAATCAAACTATTTGCTGCAGTCAGGGCTGGGCTAGGACTGGGCTGAGCTACAAAAATGGATAAAAATCTATTTCATATGGAATCAGGGTTGGGGTAAGACTGGCCCCCCTAGCTACGCCCCTGGTTAAAAAAAAAAAAACGAAAAAGCCATACCTGAAGGAAAACGATGATCGGCGACAGGTGGTGGCCGGCGGCGAGTGGTGGCCGGCGACAGCAGTGGCGGCGGCGAGTGGTCGCACTGCGAGTGATCCCTTCTCAGCAGAGGCGGTGATCGGCTAGTGGTCGCCGGCGGCGAGTGGTGGCCGGCAGCGAGCAGTGGCCGGTGGCGAGCAGTGGCGGTGGACGAAAGGGGACGGAGTGGAGAGAGAAGGGGCGAGGGCTTTCCCTCGCCCCGAAGCGCCTGTGTCTTTTTTAAAGACACAGGTTCTCGATCTTTCGAGAATACAGGCCCGGATCCAGGTCGAACTCGGGTCCGGGCCATCCGATGTTTAATGTGCGCCTCACTTTGAGGCGCGCCTCACTTTGAGGCGCGCATCGCCTCAAGGCGTACGCCTCAAGGCGCATGAGGCGTACGCCTTGAGGCTGTTGCGCTTTTTACGTGCGCCTCAAGGCGAAAAGGGCCTCGCCTCGAGGCAAGGCGCGCTTTTTGCGCCTTGAGGCGCGCTTTTAACAACACTGATCCACACGATCTCCATAGTTGTAGAAGTCATGACCCGATATTCTGCTTCTGTTGAGGAAAGAAACACTTTCTATTGTTTTTTGCACTTCCACAAGATTAGAGATTCACCTAAAAAGATACAAAACTCAGTGGTGGAGTGACGGTTATTTGGATCACCTCCCCAATCAGAGTCAGTATATGCAATCAATTCTAAATTAGAAGACGAGAAAAGAAATACTCCCTTGTTTATTGTGCCTTTTATGTAGCTGATAATACGAAGGACAACACTCATATGAACCGAGGTGGGAGCATATTGAAATTGACTTACAGTATGAACGGCGTGAGATATGTCGGGCCTTGTAATACTAAGAATCTAAGATACATAAGAGACCCCACAAGTTGTCGATAAGGAGTAGGGTTATCCAGAGGAACCCCATCATCAATCTTCATTTTAGAGCCCACAACTTCAAGAGTCTCGCAAATTTTCTCATCTGAAATGCCGGATTTGTCAAAAATCCCACAGGCCAACTTAGATTGAGACAAAAAATAACCTCTATGAGAAAAAGTAACTTCAATACCCAAAAAATATGTCAGATATCCCAGATCTGACATCTCAAACTTTTCCTTTAGAGTGGATTTGATATTTCAGATGCCTTTAACATTACTACCTGTAATAAGCATGTCATCAACATATAACAACAAAATCACAATTCCATCATTAGATCTTTTGATAAAAAGAGTTGTGTCAGTATAACAAGAAATGAATCTTGTTTCAATCATTATTTCGTTGAATCGATCGTACCAAGCTTTTAAAGCTTACTTTAAGCCATATAAGGCTTTTCTAAGGCGGAGAACTTTTCCCTTAGGAACATTCATGCCAGGAGGAGCTTCCATGTAGACTTCTTCGTTTAGGTCTCCATTCAAAAACGCATTCTTAACATGCATTTGATATATGTTCCATTTTCTAATAGATGCAATAGTAATTAAACATCTCATAGTGACCATTCTAGCCACAGGAGCGAATGTTTCATCGTGATCAATACCATACTCCTGACTGTACCCTTTTGCAACAAGTCTAGCTTTGTATCTTTCAAGAGTCTCATCGCTCTTGGTTTTAACTTTGAAGACCCATCTACATCTAATTGCCTTCCTTCATTCAGGAAGACATTGAAATTTCCAAGTTTTGGCTCAGTTAAGTGCACTAAGCTCAATTTCCATAGCATCTCTCCATTCTAATTTCTCTTGAGCTTCTTCGAAGCTCCTAAATTCTTCATATGAATATATAGCACTAAGACAAGCTCTATGTTTTGGAGAAAAAGATTTGTAAGATATAAATCTAGATGGGTTCCTTCTGGGTCTCTTTGTTCTTCGTAAGTTGCTAGATTGGGTAAACTCACTAAGATCACTATATCTTTCCATGGCACTTCTAAAGGAATCCCTATCCCTGTGTGAATAAGTAATTGATTCACTTACTATTTCTTCTATAGGTTGAACAGACACAGGAATTTTATCATTTGTTTGTTCAACATACACAGGCATTTCATTCTCAAAGTTTATCTCGTCGTCACTAAAATCATCGTTCTTATCTAATAATTCAAATAAAAATGAATAATCGGCATCATCAGGAGGAGTTTTGTCTTTCTCAAAACCACTTTTATTTTCCAAAAAGGTTACATTTCTTGACACATAAAGCTTATCACTTTGAAAGTCATAACATTTAAATCCTTTTTGGGTTTCTGAATAACCAAGGAAAGGGCAGGGAATGGCTTGTTAAAATGTATCTCTCAAAATCGTTGATGTAAATATAAATATATATACTTATATAAATAGAGATACATATACATATAATACATATATGTATATGTATCTCTATATATATAAATATATATATTTATATATATTTCTGTATTTTATTTTATGTTTACCCGATAAGGGTATTATTGTAATTCCCCTCTTGCACATATTCCATTTGGAATATGTTATACTTTTCTTCTTTTTTATTTTTTGTATTTCTTTATTTCTTTTTATTTTTTATTTTTTACTTTTCATAAAAGGTGCATTGGGGGTCCCCCAATAGAGTCGTTGGGGGCCCCCAACGGTCACAAATGTGACCGTTGGGGGCTCCCCAACGACTCCTTTGGGAGCCCCCTTGCACCTCCTCTTTGTTGTATAAATAGGGGTGTTTCCCCCTTGTTTTCTCTAAGCTTGAGAGTCTCAAGCATTCAGTCCTTTCTATAAAATACATGCCATTGTGCATGTTTATTATTTTTACGCCTTTGCGTACTTTGTTCAAGTGTTGTAAGAGTGCCTTCGTGCACATCTTTTCTATATTATTTGTGCTCGTATGCGTATTGTCTTTTCATAGACAATTTTACATGGCTTTGGGAGATAACTTGTCATTTTTATCGATAAGAACGAAACATTTACAACCAAAAATTCGTAATCTGTTATAATCGGGTTCTTTTTGGAATAAGACTTCAAAAGGAGATTTTTGGCTTAAGGTTTTAGATGGAAGACGATTTATTAAATAGACAGAGGCCAATGCAGCTTCGGCCCAAAATCTTTTTGGAATTCTTTGAGAGATTAGTAAGGTTCTTGTAGTTTCAATGACATGCCTGTGTTTTCTTTTTGCTAAACCGTTCTGTTGAGGGGTTTTGGGACAAGACCTTTGATGTATAATCCCATTTTCCTCAATATATCTTATAAAATCATTTGAGAGATACTCACCTCCAGAATCAGTTCTAAAGACTTGTAATTTTTCATTGAATTGAGTTTAAATCATAGCATGAAAATTCTTAAAGGTGGAGAAAACTTCATGTTTATGTCGAAGAAAATATATCCAACTATATCTTGAATAATCATCAACATAAATAACATAATACAAAAAACCTCCCTTAGAGACAACGGGTGCGGGTCCCCATACATCCGAATGCACAATTTCAAAAGGCTTAGTTGAAAAAGTTGATCTTGATCCAAAAGGTAAGCTTCTCATCTTTTCCAAAATGCAATCATTACAATTGAAGTTCTCCTTCCATAGAGTTTTAGTAAATTGAATATGAGAAAGTTTGTCAATATTTGGATGCCCAAGACGTTTATGCCAAACATTTATATCTTTATGTTGGGCAATGTTACAAAAAGATGTTTTCGGAATTTGAAGAAATTCCATAAAGTAGAGATCACCCTTTCTAGAGCCTTCCCCAATCAACTTCCCGGACTGGCGATCCTGTATCCAACATTTATGTGATGAGAATTTGATATCACACCCATAATCCGAAAGTTGAGAGACAGAAAGTAAATTTAAATTTAATTTTGAGATAAATCTAACTTTAGGAATAGAAAAATCTTGTCTTTCAAAATCATCGGTTCCTTTGATTTCAAGAGAAGCACCAGTAGATACAAAGGATGGTAAAATATTTTTAGAATAATTGGACAAAGCAAGTGCATTCGGAGTCATGTGAAAGGATGCTCCTGAATCTAAGAGCCAAAGAATTTTACCTGGAGGTGAAGAGGACATAGCGGCTCCAGAGATAGATCCTTTAATCAATGATTGAAGAGCTTCAACAATTTGTTGGAGAGAAAAAGATCCATTTGATGAGGATGGCCATTCTTCCGGTTGAGAGGTGGTAGCCATTGCAAGCAATTTTTTCCATTAAGGGCAAATAGGCTTTATATGCCCCAGTTCTTTACAAAAATGACAATGAATCTTGTTATAATCTCTCTTACCATATTGCACATTTCCTCCTTGATATTGATTCTTGAAATGAGGAGGTTTGTAGGTTTTTACATTGTTCCCCGGTCTTGAGTCTTGACACCGCATAAGCTCCTTCATCTTCATTCTTAGAAGGGATGGCCAACACATTTTGATTGGTTCTATTCATTCCCAATCTAGTTTCCTCTCCACTCAATTTAGTTAAAACATCTTCCAAAGGAGGGGAAGAGAATGAAGATAAAAGAGAGGATCTAGATTGCTCAAACTCTGCTCTAAGCCCATTTAAAAAATTAAAGAAATGATCATCTTGAAGTTGTTTTTGCCTTAGCTCAATCGCCTCTCCACTCCACTTTGGTTCGAGGAGGGCAAGCTCATCCCATATAGCCGATAACTCGGCAAAATATTCCCTTACGGTCAATTCTCCTTGTTGGAGAGTCAAAGTCTTCTTTTAAAAATAATATTTATGGGATAAATCTCTTGACGTATACATCCGTTCAAGATATTCTCATACTTGATATGCCTTAAACTTCAAAATATTGGCGTTGATTTTAGTTTCAATGGAAGAAAAGAACCATGAAAGAATTTTGTAGTTTTTCATTTCCCATTCTTCATGCTTCTTATTATATTCTTCAAAAGCCCTCTCTTTCTTCACCTTCAAGGACCTTAATCTCCCCTTCCTCAACAATAGTAACTTTAGGTTCGGGAATAGTTCCTTGAACATATCCCCAAAGACCCTTCCCTTTGATATGGGCCTCCATATTCTCGGCCCAAACTTGATAATTTACTCCATTTAATTTGAAGCCAAGGGAAAAGTGTGAATCCTTTTCACCCATTAGAGAGAATAGAAAGAGAGGTAAATGCATACCACAATACGAAATGAATTCCTACTTGGTGTAGGATGCTTTTAAAATATTGAATGAAGGACCGAGTCTTCACTCCAACCACCACACCTTGATGGCACGCTTTTCGAGGTGCTCCAACAAAGAGAAAAGGTGCACGATCTTCTTTTCTTTTGAACCTCACTCTGATACCATGTAAAAATACCTTCGAAGATGTGCACTATAAGCACCAACACCGTAAAAGAATACGTGTTCAAACACACACCGTGAACACTTGAACAAAAGTACCAAAAAAGTACAAAGGTGACACCCACAAATGCATAAGTTGAATCCAATAAGAGAGGGTGAGCACTAAAGGCTCTCACAAGAATACATCTTAAATGGGGGAAGCCCCCTATTTATAATACAAAAGGAGACCAAGTGGGAGGGGCTCCTACTAGACGTTGGAGCCCCTCCAACGGCAAGAATTCTAGCCGTTGGAGGGGGTCCAAGGTCTACCCCCTCCCACTTTGACTTAGTCAAAGCAATAAAAAAATAAGAAATGAAAAAGAAAAAAATAGAAAAAGAAAAATAATAAAAATTACATGCATGTTCACATTTGTGAAGATGCGTAAAAAAGGAGAATGCTGAAATGACCGAAATGCCCCTAGGGCTTACAATATATATATATATATATATATATATATATATATATATATATATATATATATATATATATACAATACCTGATAGGGATATTTTGGTCCTTTTACATAGTTGTTTCTAGAAACAACTATTTTAATAGATAGTTTATTTTTATCTTTTGTCTTCTTTTCTTTTCTTTTTATTTAAATAATTTTGTACATGCATTGGGGGTCCCACATAGAGTCATTGGGACCCCCAACGGTCATAAATACATCGGTTGGGGGCTCCCAAAGACACCATGTGGGAGCCCCCAATGGCTCCCCTTTTCTCCTTTTTCATTTGTGTATAAATAGGGGCTTCCCCCCTTATTCTTAAGTTGGTGAGCTCTTCTCCAATAAAGCTCTTTATTTTGTACTTATTTGTACAGCCTTTTGTATTGTCCCATAGTGGACTTCTCTCTTATCCCTTCTGTGCCTTTGTGCTTGTCCTTTATTGGACATTGTGAATGTATTAGCATTCTTGTATTACATTTCCGCATACTTCATTACAGTTAGCTAGAAAAGTGGTTAGCAACTACCACCTCTCTCTCTCTCTGGATATATATATATATATATATATATATATATATATATATATATATATATATATATATAGTGCCTTTATATGATATTGCCACCATTACCTACAAATGCCTCATTTTTTAGTTGTTTTTCATGAAACTAACCTTACTTATGTGATCTATATGTCTCACTTAGTGGGAATTGGTTCTTGAATTGTCCAATTTTCACATGTAGGCAGGACTTTTATAAGGCTTCAAAAATCAACGGCCTACAATGTGTGAAACTTTCTCAAGTCACAAAAATTGTATTTTTTCATTGAAAAACATGATCCAAGAGTTGGTCCCCACTATTTTCAACATGTTGAATCCATCCATGAGGTCGGATTGGATCAAAACTACCTACACATGGGAGATCTAGAGGCATTTGTACATAATGGCGCTATTACTAAAACATTATATATAGAGAGAGAGAGGCGCTATTACTAAAACATTATATATATAGAGAGAGAGAGAGAGCAACCCATAAGAGTGGATGTGCAAATCATCCACTGTTGGGTCAGACATGCACCCCCCCCCGTTGATTCCCCGTGTGATGGACCGTCACTAAATGTGGATTTTCCGTTGAAATAATTAGCAATGGTTCACAACCGCCGCAAATTGGTCTTTTTGCGCAAAATCGATGCGTGAGGGGCATCCAAATTTTGCACGTCCACTGTTATGGTTTTTTTGTTTTTTGTGTGTATATATATATATATATATAAAGTGGTAGTTGCCTATCACTTTTTTGGCCTACCACCAGCCTACTGGGTTTTTGAAGCGTTTTTTCATGTTTTCTATGTTCTACATGCTTGATTTTATAGGAATTGACTCTTGGATCGTCTGATTCTCTCTCTCTCTCTCTCTCTCTCTCTCTATATATATATATATATATATATATATATATATATATATAGAGAGAGAGAGAGAGAGAGAGAGATGTGTGTGTGTGTGTGATGTAAGTTGTAACTACTCAATCTGACCCATGAATGCATTCAACATAAGTGGTTTGATAGGGTTTGCATATGGATCATGTTTTTGGATATAAAAGTAAAATTGTCTTCAATGAGACAATACGCATACAAGCGCTAAAGCCTCACAAGAGATAGTGCACAAAAAGACACTCAAAGAACACTTGAACTAATATGCACAAAGGCATAAAACAACACAAACATGCACAAAGGCATGAAATGCCACAATATATTAGAAAGGAGAAATGCTTGAGCTCTCAAGCTTAAGAATACAAAAAGGGAACATCCCTATTTATACAAGTGCAAAAGGGAACCACCTTGGGGCTCCCAAAGGAGTCGTTGGGAGGCCCCCAACGACTCTATTGGGAGGCCCCCAAGGTGATGTCAAGTCATAAAAAGAAGGAAAAATAAAAAAGTAAAAAATAGAAAAATAAAAGAAAAATAAAGAATGAAAATACAAGCATATTCCAAGTGGAATATGCGTAAAACTGGAAATTACAGAATTACCCTTTTCGGGTATTATGATAAAAGTATATATATATATATATATATATATATATATATATATATATATATATATATACATATATACACACAATGGGATCTTTGGGTTTACATTTTAACACCCCCCCCTCAAACTTACGGTGTGATGACCGCAAGTTTGCCAAGAAGGAAGTAAAATCTAGTCAAACAAAGTGCTTTAGTGAAGAAATCCATCAATTGATATTCAGACGTTACATACGGGCTATGTCACATGGGTGCGGGTGCGGGTGCGGGTGCGGGTGCGGGTGCGACACGGGTGCGGCGCAATTTTACAATTTTTGGACACGGGGACTCGGCTATATATATATATATATATATTATTTTATTTTATTTTATTTTTTTAAAAAAGATATTATTTTATTTTATTTTATTTAAAAAGTGCACAGTCACAGCACTGTGCACAGGCACTGTGCACACTGTGCACAGGCACTGTGCACACTGTGCACAGGCACTGTGCACAGGCACAGGCACTGTGCACTGGCACAGCACTGTGCACTGGCACAGCACTGTGCACTGGCACAACACTGTAAACAAGCACAGCACTGTAAACTGTCTCTTTTTATATAAAAAAAAAATCAATTTTTTTAGTTTTTTCAATAGACATTTTTGGACTAGGTCAAAGTTGACCGAGTCCAAAATGTGGACGGACTCGGCCTCGACTCGTTGACCGAGTCTGACTCGGCGTTGACCGAGTCCAGGCCGAGTCCGAAGCCGCACCCGTGTCGGGGCGTGTCGACTCAGGTGCGGCACCTCCCTAGCCGAGTCCGTGTGACATAGCATACGGGAGATCAATGACCTTCTTCAAGTATTCCTCCCTGACATACTGGGAGTCAATCTCTATATGTTTTGTTCGCTCATGAAAAGTGCGATTCTTGGCAATATAAATTGTAATTTTGTTGTCGCAGCATAACTTTGTTGGTTCTCCAATGTAAACTCCCATATCTTTTAGAAGACGCCGAATTCATACAATTTTCATGGTGGTAGATGTCATGGCTCTATATTCTGCTTCGGTGGAGGACAGAGAGACCTTCTGTTGCTTTTTACACTTCCAAAAAATCAATGATTCACCTAAGAAAACACAGAAACCAGTGGTGGAGTGACGATTATTAGGGTCACCTCCCCAACCTGAGTTAGTATAAGCAATTAACCTTAATTCAGAAGAGGAAGACAAAGATACTCTTTTATTTACAGTTTCCTTTAGATATCTGATGAAACGAAGAACAACACTCATGTGAACCATTGTGGGAGCAAGCTGAAACTGACTGACAATGTGAATTGCATGAGACAGATCAGGCCGAGTGATGCTGAGATACATCAACAAGCCTACCAGTTGCCTGTAAAGAGTAGGATCTGTCAGGAGAATCCCATCATCAATCTTCATTTTTTAGCCCACTATTTCAGGGGTTTCGCAAGTTTTGTCATCGGATATTCATGACCTGTCAATAATCTCACAAGCAAGTTTAGTCTAAGATAGAAAATAACCACATTAATAATAGGCAACCTCAATTCCAAGAAAGTATGTCAGAAAACCTAGGTCTGACATTTCAAATTTCGAAGTCAAGACGGATTTAATACCCTTGATTCCTTCGACATCATCATCTGTGATTAACATATCATCAACATAAAGTAATAATATTACAATTCCTGCATCAAATTTTCTAATGAATAATGTAGTATCAGTATAACAAAAAAAAATCCATTTTCTAACATTACATTGTTGAATCTGTCATACCAGGCTTTGAGAGTCTGTTTTAACCCATAGAGAGCTTTTCAAAGGCGAAGAACTTTACTTTTAGGAATTTTTATACCCGGTGGGGCATCCATATACACTTCTTCATTAAGATCACCATTTAGAAAAGTATTTTTTACATCCATTTGAAAAATGATTCATTTTTTGATAGATGCAATAGTGATAAGACATCTGACTGTAACCATTCGGGCTACGGGAGCAAATGTCTCTTCATAGTCAATGTCATATTCTTGCCCATATCCTTTAGCAACTAAGTGAGTTTTATGCCTCTCTAGATGTAACGCCCCAAAATTTCAAACTTGCAAACCTTTCAGAAAACAGGCAAGAGACTAGAAAAAATCTTTTTCCTTTCAGAGTTTGTTTATGAAATCAGCAGAAGACTATTCTTTTGTTGAATTTAGAAAGGCAAGCTGACAACTTTGGGCACGTTAGCTAAAAGAACAAAAACTCACAATCCATGTTACTTGCAAAACACTTGGAAAAACCACTTTCATTAAAAGAAGTTGCTAAATAGTACAAAATTCGAATATCCCAAGGAAAATCCGTTACAAAACCCAAAAATGTCTAGGACGCGAGCTAAGAGCAGGAAGAGGAAATCTTAAAGTCATTTTGCCATTGTGTCATCATCCGTGGTGTACCTAATCATCACCTGTGCCCATAGAATGGGTTAGTTTCGCGAAAAAACTAGCAGGTGCACAAGAGAGACTACAGGAAATTGAATTAAGAGCATTTAATTCAGCATGCTAAGCAGTTTAAAGCAGATCAGCAGTTACACAGGTAAGCAGTTTAAAGCAAGTAAGCAGTGCAACTGTCAAAACGTAGCATGACGATTCATTTGATCGTAAGTTGTGAACTACCACGCAACTAGCTTGTTCTCGTTCCTTGAACGGTGTCTCTACATTTAATCATTATCAGGACATCGTTTGTCGCTCTCACTATTTCTAACAAACTCTTTGTCCTAAACAACCTTAATTTATTCCCATCTCTCAAGGCCTTACGAGGCCAACTATCACCTGTTATGACTCACTTAAGGTGTCATACTTCCCAGAAAAAACCCACCTTTCTATAGAAGGTCCAAACATGATCTAAAATCAATAAAGATCTGATTCTCACATCTGAGTCCTGCATGTAATCATGCTAAAACAGAAAGCCAAATCTATAGATTCATAACTGGCTATTTCAATCAATCTTAGAAGATCATCAAAGCTCACCATAACTTTTTATGGTAATCAAAATCACAAGTTCCACGTCGGATCGCTTGGTCTAAGAAATGTACGACCTCACAAGGAATTACCGCCGTAGATGGTATACCTGGTCTTAAATCATACACTTCCTCACAGGAGTTCACCGTCTTTGCGGCTACTCGCTCTTGGACAGTGTATATCCTCACAGAGAATCTACCACTCTAGTCGGTTACCAAATCTTGATCATACATAACCTAACAAAGAATCCTTTGGGAACCTGATCCTCAGCAAATGCCATATGCAAGGAAAATTATTGCGATACACGCATCAACACAAATGACCGCTCTCAGGGTCGATAGTCATTATTATAATTAACAAGACCCACGCCGGATCACCTGGTCTGGGAAATGTACAACCTCACAAGGAATTACCGCCCTAGATGTATACCTAGTCTTGGATCATACACTTCGTCACAGGAGTTCGCCGTCTTTGCAGCTACCCGCTCGTGGACAGTATACATCCTCACAGAGAATCTACCACCTTAGTCGGGTCACCTGGTCTTGATCATACACGCCCTCGCAGATAATCCTTTAGAGATCAGGTCCTCAACAGATACCATACTCAGTGATGCATGCATCAATACAATCGACTGCTCCGAACAATTGACCGCTCTTGGGGTCAGTAGCCACCAACATGGGCACAAGCATGTATAACAACAATATGCATCGAATCACTTCACATGGTAAAACAAAACACAAGATCACACATTCCTCTAATAAGGTTCCATGAACCATGAACATTTATCGCATACTTTCAACATTTCTTATCACGTGGCATTTCAATCACATCATACAGAAGTATATAATACTACGCATCGTATCATTGCCACCAGAAACATTCCATTCCTCAAATAGGACCTCAAAGCATGTGTAAACAACACATGAGAACACGCAGATTACATAATATGAATCAACTAAACATCAACATATGTAACTCCTACGTAGTCACTAAATTCACAGGATTCAAGTTATATATGCATGTAAGACAATTCAGATCATTGCATCATCATATGCATTCACAATTCTTATCTCAAAGCACATCGCATTCGACCTTTCTAGCGTGTAACTCACGCACATATCGTCAAGACATTTCAATCAAATTCAAGATACTTATCAATCATGTTATACAGGTATGCTATATTCACTTAGGCAATCATAAGCAATTCTCTGCAATAAAACTGTGTAGGCGTGATGTATTATTTACCTAAATAGTCTAAACTAATCATTTGTCGGTGTGACATGTCATTCACCTATATGCTAACATAAGTATCATAATCATAAGAATCTCGGAGACACCAAAGTCATACGTAATTTCATCGATAAGCTTTTACTTGACAAAAATACGTATCAAAACACACGAAAGTCTTATGACCCATCAACCAGTGTGAATAGACTTTATGTTTCGATATTAATGGTCTGCGGGTATGCGCAGACAAAATGTAGAAACAACTGAGACTAGTTCGGGCGTCTGTTATTCTATGTATTTTCAATAACCCGAATAGCTAGTTGAGTCCGCTCCTAAGGGGACGGCTTTAGCTGAGAGAGGATTCCTCAAAGGCAGGTACTTGGCAACGAATACATCCAACTTCTGCAGAAGTCCATGGGATCTACCACCTAGGATAATGTCTGGTAGTCCTTTCCCTTAACTCTAATGACTGGGGAGGCCGGATCTTTGCCCGTGGGGTGGTTGTTAACAACCTGTGCATTGGAGTTTTGTACCGCTCTGTCCTCTCCCTTGACAGACAACAAGAAGCGAATGGTGCGTTAGGTGTTGCTTAACTAACGACCCATTATATGCTATGGTCTTTCAACCACTCGAGCATCTAGCTTGTGAAGGCGATCAATCACCATTTTATGTGATTACAGCATTGTGTATTTAGCACTATTCGAGGTTGCACGACCGTCTCATCCGATCATCGCAGTACTAGCGTGTAGTGCACGACTACAAGTACTCTAGAATGAAAGGGGTATAGCTCCTCAATAGAAGCCTCAACAGAAGTGTTTCACAAAGATGTAATGTTTCTCAAACTTTACTTTTAACATTCTTTATCTTTTGAAACCGCCAACATCTGGCATGTGATTTTCTCGAATCTCATCCGCTATCGTGGTATATGCATGCCTCGCATGACTCGATACTGGCCTCGATGAACGGGATACGGGTTTTTCAACAGAACCCCCGCTAAGAAGTTCGCTCAAGCCCCCAATTCGGGGTTACCCGAGATAAGTCGGATCGACGAACAAAACCAGCCAATCACATTCTTCCAAATACTTCGATTTGGGCAGTCATGATGCTTTTGCGCAGCTCTCTAAATTCTCAAGTCTACTCTGCAGGACTGCTTACTCGAAGAGTCAGGATCCCTGCTAGGGATCCCTCTCCTTAGACGAGGATGTATCGCTAGCTCCCAACTCAACTCTTGTCGCAAGAAGGAGAGTGATAAATGCCCCTTGCATCCTCCACGAGGATGCCTTTATAGAACGTGCAATGAGTGAAAACCTAAGTGTCATCTGCAATGGCAAGGCAGTAACGAAACATTTGCAAAATCAAAAGCCTAAGCGCAAAGCGCAAAGCGTGACGACAAAGTAAAGACATGACAGAAAGTAAAGGACAAGCATCGTGAAACTGCGTCCTTGGGTTAACTGTGTACTCGTATAAATATATATATGCATATATATTTATTTAATTGTCCTTTTTAGTTAATTGAACTCAATTCAATTGTCCAAGTCCTCTGTGCAATGTTACCCTACCTTGGGGAGTTGCAAGCTTGCGAGTGTAAACGATTAATGGGTCGGGTCGCGGGGCGCGAACAGGATCTGTCGTTCAACCTGTGATGCTTAGAACATTAGTAATATACCATAATACAAACGAGAAGCGGGTCCGGTAAGACCTGCAGTGGTACCGGACCCCAAATATGAGGGTAGGCAGGGAGCTCAGCTCCCTGCAGAAGAGGGTCATAGGCAGCAAGGCAGGGAGCCCTGGGTTCCCTGCTTGCTGGAACAATAAAGGGCCCCAGTTAGGGCCTGCTGGATGCGGGCGACGAACGGTGGCAGAGGCAGGGAGTCTTGCACCCCTCATCTCGAACAGCAAAGAAGGCCAGGGGGCTCAGTCCTCTACCATCTCTACAAAAGTAGAGCGCCAGCGGCGGCTCTGACCTGTCCTGCAAGAAGAAACACAGACAGGAACAGGGGTCGGAGCCCCCTGTCAACCAGAGGTGACGACAGGGGGCTTCAACCCCCTATCGACCGAACAAGCAAGAGGCAGGGGAGAGAGACCCTTTGCCGATAGGAGATGACGACAGAAGACTCCGCTCCCCGACCGGTCTAACCCAAGAAAGAGACTGGAGGGGAGTCCCCCTGTCGACGAGGGGCGACGACAGGGGGGCTCCACCCCCCTGTCGATCGAACTAAAGAGAGAGGTAGGGGGGAAAATCCCCCTGTCAAAGAGGGTCAGCGGCAGGGGGAGGCGGAGCCCCCTGCCGGCAAAACCAGAGAGACAGGGGGAGTGGAGCCCCCTGTTGACAAGACAAATGGCAGGGGGGCGGATCCCCCTGTCGGCAAAACAAGAGAGACAGGAGGAGTGGAGCCCCCTGTCGACAAGACAAACGGCAGGGGGAGCAGAGCCCCCTGCCGGCAAAACAAGAGGGACAGGGAGAGCGGAGCCCCCTATCGACAAGGCAAATGAGAAGGAAGAGAGGGGGGGTTACCTGGGAACCACCGACGTCGGGGTCGTTGACCGAGGTTGCCGGAGCGAAAGGTGGTGGCGGACTGTCGTCCCCTTCGTAGCAGAGAGAAGGAATACGGAGGTGGCCGACGGCTTCGGTCGCCGGCGACTGTGGTCGTCGGCCACAGGGGACAAGAAGAGACGGGAGAGTCGGAGAGGAGAGAGAAGGGGCGAGAGTGAGAACGAGAGAGCAGAGGGGAAGGGGGTTTCGAGAAACCTCCCCCCCCCCCCCTTTGTCGTTGCGTGCTTTTATAAGCACGCAGCCGACTTATCACCCGGGTCGGATCCGGCCCGGATCCAAACAATTTTTTTTTACCAGGTTTTACACTAGAGATCCATCGCTCTTAGTCTTAACTTTAAATACCCAATGACAACCTATAGTTTTCTTTCCAACAGGTAGAGTTTGAAATTCCCATGTCTCAGCTTTCCTAAGAGCTTTGAGTTCATTTTCCATAGATTCTTGCCATTCTACACATTTTTTGGCTTCCTCGAAGTTTCTAGGTTCGAAATAAGAATGGAAGGCACTAAGACAAGCCCTATATTTAGGTGAAAAAGAATCAAAGGAGACAAATCAGGATGGAGGTCTCCTATTTCTTTCAGATCGTCTCTGATCATTGGTGGGAACAGACTCACCATTAATGCTCAATAGCACTTCTAAAAGTATCTCAATTTCTACGAGAGTAGGTTATCGGATCATTTGAGGTTTTATCTCCTTGACCATTGGATGAGTTAAATTCATTAATATCTATATCACTATCATGGTTTGATGATATTTCGTCATCACTAGACTAATCATCATTGCTAGACAATAGGTCAAATAAGAAAGAATAGTCCACATCTTCATGGTGAGAAGTATTTCTTTCAAAGCCTTTTTCATTTTCTAAAAATGGCACATTTCTTGAAACATATAATTTATCGTTCCTAGAATCGTAACATCGAAACCCTTTTTGAGTCTCCGAATATCCAAGGAAAACACAAGGAATAGCTTTAGGAGAAAGTTTATCATTCTTATTTGTAAGAACAAAACACTTACAGCCAAAGACTCTTAATCTGCTATAATCAAGCTCCCTTTTATATAACACTTCAAAAGAAGAGATTTTACCTAAGTTCCTACATGGTAGAGGATTGATAAGGTAAACAAAGGCAAGAGCCGACTCGGCCCAAAAAAATTTTGTAATGTTTTGAGATATGAGGAGAGTTTGGGTGGTTTCAATTATATGCTTATGTTTTCTTTCGGCCAATCAATTTTGTTGAGGAGTTTTAGGACATGACCTTTGATGAACAATACCATTATCCTCAAGGTACGTCTTGAATTCGTTGGAGAGATATTCTCCTCCGAAGTCACTTCTAAATATCTTTAGGTTACAATTAAATTGATTCTTGACCATCACATGAAACGATTTAAAACATGAAAAAACTCCATGCTTATGTCTAAGGAAATATATCCAAGAGTACCTAGAAAAATCATCTATAAAAATTACATAATAGGAGAACCCTCCTTTTGAAACAACCGGTGTCGGTCCTCAGACATCTGAATGAACAATTTCGAAAGGTTTAGAAGTAAACATGGATCTTTATTCAAAAGGCATACTTCTCATTTTTCCAAGAATACAATCATTACAGGAGAATGTATTTTTACAAAGATTTTTAGCAAAATATAAATAAGATAATTTGGTGATGTTGAGATGACCAAGTCTCTTGTGTCAAACATTTATATCCTTATGTCAGGCAACATTACAAAAAGAATTTTTTGGAACTTAAAGAGAGTCCATATAATATAAGTCTCTCTTCCTAGAGCCTTTCCTAATCAATTTCCCGGATCGGCGATCATGTATTAAACATTTATCAGAAGAGAACTTAATATCACATCCATGGTCCGAGAGTTGAGAAACAGAGAGAAGGTTCAAGTTTAATTTTGGTATAAATCTAATTTTGGGAATGGAAAAATCTTGAGTTTCAAAATTACCAATACCTTTTATTTCGAGAGAAGTTCCATCGGCAATAGAAACGAAAGATGGGAAAATATTTTTCGAATAATCGAAAAGTGAATACATGTTTGGGGACATATGAAAAGACGCACCCGAGTCCAAAAGCCAAGAAATTTTACCTGGAGGGGAGAAGGTAGACATGGCGGCTCCGGAGGTAGCTCCCTTGAGGAGAGGTTGGAGAGCTTCCACTATTTGGTTTAGTGAAAGAGATCCATTTGAAGATGTTTCCTCCTTTTGCGGTTGAGCAATGGTAGCCATGGCTAGTAATTTCTTCCATTTGGGACATATGGGTTTGATATGTCCCGGTTTTTTACAAAAATGGCAAACAATCTTGAAATAATCCTTCCTTCCTCCTTGTCCACTATTTCCTCCTTGATTTTGAGTTTTAAAATGAGGAGGAAGATAGTTTCTTACATTATTTTCGGGCCTAGATACCGCATTGACTCCATCATTGTCTTCGGAGTTGGAGGGAACCACAAGCACATTTGGCCCTTGCTTACTTATACCCATACGGGTTTCTTCACCACTCAATTTGGTGAGAACATCCTCAAGAGGGAGGAGTAAAAGATGACAAAAGAGAAGACCTTATTTGCTCAAATTCAGGCCTTAGTCCATTCAAAAAATTGAAGAATCAATCTTCTTCTAATTGTTTGTGTCGAAGTTCAATCACCTCTCCACTCCATTTTGGTTCGAACATAGCAAGCTCATCCCAAATGAAAGAAAGTTCGGCGAAATATTCCCTAATGGTCATTTCACCTTGAAAAAGAGTTTGAGCCTTCTTTTGAAGATAATATTTATGGGGTAAGTCCCTAGAAGTATACATTTTCTCAAGATACTCCCATGCTTGAGAAACTTTTTAAATTTGATAATATTTGCGTTGATTTTGGTCTCAACGGAGGAAAAAATCCAAGACAATATTTTGAAATTCTTCATTTCTCATTCATCCTGCTTTTCCAAATATTCCTCAAGGGCTTTGGTTCTTTCCTCCACTTCAAGGATCTTAATTTCACCTTTCTCCATCAAGGTGATTTTTGGTTTCGGTTCCAGAATTGTGTCTTTCACATAACCCCAAAGACCTTTCCCTTTTATGTGAGCCTCCATGTTTCCGGCCCAAACATGATAGTTGGAGCCATTGAGTTCAAAACCAAGAGAGAAGTGAGACTCTTTTTCACCCATTAGAGAGGAGAGATGCATACCGCAACAAGATTTTTAGATCTTACTTGTCGTGAGACCCTTCTAAAATAAAGAAAGAAGAGACACCTCCACTCAAATCTTCAAAAAGCCAAAAGCATGTTTTTCAAGGCACTCAAAAAATGAAGAATCACACAATCTTCAACCTTTAACCACGCTCTGATACCATGTAAAATTGTCTTCAATGAGACAATACGCATACAAGCGCTAAAACCTCACAAGAGATGTGCACAAAAAGGCACTCAAAGAACACTTGAACTAATATGCACAAAGGCATAAAACAACACAAACATGCATAAAGGCATGAAATGCCACAATATATTAGAAAGGAGAAATGCTTGAGCTCTCAAGCTTAAGAATACAAAGGGGGAACACCCTTATTTATACAAGTGCAAAAGAGAACCACCTTGACGCTCCCATAGGAGTCGTTGGGAGCCCCCAACGGTCACAATTGTGACCGTTGGGGGCCCCCAATGACTCTGTTTGGAGGCCCCCAAGGTGATGTCAAGTCATAAAAAGAAGGAAAATAAAAAAGTAAAAAATAGAAAAAGAAAAGAAAAATAAAGAATGAAAATACAAGCATATTCCAAGTGGAATATGCGTAAAACTGGAAATTACAGAATTACCCTTTCCGGGTATTATGATAAAAGTATATATATATATATAGAGAGAGAGAGAGAGACCTATACATATATAATATATGTATAAATGTATATATATATATACACGCATAATGGGATCTTTGGGTTTACATTTTAACAATAAAAACACCTTTTTAAGTAATGAAAAATTGGTACACTGTGGGCCATTGATTTTTGAAACTCTTGAAAAATCTGCATGCATGTCACAATCACATGATCTAAACCTTGTCTTTTTACTGAGGAAATTTAGATAATATCCATAAAGTGTAGTCGACAAAAGGTTCAATGAATAAGAAAAAATACGGTCACTCTCAGATGGGAGTAGGTTCACCAGTGCATTCATATATATATATATATAGTAGGTGGTAGTTGCTTACCACTTTTCTGGCCTACCGTTAGCCTACCGGGCTTTTGAAGGGTGTTTTCATGTTTTCCTTAAATCTGATCATACAAATGTGATCTACATTCTTGATTTTATAGGAATCGACTTTTGGATCGTCTCATTCCAACACACAGGTAGGTTTTTATAAGATCTACAAATCGACAGTCTAAAATTTTTATAAATATTCAAGGCTTAAAAAGTCATGTTTTTTATCCAAAAAAATATGATCCAAGTGTCATTTCCTAGCAAATTGACCATGTCAAATACATCTGCAGGGTCAGATTTGCTAAAAACAACCCGAAAATGCCTGTTCACTGGTGGAAGGCTGGTGGTAGGCCAAAAAAGTGATAGGCAGATACCACTTTTCCTATATATATATATAAAGATCTCAAAAAAATGTATATTCTTACAACAGGTTGCAGCTGTTTTAACCCCCCTCATCAATTTCAGTGCTTGCATACTACATAGTGCTACGAGGCAGAATGATTTGCAATGAGAACCATTTCTTTTGAGTTCTTGCAATTCATGAAATAACATAAATATCATAAAGAATAATTGTTTTTAATTCAAAGGATCTAAGTTTACCTGTTTGAACCAACTTCACTGCACTGACGAAAAAAAATAAATGTTTCAACCAATATTGTAATGAGAAATTAGTAAAACAGATGATAAACTAACCTACAAACCAAGGAATTCTTTCTTGAAGCACCCTTTATGAGGCCAGCCATCACGATTTTCTTGATCTACAATAAGGAAACCATACAATTAAAACGAAATAGTGAAATCAAGTATCATCTATCTATGCTCCGCCAATACAGTTTGCATCATAATGAATGTAGTATCCACAGACTTAATACTTTAACATAACAATCAATGGAAAATGCAGATATTAATACACCCATCATGTTTCTGCAATATAATGACTGAGATGGTAGTGTCACATTATCTTAATCAAGGGGTGTCAGACTTGATTTATGTGCTATCCACCAGCTAGCTGCAGAAAAAGATTAAAAAAAAGGAAAAGAAAATTTCTGCAGACAAAGGACTTCCAACAGGAAAGCAGAGCCATCATCAAAATGAGCATATAACTTTCTCATAAAATTTGTTTTTATGATAAATTAAGCATCAATATGCAAACGTGGCAATAGATTTTGCACCATGACGTTTCCATAAGAACTATGCAGCACACACTTTTACACTATTATCAACAGAAAACATAGAAGGCCATGTTCCTGTAATATATTAGTGTGATAAGCAGAGTGACACTAGCTTAGCCTAGGGGCCTTTGGTTCAAATTGCAACTGGGTTGATCTCTAGCTTGCACATGAAGAAATAAATTAGTAAAATAAATGCAGACAATGAACTTCCATAGAAAAGCTCACGCTGTACCACAGATGCGACAAAACAATAATGGAGTATTCCATGTATTTTGTTATCATCCGAAACTCTCATCATACCATCATTTTCTCTTATAGAAGCTCCTTGCCACATATTCATTTTTAAAAGTTTTCATACCTGTGAGCTTCTAGCTGATCCCTTCTCTACTCCTGCATATCTGGGTTTTCATATTTCCATGCAGCAATAGACATTCTTGTCAGGAAGTCATGAAGTGTTATTATCTGTGTTTGCAATTGGAGATTAGGCCTTCATTGGTGCAACTTTGTATTATATATCAATGTTAAAGGAATGCTTCTAGCTTTGCCTAAAGAGCTGACAATTTTTTTTATCATACAAGAATTACAATGCATAAAGTTAACACAACACTACAAGGGAAGCATATAAGATGCTCAAATTTGAGTATCCTTAAAGTGCAGGAATAACCAGTACCTGTCACATGTGCCACATGGTTATGATGGCAACTGTGCAGACTCCATGTGGATTTGATATAGAGCAGCACGCATTGCAGGGGTTTGTTGGCTCAGCACCCCAGAGACACTTGAATCGGATTTACCAATCTGCTCTGAAATGTAAGGCCATTCTTAAAGCCTTTAATATTACCGTTCTCCCACTTCAATCTTATCCAGGTAATGTCAAGATCCATATATATATCTTCTCTATTACTATATCTTCTAGTATTCCACCATCATCATCTTAGGTCATTCAGAATTTCTTGCAAAAAAGGGTCTGCCTCTTTTTCATAATAGAAGTTGCTCTTCACCAATTAGAAAGATATGGAGCACCATTTAAACTATTTATCCACTAGCCAACAAATCAAACTGGCACCTATGCAAGGTCCAAAGTTCAAGGTCCAAACCACAAGATAAAAGGACCATCAAGCAAGTGAATTGTGTGAGTTCCCTTTCACTTGCATAGTTCAAGAACCCAGTGACTGGTGACTACTAGTTTGGTCCTGACTCAAGACTCAACCAGGTCAACCTAGTGACTTGGCTGTGTTTTGCTAACTTCTATTTTATATAAAAATTGTATATACATAATGTGTATATATATATATATAATCTGGTACACAATGCAAAAATCTTTATGGCATGAAAATATTGACATATAAATAATAATTAGGTAATATTTAGTGATTAATTAATATCTAATACAAAAAATATGAATTATAAAAGGAAAAATTATCATTTTTATGAGTCACCACACTAGTACATCAAGCATCACAATCAATTAATTATTATGAGGTACAAATTATTCAATTCAACAATTAATTGTCATAAAGAAACTTATTTGTGAAATTGTGATATTGATAAAGTAATCAAGATTTTCAATGTAAAACCAATATGAAAATTTTAAAATAGTAAATAATAGTAATTAACATAGCAAGAATATTATATCTTAGTGAAAATTAACATGAGAATAGGTTCATACACAAATAAAACTCAGTTTTCATCATCATAATCTTAAATTTGATGTTAATCACATGTATTTGAAACTAAATTTTGAAAATATGAAGGTAGATATTTGCAGAATGGGTCAACCAACTGGGTTGACATCGTAGAAGGGATGAATCGGATGAGTAACTAGGTTAACCAAATTCTTGTTCCATGAACTCTACTTCCATTATAGCCATGTAAGAGTGAATTGTAGACATTCACTTGTTCAACACACCAATCATCTATGTAACATAGACATGCAATAGGAGGTATCGTACCCGTGTTGACACGGCAAGACAAGGGTACTGGTACCGAACTCAGTGCGGGTATGCCCTGGGTTGGGTCCCACACTGATCTGGGTCAGGCACAACCTACACCCGACCCAAACTTGTTTTTTTAGGGGTTTTGACCCTGGTCAAACCAAGGTCAAAGGGGTGGGACCATTTTGGTCGCACCCTCACCACGATACCCCCTATCTCTGGTCTCATTTACCCCCCTCTTGATTTCCCTCTCTCTCTCTCTCTCTCTCTCTCTCTCTCTCTCTCTCTCTCTCTCTCTCTCTCATCCCCCCTCTCTCTATTTCCCTCGCTCTCTTTCTGGTTTTCCCTCTCGTTTCCCCCTCTCAGAGAGAGAGAAGAAACGAAGGAGGACGAGAGAGATAGAGAAGAAGAAACTAAGGAGAAAGAAAGTGGTGGAGAGAGAGAGAGAGGAGAAGGAGGGGGAGGCATAAATGGCTTCCTCTTCTTCTTCTCCTTCCTTTTCTTCTGTCGGTGTGTTGGAGAGAGAAAGAAAAAGAACATAAAAAAAATCAAACTACCCCCTCCTTTCTTTAAAAAAAAATCATCCACACCCCAATCTCCTCAATATATATATATATATATATATATATATATATATATAAGATGGTTTGTGTCCAACCCGATCCAAAGTCCAAACAAAGAATATATATATATATATATATATATATATATATATATATATATATATATATATATATATATATATATATATATATAGTCGTGTCCCCATACCTGCAATTTTTTAAATTGTCGTGTCGTACCTGTTAAATAATGTAACATAATTTAATATGTAATCTCATAGTTTTAGTTTACTTTTAAGTTTAGTTAGGATTAGGTTAGTTTATTTCAGTAGGTTAGGTTTCTTTTTCTTTTTTAGTTTATTTTTGGACTTATTTGGCTTTATGCTTTTTTGACCAAAGTCAAAAAGCATAAAGTAGAGAGAGTTGTTGGACTCCCAACACCTCTATAAAGAGTCGTTGGGAGCCCAACACTCCCTCTATTCCTTGTATTATAAATATGGGGTGTTACCCCCTTGTAACTTACACTTTTGTAAAGCCCCCTTTTGGGACCCAAGATATTGAAGTTGATATTTTTTTACGTTTGTGCATTTGTATCCGTGCCTTTGTGCACTTGTGAGAATTCTCCTTTTATGCCTTGTGCACATTTTGTGTTTCTAGTATTGTGTTTATACACAAAATCTCTTTTTATAAAGATTTTCACATGGTATCAGAGCAAGGTTGATTGGAAAGGAAAATCTTGCGATTCTTCACAATATTGAGTGCCTCAAAAAGCATGCCTTCAATTTTTTCGAGATTGGCGTGAAGACTTCTATTCATCAAATATTTTAGAAGATTACTACAACAAGTAAGAGTTAAAATCTCTTTGTGGTACGTATTTTTCTCCTCCAACTTATCTCTCTAATGGGTGAAAAAGACTCAAATTTCTCTCTTGGCTTTAAGCTCAATGGTTTCAATTATCATGTATGGGCCGGAAATATGGAAGCTCATATTAAAGGAAAGGGACTTTGGGGATATGTTCAAGGTTCCATAACGGAATCCAAACCAAAAATTACGATAGTTGAAAGAGGAGAAATCAAAATTCTTGAAGGAGAAGAAAGACAAAAGGCTCTTGAAGAATATTTAAAGAAACATGAGGAATGGGAAATGAGAAACTTCAAGATCCTATCTTGGATCTTCTCATCCGTTGAAACCAAGATCAATGTCAACCAAGGTTTTAAAACCCAGTGACTCGGGACTTGACTCGTTCTTTATTGACTCGTGACTTGGCGGGTCAACTCAGTGACTCGGACTGGGTTTTGTTAACTTTTGATTTTAAAAGAAAACAATATATAAATTGTCAGTCCATGGGAAAGATGTATTATTCAGTACAAGAGTGATTCATCACTACAACACCTTCATAGCCCTTGGGAACTACATGATCCCAATGGCACTGGTATCTTCAATCACTTGGATCATGCAATATACAGAAAATGGCAGGTCCGAGTTAAGAGATTCATTATTTTGGACAAACAAAGAACACATAATGGAGTTGGACAGATTTTTTGCACCATGAACCTTGAAAGAATTCAAACAGCTATTAGCAGCTTGAAAGAAGATAGAATAAAATTTCCAATGCCTAAGATTAGAGGTTAGGAAAAGTGAAATTGCTGCAGGCCTTAGATTCATGATGCCCAGCTCTTAAATAAAAGAGATTCCAATTAGACAAAGGCAGAAACAGAGACAGATGATGGTGGTAAAATGGCCCAGAAGCTGCACCAAATGCTACAGACTGGGGAAAAGTATCACTGTATAAGATAAACTATCATTTACAAGAACATAAAGTGGAAAACTAGAAGTTGCCTTGGACCTCTAGTGATCTACGAAAGGGTGGTGATGGGGCAATGTTAGTTATAGAGGCAGAGTTTTTTTATGAAGTTGTATGTAAAGTAATATGTGATATTCAGATAAGGAATCCTTAGGTCCTAACTCTCCAGTCTCCATATGTGTCTTGAAAGAAATCCTTGCTTTTAGATGCATAGAATTCTTTGTTAATTGGGTTTATAGACTAGAATGCTTTATTGTTTGATTTATATACTATAACAGTTATTTGTTCAAAAAGATCTTTCCTGACAGTTCATGGGAAAGATGTATTATTAAGTACAAGAGTGAATATGTGTGTGAAATACCCAAAAAATCAAACTTCAAACATCCCAGAACTCACTCGAGTCAGCAGCCGAGTCTTCGCAGCCCGAGTTAAGCTTGTCGGGCTGACTCGCTGGAGGGCCGAGCAGAGCCGAGTCAGCCGAGTCACCGAGTTGACTCGGCGAGTTTTAAAACATTGATGCCAACATCATCAAATTCAAGAAAGCCTCCGAAGCTTGGCATTATCTTGAGAAGATGTATACTTCACGAGACTTATCTCACAAATACAATCTTCAAAAGAGGGCCGTGACCCTACAACAAAATGAGATGTCTATTCGTGAGTACTTTGCTGAATTATCCTCTATTTGGGATGAGTTTGTCATGCTTGAGCCCAAGTGGAGTGGCGAAACTATTGAACTTAGATACAAGCAATTAGAGGAAGATCACTTCTTTAACTTCCTAAATGGTCTTCAACCCAAATTTGAATAAATTCGGTCCTCTCTTCTATCTTCTTTCACATCTTTTTCCATTGAAGATGTTATTACTAAGTTAAGTGGAGAGGAAACTCGTATGAGCATTAGCAAACAAAATCCAAGTGTTCTTGCAATGCCCACAAATCAAGATAAATGTGATGGAGCTAATGTCGTGTCTAAGCCCAGCAACAACTTGAGGACATATAAACCTTCTCACTTTAAAAACCAAAATCAAGGATACAATGGTGGTCAAGGCGGAAGAATGGACAATAACAAAATTGTGTGCCACTTTTGCAAGGAACCCGGTCACATCAAACCGGTTTGTCCTAAATAGAAGAAACTACTTGCAATGGCAACCACATCTCAACCACAAAAAGAGGAATCTACAAGTGGAGCTCTCTCTCTAAATCAAATTATGGAAGTTCTTCAACCTCTTCTTAAGGGAGTTATTTTCGGTGTCGTCATATTCACTCCTCCTCCAGGTAAAACTTCTTGGCTTTTAGATTCGGGTGTATCTTTTCATATGTTTTCAAACATCTCTTCTCTTTCCGAATATTCTAAAAGTTTGTCACCAACTTTTGTTTCAACCGCAGATGGCACTTCTCTTGAAATTAAGGGGATTGGAAACTTTGAAACTCAAAATTTTTTTATTCCTAAAATTAGATTTATACCTAAATTGAATTTGAACTTACTTTTCGTTTCTCAACTCTCAGACCTTGGATGTGACATTCAATTTTCATCTAATAAGTGTTAAATACAGGATCACCGGTCCGGAAAGTTGATTGGGGAAGGCTCTAAGAAGGGAGACTTGTACTATGTGGATTCTCTCCAAATTCCTAAAACCCCTTTTTGTAATGTGGCCCAACATAATGACATAAATGTTTGGCACAAAAGACTTGGTCAGCCCAACTTCACCAAGTTATACTATTTGCATTTTATTAAAAAACTTTGTAAAAGTATTTTCTCTTGTAATGATTGTATTCTTGAAAAAAATGAGAAGTATGCCTTTTGAACAAAGATCTATGTTTACTACAAAACCTTTTGAAATTGTTCATTCGGATGTTTGGGAACCGGCACCTGTCATATCCAAGGGAGGCTTTGCCTATTGTGTGATTTTTATGGATGATTTTTCTCGATATTGTTGGATATATTTCCTTAAACATAAGCACAAAGTGTTTTCATGTTTTAAATCATATCATATGATAATTAAGAATCAATTTAATAGTAATTTACAGATTTTTAGGACCGCTTCCAGAGGCGAATATCTTTCCAATGAATTTAAGAAATATCTTAAAGACTATGGTATTGTCCATCAAAGATCGTGTCCTAAGACCCCACAACAAAATGAGTTAGCCGAAAGGAAGCATAGACATATCATTGAAACCACTAGAACCCTTCTTATTTCCCAAAGTATTCTAAAAAAAATTTGGGCCGAAGCGGCTCTTGCTTCAGTTTATCTTATTAATCGTCTTTCATCCAAAAATTTAGATAAAATCTCTCCTTTTGAAACTCTATATGAAAAAGAACCCGATTATAATAGATTGAGAGTTTTTAGTTGTAAGTGCTTTGTCCTTACAGATAAGAATGATAAACTCTCACCTAAAGTCATTCCTTGTGCTTTTCTTGGCTACTCTGAAACTCAAAAAGGGTTTTAATGTTATGATACTAAAAATGATAAGTTATATGTCTCAAGAAATGTAACATTTTTGGAAAATGATAGTGGTTTTAAAAAGAATGAATCTCATTTAGAAAATGTCGATTGTTCCTTTCTCTTTGATCTTTTATCTAAAGATGATGATATCTCTAGTGATGATGAATCAACATATAACAGTGACAATGAAGTGGTTGAAATCAACAATAACTCTAACCCTACTACCTCTCAAGAAGAAAATATAACCAGAGACCTTATCACCTATACTCATAGAGATAGACGCAC
Source organism: Nuphar pumila (assembly GCF_984573655.1). Classification (NCBI taxonomy): domain Eukaryota; kingdom Viridiplantae; phylum Streptophyta; class Magnoliopsida; order Nymphaeales; family Nymphaeaceae; genus Nuphar; species Nuphar pumila. The sequence goes on along the minus strand of NC_143262.1, from coordinate 22,400,990 downwards.
CTTTAGAAGTGCTATTGAGCAATATAGTGAACCTAGCGAATTTATCCCCCCACATGATTCAAACCCTAGAAGAACCGAGAGAATTTGTAACGCCCCAAAAATCCAGGACTTGTAACTTTTAAAATAGTTTAGAAAGGTTTGAAATCATACGATTATCAGAGTTTAAATAGTACTTCAGCGGAAAATGATATTTTTAAAACCACAAGTCAATGGACCTTGAGCGCATTACAGCGTAAACTTTCCTTTGTCGAATCCCGCACAACTATTGAAATCAAATGGTTTTAAAATGCAGTTTCAATAATTGAGAATTTGTTCATGGGATTTTGCAACTCATTATATTTGTTGAAACCAAAAAGAAGTTTACTAAAACAATTTTAGTAACTCAAGGTTTAATTAAAATAGAATTTTTGAAATACACTTCATACCAAATTTACCAACATGTCCTCAGGAGCGAAACGTCAGGGAAAGAGCTATATCTTGATCTCATCGCGCCATCGTGTCATCGCAGAGTGTATCACCTATACATCACCTGCCCATAAAATGGGTCATTTTCACTAAAAACTGGTAGGTGAACATACAGGACGATATAGAACATAGTTAAGCAAAATAATTTAATAAGTCAAGTAGACAGGCAATTATATAGCAATTTAATTTCAACAGATTCATGGAGCAACTATCATGAACAAAATGCTAAAACTATTACAAGCATTTCACTGGCACAAGTAGGCTAATTATTATAAGCAAAGCACTGCATAAGCAAGCAAAATACGATGTTACATCAACCACACACAATTCCATAAGTATTGAAACCCGTTGCATGCTATAGCTTTCATACGTGCATAACTCAACAAATTGTGTGATCGGATTTAAATTATGTTTTGATATTAACTGGCCAAGTGGGTACGCACAAGGCACGACTCTAGAAACAGCCTAGACTGATCCGGGGGTTTATTATGCTATGTATTTTAAGATAACCCGGATAACTGACTGAGTCCGCACCTAAGGGGACGGTCAGTGACCAAGAGAGAAACCCCAAAGCAGCATAAACAATGGATGCATCCCAAACATGGAGAGCTACCACCTAGGATAATTATAGTAGTCCCTTTTCCCTAACTCCGATGACTAGGGAAGCCGAGTCTTTTGCTCGTAACGGCCATTAATGGCCTGTCCATCGAAGTTTTTGTACCTTCCCGTCCTCTCTCCTGACAAGAGTTAGTGGTTCGAATGAGTACATCAGGGGTAGTTAACTGAAGACCCATTCTACATACTCTGGTCTTTCGACCCAAGTCGAGTATCTTGCCGGTGAAGGGAGTGTTGGGCTCTCAGCATTTTAAGGGAAATCATCACTTATTTAGGTGATCTCAGCATTTTGTTATTTGCACTCATCAAGGTTGCCACAACCTACTTATCCAATCATCGCAACGTAAGAAGACGTAATTGTCAAAAAAGTACGAACGTACTTGTCAAAAGTACGACTACGATAAAAGGGATATGGTTTCACCAAAGAAACCCCAACAGATATTATCTGCATAAGAAGTAACACAACACAATTTGACAAGATAAGTCTTGAATTCATTTCAACAATATTTTGCATATTTCATGATACAAGGTCGTCTCGAATCTCTCATCTGATCAACAAAGTACTTAACATGTTGTGCATGTCTAAAAGTACGCTACACTGAAAAAGGGAGGTGCATAGGCTTCTCAAAAGGAACACCCAACACACAACTTCATAACGATCCAAAGAATATAGGAGTGCTCATTTGGCACGATTCATCCTTAAAAGCCACAATGCCACATTGAGTCATTCACACAAGGCACATCACTATCAATCTTGCATCCCAAAATTTATCTTAGTATCGACATGCGACACTAGATTGACAAATGAAGAATGGGTCCTTCAACAGAACCCCACTCATTCATAGGTTCATGCCCCTGATCGGGGTTATTCGAATTGGGTCGCAATTCGAATCGGGGTTATAAAATATTACTCCCAAGTGTGTGGACTTGGGAGGGCCCAAATGTGACTTTGCAATCCTACAAAACTTAAAATTTAACTTTGCAAAAGTTGTGCATTTTGAAGAGCACTGGGTTGGCAGAAGGAAATCCTCTTTAAAAGAACTATAGCGCACAAGCGCAACTTCTAGTGTTTTGAAACCAACTGAAATCAGGTTAGGCACAAGACTACATTTATGTAAGTACATATTTACCATAAGTGTGAGCATATGCAGATTATAACATGACAACAAGCAACTCTCGACTTGCAATGCCGCACATCGAGCGAAAAGCACATAAGTAACACACGAGGTACGAAAACCATACCTTGACTACTTAGATAGGCAAACACATAAGGTCAAAGTGTGAACACCCCAAAATTTTCAAAATCTTTTAGATATTCCCTTCTTGCCCCTAAATTCATTTTTTGAGCAAATGTGTCATTTTTAAATATAAATTCCAGTTCATTTCTCAAATTTTATTGAAATTAAATTCATTTCATATGTTTAAATTGATTTCGGATCTGGATCCAATGTCCAGATCCAAATCTGAGTTTCCTTGTTCAAATTTCAAATTTTAAATTACAGAAAATACCAAAAATAGTTTTTAAATAGCTCGGACAGTTCCTCCGACATCTGTTTTGATCCATTGCATTGTATTCCTCGATTCGAATGTCAAAACTCGAACATTTTCTCAAAATCTGGGTCCAAACCCACTTTCTGAAGAAATTTCTCCAAAATGGTCTGAAACTCTCAGAAAAATACTCTTTGTAAATATTTCTCAGAAAATTATAAAAATTTAGTGTTTAAAACTTTGTTTTCTTTTAAAATTTTAGTTTTTTTTTTACTACAAAAATACAAAAAAAATGGAAAATGCAAAATAGAAAAGAAACAAAAAAAAAAATAGTTTTTGAAAAAACCTCTTTTTGAAAACCATCATTTTGCAAAACAATCTCTTTTTGAAAAACACCTTTTGAAAAAAATCGAGTTTCATGAAAATACCTTTTTTTAGCAAAAATATATCCCCCTCTTTGTAAAGTCCCGAAAATAAGAGGACCCCCTATGAAAATCTATCCCTTTAGGGTTTTTACGAAAACCCTTCGTAAGAGAGAGGGTTAGGGCGCCTCTCTCACCGAAACCCTCTCTGGTCACCGAAACCCCCTTTTTTTCGAAAACTCCTTGAACCTCACCGAGGACATGGCGTTGGATAGAAATGATTGGAGGAAAAGGATTCATGTGGAAGACCCAAAATGAATTTCTTTTTTGGTTCATATCGCTGACCCCAATTGTTTTGGGATGAAGGCGTAGTTGTTGTTGTTTGTTGTTGTTGTTCCATGGCCTCCATCCATCCTCCATCATCTGGATCCCCCCTAAGCCCTCCATCGCCAACCGAATCACCTTCTCGGTTCTTCCCTCTTCCCCTATTTAACAAACCCTATTGTTCCTCCAAAGGCACCCGTTTTCACCCCACCACTTTCCCTCTTCTCTTTCACGATCGTCTTCATCCCTCCCCTTTCCTGTAAATAACTCTCATTATCCTCTCAATCGACCACTTCTTCTCCTCGATTTTTCCTTCCTCCCTTCTTCTTCCTCTCAATCTCCCCTCTCTCTGGTTCTCATCTACATCGATTGAAGGAGATCGACCGACCATCTCAACAGGCTGAGGTAGATCTTCTTTGATCAAGCAAAAGAGGATCCGTCTCCTACCTTTCCATCGGCATCCCTCCATCCGAGTCTCTCCTCCTCTCTCGTTTCATCAAACTCACATTGAAAAAGGCAGATCATCTCTGAAGCAGGAAGGTTGTAAGTACCTCCTTTTCTCCCTGTCATTTCAGATTTTTCTTTGAAAATTTTCTTGGTTTGTTGTCCCGATTAAGGCACTTCCTATGATATTGAGTTGCTGATAGCAACATCAATTCATACAGTACAATAGCAAGAGAACGATCATGTTCCTATACTTGTTTCTTTCTTTTTTTTTCTTTTCTTTTTTTAGATCTGCTTTTGAGTTTCTATGGTTTTCTTATACTGGTTTATACCAGATTTTGGCATTGTCTAGTAAGTGATCATTCTCCCTTCATTGTTATTAATACATTCCATCAACTGACTCCATTTACTTACCTGTTATTTCTTTTTCTTTTTTTTTCTTTTTCTTCTCTGCGTACATTTTATCACTTGATTCAGCGCACCACCTGGTGCATGTCAGCCAGTGGGTTTCCTTCATTACTTTGTTTGTATAATTTCTCATATTGTTGCCTATCCTATTCGTTTTTGGATACAATAAATTATCGTAAAAGCATTTAGAATCATTTTTTTTTATCAGTACCCATCTCCTCTGTGTTGGGTCAAAATATCACTTTATCAACAATTTCCAGTTATAACATCTCATCCTTCTCAAATCTGATGAATTGTTCAAATTATATTTATGTCTGTAGCATGGATAGGAATGCTAATTTTTTTTTAGAAGTAAATTTGGTTGAATCCTGGTACAGAGTTCCACCCGAAATGCTACCTTCCTATCTCATATGTCTGCAAGGTTCGTGGGTTTTCATTTTGCAGTTTATCTCATTTTATTTTAGTTTATTTCCTTTTCTGTTTCCTTGAATCTTTAATTTGTTGTTTACTGCTAAGATTAAAGTTTTCGATCTATTCTATTCATCACCATTATTTTTGATGTTTTGTTAATTCAGGTGAGTATAATGATTCCCTCCAATGCTTGCGACATCTTACATACTGGCATCCATTTCTGTTTTCTATGCCTTATTACAGTTCCTTAATGATGTTCTGTTTACGTCATAATTCATGTTTTAATCCACAATGGATTCGTCCCTTAGCCATTAGAGGAAGTCTTTTCCTATGGAGGATTGGGAATCAAATCTGGGCTTGTTATGAAATATCTTATTTGAGCTACTTATCGTGATTACACTGTGCTCTGTGCATCAGTCTTTTGATGGCCTCACTTTGCCAGATCTAAGGCTATAAACATGATTATCATTTAATGGTAAGTAATCCAAAAAGGAAATAGGGGATATAAAGGTGGTTTGATCTGGATTTATAGTAGTTTGTTCTGGCATTAATCTGGTAATATGTAGTTTGTGCCTATCTGTGTAGTTTCACCACATCATATGAGTTCTCATGTCACCACGTTTTCACGGTTTTACCAGTATTCTATCATTAATGAGGAGTTGATCAGCTACAGCAAATGCCCTTCCTGACGGAAGGGAAGGATGTTTTTTTTTTATCGTCATTCATCCACCTTTAGCTGGCTTAAAAAAAAAAAAAAATATATATATATATATATATATATATATATATATTGAAAGGTTGGTAGCCAAAGTGATTCTCCTGTCTTGTTCTCATCTGATATGTCCATTCGAATGATGGAAGGTAAGATACACGAATCTGGTCCGGTATGGCTATGTCAAAAAACAAGAATCAAAGTTTTGGTTCTGTTATGGGATGTATATATATCTGCGCTTCATCCCTGGATGTCTGTCATAAACTCAACACACAACAACTGTGTATGATGAATCAACAGACATCACGACCTCAATTGAATTTCATGCTGTTATAAAATTTTCATGATTCATCTGCAACAAAGTAGTTTTAGGTCATTTCAGAAGAAATTGGTGACGACTTAAATGAAATTATCATTCCAGGTGAAGGATGGAGGTTCGTTATGGCAAAAATTTGATCGTTGCATAGATTCTTGTGAATCAAGATTTATCAGTAGTATCAATACTTTAAGACCTGTTTATCTGACATTTCTTGAAAAGGTGTGTAGGTCGAGGTACGGGGAAGTTCTTGGATCTCATCATCATGAAACTGGATCAGTTACAGCTGGACTTGGTATATTGGTCTTTCCAGAGATCGAGCTAATGCTTCAGTTTCATGGGATCAGCTATATAAGCCGCTATCCACAGGAGGTCGCAAGACCACCTTTTTGTCAGATCGATGGATTCTCGAATACCAAGGTGGTCTAGGATGATGGATTTGCTCATAGGATAAAGCTGGCTGGAAAGTTTTTTTTCTGCCAATCAATACAGGCAGCCTCTGATACAGCTGCCTCTGCTAAAAAAAAAATCATCAGATAATCTGACTTAGTCATGATGACGTTTCTGCTATTTGCATCTGACTGATTGCAAGTTCTCATCTTATGGTGTCCCCATCTATGTTCATCAGGTAAAATTTGCTGAGAGTGGATCACTAGAGTCGATCCACTGGGCTGATATGAGAAATGGATCAAAGGCAAAACTGTAAAATTGCATTAAAATGGTCAGATTACTATAGAACTCTTTCTTTTACTGTAGGATTATTAATGGCTTACCTTTTCTTATTGAAACTTCTACAATATGTTCATCATAACATTGTTTATTCTGTCATTGATTAATCTCAAATAATAAATCCAGTTTTCCATTTAACATTTCTTGCATTCATATGATTATTTTCGTTTGTATATAGTTAGTTATTGTTAATTCCCTTTATGTAGATTGGATGTCATTTTGCATTAGCATTGTTTTCCTTGCTTTCAGCAATTGTTCATTGAACTCACTAAACTAATTACAGCAGTATATATCTTATGTATCTATGTTGACCCTGCTGTCAACCCTTTTTCCCAACCACAGATTTCACCACAAGAAAAAGAATCTTTCACTGGGGTTCACAATGAACCACGGTGGCCATCCATTTTCACAGTAGTTTATTAAAAACTACTACAGCTGCAACTTCTCACAATTGTTCACAAGGAACTACTGTGACCCTTCATTTTCGTAGTGGTTCATTGAGGAACTACTATAGCCATAGTCTTTCACAATGGTTCACAATGAACCATCGTAATATTTCATTTCCATAATAACTCACTATGGCTATTGCCTCCTCTAATGATCCATCCTGGATCATTCTGGCTCCAGCATCTTCCTATCCATCATCACTCACAGCACTCTATTTCAGCTATACACAAATGATCACATTTTCCCTTGCATCTTGCCACTTTAGCATCTTTGTCCTACATTGCAAATACCTATGTTTATCAGCTATTGCCACCCTTAGCAACCTCTTTGACCTTATGTTTATAATGCTCATCCCTACATTTCAAAGTTCTCCTTTCATATATATATATATATATATATATATATATATATATACTTGAAAATTTGCATAGGCTTTCTAGTCATAGGAATATATGTATATGTGTTGTCCTCATATATACATCTACCCTCATATGTATATACTTAATCCCATGTCTCACATGCACCCTTGTGTTAGATATATGAGCATTCATCATCTTGTATATGAAGTGTTGTTTTCTCTCCATATGTACTTCTTTAGGCTAACTCGGTTTTGCAGGAAATAGTCATTTCTTGGATTCGTATTTTCAATATTGTAATGGTTAGATCTTGAACGAGAATTTACATCTCCTGGCTTAGATAGAATGAATGTAAATATCATAAATTGCTTATTTCCATGCATTTTTTCCTTTATTTCTCAAAACCTCACATTGGTGAAACACGAATGGCACGTGCACCATTTCGTAAGAGGTAAATTAATCCTAAGTTGATGATTTACATCAACGGCCATAGTCGGGATGTAAACAAGACTTAGGATTTTTATCTTTTACAAAATAACCCTGGATCTACATTGGATCCGTTTTCAAAATTCATCATATTTTCCTTAAATATTTTTTTCTTTTATTAGAATTTAACTTAAAATTAACTCAAAATATATACCAATGGCCATAGTGAGGGTATATTGAGAGTTAATTTCATTTTAAATTCTATAAAAGCACCAAATGTATTTTATTCTTCTCTTGAATTTAAATATAGATTATTATGTAATACATTCAATGACCATAGTCAAGGATGTATTATATTTTCAATCTTGTTTTAATTCATCCAAAGAATGAAATAGCTTTTCAAAATCCAATTTCAAATTCTTCAAATTCATTCATCATTTAGGATAGAATTACTATCATATTTTCAAAAATTCATTTTTCAAAAACTCCAAGTAAATATCTTTCTTCGAATCTATCTTCAATCCTTATCAAATCCGATTCATTCTTTCAATTTTCAAGATTCAATTTCATTGTTAAATCTCAAAATTAAATCTAACTCTGAGATTTCAAATTCATTTTTTATTCAAATCAGATTTCAAAGTTCAATTTGACTTTGAAATTCCAAATTCATTTATATTCAAATACTCCAAATCAAATCCAAAGTTCAATTTAACTTTGAGATTCTCTTCCTCTTCTACATTTCAAAATTCAAACTTCAAATTCAAGGTCTAAATCGACTTTGAAATTCATTTATTCAAGATTCAATTCCTGAATTTTAAATCCAATCTGGGTTTTCAAAAACCATATCCATTTTTCTCATTTGGACTTTTAAAAACCCAAAATCCATTCTAGGATCTAGAATCCAAATTTCACCTTTGATCTCAGACTTCAGATCCAAAATTGCCTTTAGGATCCAGGACCCAATTTCACTTTGGATCTTAGATTACAAATCCAATTCCATCTTAGGATCCAGAACCCAGGTCTACATTGGATCTCAGACTTCAGATCCACAATCTATCTTAGGGTCTAGAGTCCAACTCTACATCGGATCTTAGACTTTAGATCCAAATCCCCTTTAGGATCCAGAATCCAATTTCATTTTGGATCTCAGACTTCAGATCCAAATCCATGTTAGGATCCAGAATCCAGTCCTACTTTGGATCTCAGACTTCAGATCCAAATCCATCTTAAGATCCAGAACCCAATTCTACATTTGGGTCTCAGACTTCAGATCTAAATCCATCTTAGGATCCAGAACCCAATTTTATCTCGGATCTCAGATCTCAGATCTTAAATCCATCTTTAGATCCAATTTCATTCTCAATTCTAGATTTCAAATCTAATTCCACTTTCAGATCTCATCCAAAACTCCCTAAATCCATTTCTATTCTTAAATACCATTTGATTATCTCAGATCCATTCCAAACTTAAAAAAATCCGAATTCAATTCCATCTCAAGTATTCATTTCCTTTCCTAAATTCAAATTCAAATTCAAAGTCCATTTTTTGACTTTGAAACTTTATTTCCTTTCATTTCAAAGCTTCAAGTGATCATTTCCCACTTATCCTTCCAATCCTGATTTACTTCAAAAACTTAGAACTCCTCTGATCTATCTCAAAGTTCTAAGTTAGATTAAATCATTTCTTCACTCCTTTGCCAAGTTCATCTCAGAATATTTGAAAATTTCTAAATCAATTTTCGAAAGAGCATTCATCCTTGCATCGCACAAGCATGACTTTTTGTGCATTTAGATCTTTAGAATAAATTCTTAGGTTATATTTAGGCAAAGCAAAAGGCATAGATTCGATCATTGGTTCGATTACCCCTGGTAAAGGCGCCAGGAACGGTCGAACCTCGTACCGACGAGCGAATCCCGTCTCTCCATTTTTCCCGCAAATTTTCAAAACGGAGGCGAGTTATTTTCTAAATATTTTTCAAATAAAGGTCAAGTGAAAACCCGCAAAAGAATTCCTCTTCTCTCTCTCTTTCTTTCTTTTCTCTTCTCTCTTTCTTTTCTTTCTTTTATCCTTCTCCATTCAAAAAGGAGGAGAATAGAGGTTAGAAAAGGGAAAGAGAAGGAAAAGAGAGAAACCATAAAGAGAGGAAAAATTTTGCGATGATCACAATAAGTAATACACGAGACACGAAGTCGTACCTCACTCAAAGGAAATGTGCAAGCAAAAATGGATGCAAGCAAACAAGGGCATATGTATTTCAAGAAATACGAAACCACACCTCAACTCATAAGAAACTATGCAAAATAATGATCGAAGAATGAAATTGTACATCGACCCATAGGAACGTACAGGCAAGTATATATGCAAGCAATTAAGGGCATAAGTATTGCAAAAAGTACGAAACCACCTTCAACCACATAAGCAAATACGCAAATTAATACGCAAAGAGTAAAATCATGCCTCGACTTATAAATATGCAGACAAGAAAATATGCAATGCAGAAGCAATATAAATCTAAGCATATCTAGCATAGGCATCTTAATTATTTCAACTCAAATAGGTTCATTTATTGCCCTTTGTGCGACTTTACCCTACCTTAGGGAGTTGTGAGGTGGCGATCGTCTCTGAGCGTGGGTGATGACGACTTAGGGTGTGGGGGCAAGCGTGAGGTGTTGCACAAGCTGTGAAAAAGAATAGTTAGCATTTTATAAAAGAAACGAGAGGGGCAAGGCTCCAGCCCCTGCTGGAACAACCAAGGGGCGTAGAGAGATAGGGTTCCCTGACGAACAAGCCATCGCAGGACAGGAGTTGTGCCCTCCTGTAGAAAAGAAAGGTCGAGGCAGAACTGGGGTAAGCCCCCTGCTGGAGAACTGCCACAAAGGTAGGGAAACCCAAACAGAGGCAGGGACATCGCCCCCCGCAGGAAGAATGATCTGAGGCAGGAGGGTGCTACCCTACGGCAAAAATCCCCAAAGGAGACGGAGTAGCGAATGGCAGGGGCTACGGCCCCTGCCTGCCAAAACAACAAATGGCAGGGGCCTCGGCCCCTGCCTGACGAAAGCAATGAATGGCAAGGGCCTTGGCCCTTGCCTGACAAACACCCAATGGCAAGGGCCTTGGCCCTTGCCTGAAAAAACAACCAACGGCAGGGCCTCCTACTGACAAGACAAGAAGGACAGGGGGGAACGGAGCCCCCTGTCGACACCACGAACGGCAGAGGGCTCTGCCCCCCTGCCGGCAAGGAAAGCGGGACAAGGGGAACGGAGCCCCTTGTCGACACCACGAACAGCAGGGGGCTCTGCCCCCCTGCCGGCAAGGAAAGAGGGACAGTGGGAACGGAGCCCCCCGTCGACACCATGAACAGCAGAGGGCTCTGCCCCCCTGCCGGCAAGGAAAGAGGGACAGGGGGAACGGAGCCCCCTGTCGACACAATAAACAACAATGGGTGGCGGGGTTTACCTGAGGAGAAGAAAGGCGGGTGGCGACCGTGAGCGCGATAGCCGGAGGTCGCTGCTCGCAGCAAAGAGGAGGGAGAAGAAGGTGGTGGTCGGCAGGCTGCCTCGACAGAGAGGAGCTCGCCGGCGTCGGCGTCAGCAACGAGAGAGAGATGGAGTCGGGGAGAGAAGAGAGACCGAGGTGGTGTCATGGTTGCAGGCGAGGCTGTCGCCCGTAGGGAACGAGAAGGGGTGTGGTGCATCGATCCTCCTCCCGCAACGCTCTTAAAGAGCTCAGGGAGGGGCTAGATTCGGGGAAACCCTCAAGGGGTTTCCTTATCCTACCTAAAGGGTGGAGCGGCGTAGGTGAGGAGCGGCGCACAGGGGAGGGCTTTGCCCTCACCCTGCGTCGGGTTTTAAAACCCTAACGAAGGCGGGCCTTGGTCGGGTCCCGACCTGACATGGGTCCGGTAATTTTTTTTTTTTACGTGGATTTTACAGAACTAGAAGAACTCCCTCTAGATTCGTATCTTTTGATTCTTTCTCTCCTAAATATCAGGTTTGCTTAAGTGCCATTCACTGATATTTTGAACCGAAAATTTTTTAATATGCCAAATGATGTATTGAATGGAGAGAAGCCATAGAGAATGAACTCAAAGCACTTAGGAAAGCCAACACTTGGGAATTTCAAATGCTTCCCAGTGGAAAGAAAATTATAGGATGTCGATGGGTATTTAAAGTCAAAACCAAGAGTGATGGATCTCTTGAGAGGTATAAAGCTTATCTTGTAGCTAAAGGGTATAGTCAAGAATATGGGATTGACTATAAAGAGACATTTGCTCCAGTAGCTCGTATGGTTACTGTCAAATGTCTCATCACCATTGCTTCCATTAGAAAATGAAATATTTACCAAATGGATATCAAAAATGCCTTTCTAAATGGTGATCTTAATGAAGAAGTCTACGTGGATGCTCCACCTGGTATAGAAATTCCTAAAAATAAAGTTTTTCGTCTTTGTAAAGCTCTTTATGGCTTGAAACAAGCTCCCAAGGCTTGGCACGATAGGTTTAACAATGTAATGATTGAAAATGGTTTTACTTTATGCTATACTGACACTGCATTGTTTGTTAATAAATCTGATGCAGGGATTGTTATATGTTGATGATATGTTAATAACAGGTGATGATGTCAAAGGAATCAAGAGCATTAAATCTATTCTGACTTCAAGATTTGAAATGTCAGACTTAAGATTTCTGACATATTTTTTGGGAATTGAGGTTGTCTATTCTCACAGAGACTATTTTTTGTCTCAAACTAAACTTGTTTGTGAGATTCTTGACAGATCAAGAATTACAAATGACAAGGTCTGTGAAACTCCTGAAATAGTAGGTTCAAAGATGAAGATTAATGATGGGATTCTCCTAAAAGATCTCACACCTTATAGGCAACTGGTTAGATCTTTAACATATCTGCGCATTACGAGGCCTGATATTTCTCATGCAGTACATGTTGCTAGTCAGTTTCAACATGTACCTACTACAGTTCATATGAGCGTCATTCTCCGTATCATCAGATACATAAAGGGTACAGTAAACAATGCGGTATTTCAATCTTCTTCTTCTGAATTGAATTTTATTGCTTATACTGAATTTGATTTGGGAGGTGACCCAAATAACCATCACTCCACCACTGGTTTTTGTATTTTTTTAGGGGAATCTTTAATTTCTTGGAGATGCAAGAAACAACATAAGGTCTCACTTTCATCCACAGAAGCCGAATATAGAGTCATGACATCTACTACCATGGAGATTGTTTGGATTCGCAATTTGCTGGAAGATATGAATATTCAAGTTCAAGGGCCCACAAAACTATGTTGTGATAATAAAAGTGCAATTTACATTGCCAAAAATCACACATTTCACGAGTGCACGAAGCACATTGAGATGGACTGCCACTATGTTCGTGAAGAATACTTAAGAAGAACCATAGACCTTTCATATGTTACATCAGAATACCAACTAGCAGACTTCTTCACCAAAGCGTTGTGCTCTCCAAGATTTAACTTCCTTCTTGGCAAACTTTCGGTTATGTCACCCTAAGTTTGAGGGGGGGTGTTAAATAATGTAACATAATTTAATATGTAATCTCATAGTTTTAGTTTACTTTTAAGTTTAGTTAGGATTAGGTTAGTTTATTTAACTAGGTTAGGTTTCTTTTTCTTTTTTAGTTTATTTTTGGACTTATTTAGCTTTATGTTTTTTTGACCAAAGTCAAAAAGCATAAAGTAGAGAGAGTTGTTGACTCCCAACAACTCTATTTAGAGTCGTTGGGAGCCCAACACTCCCTCATTCCCTCTCTTCCTTGTATTATAAATATGAGGTGTTACCCCCTTGTAACTTGGACTTTTGTAAAGCCCCCTTTTGGGACCCAAGATATTGAAGTTGATATTTTTTTACGTTTGTGCATTTGTATTTGTGCCTTTGTGCACTTGTGAGAGTTCTCATTTTATACCTGTGTGCACACTTTGTGTTACTAGTATTGTGTTTATACACAAAATCTCTTTTTATAGAGATTTTCACAGTACCCTACGTACTCGCACACATACCCATACCCATGTTAAAATGTAAAATTGTACATATATATATATATATATATATATATTAATATTATTATTATATTATTATATATATAAATATATTTTCATTGCTTTCTTTTTTGTAACTTTTTTTTCTTTATTTTTATTTTTTGTCTTTATGTCATCTAGTTCAGTTTGAACTAGAATGACAGTTGCTAGTTAAGTCCTGTCAAGACTTGACTAGCAATAGAGTTGTTGGACACAGTCCAATGGCTCTATTTAGAGCCGTTGGACTGTGCCCAACAGCTCTATTGAGTCCTCCTCTTTCAGTTGTGTATATAAAGGGGTACAACCCTTCTTCTATTGTAATTTCAATGCTTCTTAAGCAATTGGTTTTTCATATCAATAAAGAATATTTTTTTATTTTTATTTTGTTTTCAATTGTACCCTTTTTAAGGGTTATGCTTTAGTGTCATTCTTGACACTTTCCCTTGTGAATCTAAGCTCGTGTTTCAAAGATCCCTATTTCATTTCATGGTATCAAAGCCGCAGAAGTACTAGATGTTGAGGAAAAGTTGTCTCGATTTTCGTAACCATTTGCAAAAGTGTTCGCCACTTGAAGAGAAGTGTTTTATCACTTCATTGGGGAAGATTTCACATCTTGTTGTATTGTATTTTCTTTTTTCTTTTTCATTTCTCTTCTATCCTTATTCCTTCTCTCCTTGTAATCAATAGATGACAATGATAAAGTCACCATCATACCTATGAAACTAAGTGATACGAACTATGTAACATGGGCTTCAATCATGAAGCACCATATATGGGGAAAAGGCCTATGGGGGATTGTGGATGGTTCTAATTCGAAACCTAAGCTATCTCTTACTAAAAAGGAGGGAGATAAAGAGGTCCCTATATCTGAAAAAGAGAAAATCAAGGCTCTTGCCTCATACGAGAAGAAATGGAAAGAATGGAGAATATCTCATTCGAAGATAATGTCATAACCTATCAATAGCGTTGACATTAAAAAATGCTCAAGTCTTGTCAAATTTAATCATGCTGATAAGGCATGGGAATACCTTAAGAATATGGATTCCCTTAAAGATATTGCCCACGTGTGCAACCTCCAAGAAAAAGTTCGAATGATGACATAAGGAGACAAAACTATTCGTGAATATTACAATGGGTTGTCCAAACTTTGGGAAGAACTTTCCCTTTTAAAACCAAAGTGGCATTGTGACGAAGACATCGAGCTTCGTCAGAAACAACTCGATGCTGAACATTTTTACCAGTTTATCACTGGATTAAGGCCGAAATTTGAAACCACTAAATCGGCCCTCCTTCACCGAGGAAAAATTTCTTCTATTGTTGAAACTATTGAAGAGTTAACAATAGAAGAAAATCGTCTCCGGAAAGGTTCTTCAAAAATTGAAGATGATTCCATTTTAGCCGTGTCTAGACCAGAAAATCATGTTCGATCATATAGGTCTTCTCACTTCAACCAACAAAATGGTGACTATGATAAGAAGAAAGTTATTTGTAATCACTGTCATGAACCGAGACACTATAGGCCACAATGTCTCAAACTTAAGGAGCTGAAAGAAAAAAGAGCTGCAATTGCTGGATCGGAGCCTAAAGATCAGGATGCACCAGTTTCCCTGGCCCAACTAATGGAGATTCTTCAGCCTCTCATCAAAGGTGCCTCTTCCTCATCTGAAGCTTCAACCGGCACAGCAGCTTCATCTTTTTCTGATCCAGGTAAAACTTCTTGGCTCCTTGACTCTGGTACATCTTTTCATATGACCCCAAATAATCAAAGTATATCCAAATGTGTTAAAAATAAAACAAGTGTGTCAAAGGTATTTACTGCTGATGGGACAAAAGTGTGTGAAAATATCTCAAAAGAGATATAGTGCTAAATACGCACAACCACCACAAAGGGAGAGGTACACAAAGGCACAAGAACACTTAGAACAATGTACACAAAGGTATAAAAAGAGAATCCAAATGCAAAAATATAAAGAATTTTATTGAACAAGTTGGAGAACAATGCTCCAAGGATTGGATGATTTTACAATGGGGGTTCAACCCCTTTTATAGAGAAGAGGAAGCCTTGGAGGGTCTCCCACCAGTCATAGGGGTCCAACGACTAGTGTTGGACCCCCCTCCAAGGTTGACTAAGTCAACAAATGAAAAAGAAAAGAGAAAAAGGAAAAAAGAAATAAATTACAAACATATTTACAAATATAAATATGCGTAAAATAGAACAAAAGACAAAAATACCCCTGGGGTTACATAAAGGGAAAATATATATTTATATATATATGTATCTCTCGTTACATACATATAAAAATATATGTACATAGGAGATACAATTTAACACCCTCCCTCAAACTTAGGGCGAAATGACCGAGAGTTTGCCAAGAAGAAAATTGAATCTAGGAGAGCATAGAGCCTCGGTGAAGAAATCTGCCAACTGATACTCTGAAGTCACGTATGGAAGATCTATAATTCTTTGCAAGTATGCTTCTCTAACGTAGTGGCAGTCCATCTCAATATGCTTTGTGTGTTCATGAAATGTGTGATTTTTGGCAATGTAGATTGCACTCCTATTATCACAATATAACTTAGTGGGTCCTTGAACCTGAATCCCCATATCCTGTAACAGTTGATGAATTCACACAATTTTCATAGTTGTAGAAGCCATGGCTCGATATTCTGCTTATGTGGATGACAGATGTAATGAAGAGGGGCGGAAGCACCAACAACACAAACCACTCCTTAAGAATGATCACACGAGCCAAGAACACAAACACTAAAACTGTATACAAAAACCCACAAAAGGAGAAATGACTTAAAGTCATAAGTTGTATATTATTGAAGAAAGAAAGAAGAGGGTGAAAACCCCATGCTCATACAAGGGAAAGCCTCCTCTATTTATAGAGGAGGAAGCCAAGAAGAAGGGACCACAAGGGGGCTCCCATCTAGTCGTTGGGAGCCCCAACGGTCATAAATATGACCGCTGGGGCCCCAACGACAAGAAGGGTGGGGCCCCTTGTGGTCCACAAAAAGTAAAAGAAAAAAAAAAAAAGAAAAAGTAAAAAGAGAGAGAAAAAGGAGAGGGGAGAGTTTACATGGGGATTTACCAAAATACCCCTATTGGGTATTTGGAGAATAATAAAACCAAAAAAGAAATATATATATATACATATATGTATATATATACATATATGTATATATATACATATAAGTATATATATACATATATGTATATATATACTTATATATATATACGTATGTATATATATAAGTATATGTATATATATATATATATATATTTTTATATATACATAATTTAACATGCCCCCTCAAACTTTACAGGGAAAAGACCGAAAGTTTGCTAAGAAGAAACATAAATCGTGGAATTGGGAGCGTTTTTGTGAAGAAGTCAGCCAGTTGATATTCTGAAGTAACATATGGTAATGTGATAGTTCCTCTGAGATATTCGTCTCGAACATAATGGCAATCCATTTCGATATGCTTGGTCCGCTCGTGAAAAGTATGATTGCTTGCAATGTATATCGCACTTTTGTTATCACAGCAGAGCTTGGTGGGAGAGGAAATGAGGACGCCCATGTCACCGAGGAGACTTCTGAGCCATACAATTTCCATAGTTGTCATTGTCATGGCCCGATATTCAGCTTTAGTGGATGATAGTGAGACCTTCTGTTGCTTCTTGCATCTCTACGAAATGAGAGATTCACCTAAAAAAATGCAAAGACGAGTAGTTGAGATACGATCATTGGGATTTCCTCCCCAGTCAGCATCAGTAAAAGCAGTCAATTCAAGAGATGAGGAAGAGGATAAGAAGAGTCCCTTGGAGATGGTATTTTTGATGTATCGCACAATTCTCATGACGGCCGCCATATGAACTGAAGTAGGTGCATGCTGAAACTGGCTTGCTGCATGAACCGCATAAGTTATATCTGGATGGGTGATGGATAAATAGGTGAGAGATCCAATTAATTGACGGTAGTGGGTTGGATCCTCAAGAAGAACACCATCCTCAAGTCTCAGTTTTGCATTGATAACTTCGGGAGTCTCAACTTTCTTTTCATCAGATATTCCTGACTTGGTACAAATGTTTGCTGCTAATTTCATTTGAGATAGGATGTATCCTCGCGAGGAATAAGCTACTTCAATTCCTAAAAAATATCTCAAGTATCCCAGGTCAGACATATCAAAAGTTTTTTTTAACATAGACTTCACATCATTTACCCCCTTTTTGTCACTCCCAGTGATGATCATATCATCAACATACAATAGAAGAATAACAATGAAATCACCTGTCTTCTTAACAAAAAGAGCAGTGTCAGTATAGTAAGAAGTAAATCCTAAATTGATTAATACATTATTAAACTTGTCATACCAAGCTTTAGGAGCTTGCTTAAGTCCATATAAGGCCTTTTTTAATTTTAAAATTTTTACATTTAAATTCATACCCAGAGGTGGTTCCATATAAACTTCTTCATTTAAATTTTCATTTAAAAAGGCATTTTTGACATCAAGTTGAAAAATTGGCCATTTTTTAATAAAGGCTATTGCAATAAGAGCTCGAACACTAGTCATTCGAGCAACTGGGGCAAAAGTTTCATCATAATCTACCCCATACTCTTGAGCATATCCTTTGGCCACTAACCTAGCCTTATATCTTTCTAATGAGCCATCACTCTGAGTTTTTACTTTAAAAACTCATCTACATCCTATGGGTTTCTTGTCATTGGGTGGATCAATGATTTCCCAAGTTTGTGCCCTTTTAAGTGCATTAAGTTTCAGTTCCATTGCTTCATTCCAATGAACATATTGTTTAGCATCATTATAATGAGATGGTTCATAAATTGAGTGAAGAGCTAGCAGACATGCTCGAAAATTTGGAGAAAAAGAATCATAAGATACAAATCTATTTGGTATTTTAGAAATACGATTTGATCTTCTTTGAGAGGATTCTTCAATCGACTCATTTTGAGAGAATTTTTCAAGGGCACAAGGTGGATTACTTTCATTCCTTCTATAGTAGACTTGTGTTTGTCTTGGTACATTTTCTTCTAAACTTTGGTCATCATTTGGAGGTTCAAAATGATCTTCTATGAGATATTCACTAGATTCAACATGACCATCTATGACGTTTTCTTGAGGTAACAAGTCAAATAAAAAAGAATAATCAATATTTTCATTTGGTTTATGCGAAAAACCATTTTCTTCTTCTAGGAATGTGACATCTTTTGAGATATAAAGTTTGTTTTTTAGTATGTCAAAACCAGAGTTACCGGAAGCGCCTAGGCAAAAGGGGAAGCGTGCTTCGGAAGCGCGAAACGGCGCACTTCCGAAGCGTGAGGGGAAGCGTCCCCCTTTTTTGGGAAGTGTGCTTCCCTTTTATGGGAAGCGCTTCCCCCACGTTTCCCCCACGCTTCCCCCACGCTTCCCCCACGCTTCCCCCTCGCTTCCCCATTTTTTCATTTTTTTGCTTCCCCCTCGCTTCCGGTTCGCTTCCTAGGTCGCTTCCGAGACGGTTCAGAATTTTCTTCTAAGTGGTCCCACGCTTCCCCGCTTCCTAAATTTTTTAAAGTGCCTCGCTTCCCGCTCCCGCTTCCCGTATCGCTTCCCGCTCCCGCTCCCTCGACTGGTAACTCTAGTCAAAACATCGATAGCCTTTTTGTTTTTCGCCATATCCTAAGAAAATACATTCAATTGCCCTAGGAGAAAGTTTATCATTTTTGTGAGTTAGAACAAAGCATTTACATCCGAAAATTCTTAGTCTTTTATAATCGGGAGACATATTGTAAAGTTTTTCAAATGGAGAAAGATTTTTCAAAGAAGATGAAGGGGTTCTATTGATAAGATATGTTGAGGTTAGAACCGCTTCGGCCCAAAAGGATTTTGGAATATTTTTTGAAATTAATAAAGTTCTTGTGGTTTCTATTATGTGTCTATGCTTTCTTTCCGCAAGATCATTTTATTGCGGAGTGTTGGGACAAGAACGTTGATGGCAAATTTCATTTTCTTTCAAATAGATTTGAAATTCATTGGACATGTATTCGCCTCGCGATTCGGATCTAAGAATTGATAGATTTCCTAAAAATTGATTTTTAACCATTGCATGGAAATCTTTAAAGAAGAAGAAAACTTCGGATTTGCGACTTAAGAAGTAAATCCATGTAAATCGAGTGAAGTCATCAATAAAGACTACATAGTATGAAAATCCTTCTTTGGATAAAATAGGGGAAAGTCCCCATACATCGGTATGAACAAGTTCAAAAGGTTGAGTGGTGAAATAATTTCTTTGAGGGAATGGAATAGCTTTAGATTTCCCAAAAATGCAATTTTTACAAGTCATGTGTTTGTCTTTACAAGTATTGTTCAAAAAAGGAAAAAGAGACATCTTTACAAAATTTGGATGACCAAGTCTCTCATGCCAAATTCCAATACTTTTGTCCTTTATAAGATTGCAAAATGACTTTGGTGGTAGAGTCAAAAAGTCCATAAAATAAAGATCACCCCTTCTATGGCCTTGCCCAATCAGCTTCCCTGACTGGAGATCCTGCACGGTGCAATCTTCAGGTGAGAAAGAGACTTGGCATCCATGATCGGTGATTTGGGAAACGGAAAAAAGATTTAGATTATTTTTTGAACGATTCTTACTTTAGGAACGAAAAAGTTTTTAGAAGTTTTAAAATCAAGTATTCCAATACTTTCAATTTTTAAAGATGTCCCATCGGCCGTTGAAACATAAGAAGATATGGGTTCGGAAAAAACATTAGAAAGAGAGTTTTCATGAGATGTCATATGAAAAGAAGCACCGGATTCTAGTATCCACATACCTGGAGGTGATAAAGAATAAGCGATGGCGGCTCCGGATGTTGAAGATGAAGAAGTCTTGAGAAGATGTTGGAGAACTTCGGAGATATGATTAAGAGTTTCTTTGATATCTCCTTCTTTGGCACTTTCTTCTTCCTTCTCTGGAGAATTTTCTCCAACCGCGGCCACTTTTCCCTTAAGCTTTGGGCAAACCGGTCTAATGTATCCCGGTTCATTACAATAGCGACAAATCACTCCCTTTCTAGATCCATTATTTTTGTTAAAGTGGGGAGGTCTATATGCTTTTACATTTGATCCGGGCCTAGTAATGGTCAAAACTTCATCACTGTTAATACTTAGGCCAAGTCGAGTTTCTTCTTGGCATACTTCGGCAAGGCCGTCTTCAATGGGTAAGGCTTTACTTCTATGGAGAAGGGATGCCCTAACTTGTTCAAATTCCGGTTGAAGACCATGGAAAAATTGGAAAAAATGCTTCTTTTCAATTTGTTCCCTTCTCAACTCAATATCTTCCGAAGCCACCCATTTAGGCTCAAGAAGAACAAGCTCATCCCAAAGAGGGGTTAAAGAGATAAAGTAGTCACGGACACTCATATCCGCTTGTCTAGTGGAACGGATTTTTTCTTGACAAAAAAATTGTCTAGCAAGATCCTTTTGGGTATACATACCCTTAAGAAAGAACCATGCCTCATTGGCTCTCCTAAATTTAGCAATGTTGGCACAATTTTTGTGGTCCACATTGTTCATAAACCATGCCAAAATTTTGGCATGGTTACTTTCCCAATCCTCAACTTTGGATTGATGGTCATTGATAGCTTTGATGCACTCATCGCCATCTAAAGCTTTTTCAACCTCATTTTCAATTTTAGTGAGAACAAGAGGGGGTTCGGGAGTAGTTCCCATAACAAAACCCCAAAGTTTTTTACCTCTTAGATGATTTTTCATAGCGGAAGCCCACGTAAGATAATTGGATCCATTGAGCTTAAAAGAAAGCTCAACTTTAGAATCACGTTCCATAGGTACCGAATAGTCTTCCTTTCTTCAAGAGCTTGAGAGACACGCGTCCCAAGATAACAAAAAGAGAAGCCCGATCACCATGTTAGTTTTGAATCATGGATCCGACCCGCACCACATTCCAAGGATCCATCTTGGGATGCGTGGGCGGTGGCATGTTTGTAATTTATTTTTATTTCTTGTGTAATGTCATACCATGTACAACACTTATAAATAATAAGTAAAAGAGGGAAAACCCTATTGCCGCCGACTTCTCTCTTCTATCTCCTCTCTTCTCTTCTCTCTCTCCTCTCTCTTTACCTCACTTTTAACACTTGCAGGTCGATATTTCTGACATGGTATCAAAGCACAGGCGCGAAAATCAATCATCTAGAAGACCTATAAGGACCAGCACGTGCGTCAAAAGGACGTAGGCTTTATTTCTGTCTTGTTTCCCTTAATCAGATTTCTTTATTTCTCATTTTCTTAATCTGATTTCACGTCATTCTAGTTTCCCTTTTTTATTCTTCTCATTCTCAATATTTCTGGTACGCATGTCTTAACATCCTGTTTCAGTCTGCCGAGTTTTTGTTTTTCTCCCCAAAATATTTCTGATTCTTTCTTTTATTTTTGGTTTGCACGTTACTATTCATCTGTGTAACGTGTGCGCTGATATTGTTTTCAGCACACAGCATTGTTGTTTCCTTTTCTCTGTGTAACGTGTGTGCTGATATCATTTTCAGCACACAGCAACATTGATGTTTCCTTTTCTCTGTGTAACGTGTGTGCTGATATTATTTTCAGCACACAGCAACATTATTGTTTCCTTTTCTCTGTGTAACGTGTGTGCTGATATTATTTTCAGCACACAGCAACATTGCTGTTTCTTTTTCTCTGTGTAACGTGTGTGCTGATATTATTTTCAGCACACAGCAATTGTTGTTTTCTCTTCAATACACTGTTAGAACAGTTTGGCTTCTCATTCTTCATATAATACATGGATTCCAAGTTGAACCCTAGTTTTCTTACTCACCTCATGACCCACAAGTTATCTCATGATAACTACTTACTTTGGAAACGTCAGATTGTGCCTTTTATTCGCATTCATGGTCTTTATGGGCATCTAGATGGGCGATCACCCGCTCCACCTACACATATCATGCAAGAAATAGCAGGTGAAGATGGGAAGGTGAGTCAACTTCGAACCACCAATCATGCTTATGACATATGGGTACAACGGGATCAGACATTAGTTGCTTACATAACTTCCACACTTTCTGATCGTGTTTTACAAACTATTTCTGATGATCAATCTGCTGCCGAGTTGTTGAATGGACTAGCTCATTCCTTTTCTCAAGTTTCTGAATCTCGGGCTTTGCAATTCAAGTGGCAATTCCAATCCATGCGAAAAGGAAACAAATCTATTACAGAGTTCATGGGGGATGTCAGGGTTATTACAGATCAGTTAGCTGCCATTGGAAGTCCTGTATCAGATAAGGACATGGTACAACAGGTATTAGGTAGCCTTGGACCTGAATATCGCATGTTTTGCACAGCACTCCAGGTTGTCTCAGTTCTTCCATGTTTTGATGATCTTCAATCTAAGCTTTTGCAATATGAGGTCAGTTTAAATCAGGAACACGCATCAGATGATACTCATCCTGTGATGATGGCACATACGCCTATTCAAACAGGAGTTTCATTTACTCCTCCTCGTCCCAATGGAACAACTATAAACAAAGGAGGATTACTACCTACACCAGGTGGAGGAGGCCTTGGCTCAGGCAGTGTACCACGAGGGGGACGTGTTCCTACTTGTTTTCCATGCAATAAGCGGGGACATGTTAAAGCAAATTGCTGGTACAATCCTCAGAACCAGAACAAAATAGGGAGGCCAGGGCAGAGGGCAACTCAGACGTTTGCACGCACTCCTCAGGGACAAGTTCTTCCGCAGAACGTACAAAATATCCTTATGACTACTTCAATCAGATGAACTTGCGCCAAAATGATGAAGGTATATGGTATATTGATTCAGGGGCAGCAGCACATGTTACTTCTGATGCAGGTAAATTTTCTCACTTGACTCCTTACACTGGAAATGGCACTATAGTGATAGGAGATGGATCTCACCACCCATCTCTCACACTGGAAATGTCTCCCTTTCTTTGCCTGAATCTCAATTACCCTTGTCAAATGTCTTACTCACACCTGCTATTCAAAAGAATATTCTATCTGTGTCTAAATTAGTGGATAAAACAAATTCTTCCGTTGAATTTACTCCTTCTGTTTATCTTAAGGATCTTCACACCAAGAAGACGCTCGCTAAAGGTGAACGGCGCGGGAACATGTACGTCTTTGAAGAATCTCATGTGCCTTTGAAGACGTCGTCTTCCGTAGCTGTGGCTTCTTCAGCTCCTTCCTTTCCAACATTTTTTAGTCGATCCACAGATCATAGTTCTTCATCTAGAGTCTTGAAACTTAATAAGCCAGACTTATGGCATCTTCGTTTGGGTCATTGTAGTCAAGTTTTTCTTGACAAGTTGTCTGCTAAAGGTCTAATACCCGCAGTCAGTTTAGAGTCAAAATGTTCAAGTTGTCATTTATATAAAAGTCATGTACTTCCTTTTCATAGTATCAATAAAAGAGCAACAAACCCTTTTGAGATTATATGCTCAGATGTTTGGGGTCCTGCGCCCATTGCCTCTCTTTCTGGATCTCGATACTATGTACTCTTTCTTGATTCTTACACTCGATTTAGTTGGATTTACTTCATGAAAAACAAACATGAAGTTTTCAAGTTGTTCAAACAGTTTCATGCACTAGTCCAAAACCAATTCAATACCAATGTTGTATATTTCCAGTGTGATGGGGGGAGAATACATATCCCATGATTTTAGTGAATATTTGAAGAAGCATGGCATTACACGTAACATTTCTTGCCCTCATACCCCTCAACAAAATGGAGTAGCTGAGAGAAAACACAGGCATATTGTTGAGACAGCCTTGAGCATGATGCACACTGTGGGTATTCCCTTCTCTCTTTGGACCGAAGCTTTCCATACAGTTGTTTATGTTATCAACAGGTTGCCCATGACCATCCTTGAAGATCATTCTCCGTATTTTGTTCTTTATAATTGTCATTCATCATATGAAGAACTACATCCTTTTGGTTGTGTATGTTATGTTCACATTGATCATTCATTGAGAAATAAGTTTCAAGACAGAGTTGTACAGTGCAAGTTTCTTGGGTATGCAAATGACTATAAGGGATACAGGTGTTATGATCCTCATACAGGCAAAATTCGGGTATCTAGAAATGTTGTTTTTTATGATGAAAATTTTGACACACTGGGTTCGTCTTCCACAGATACACAGGACAGTTATGATCCTTGGCTCAGTGACTCACTTTTATATGACTCGTTGCCTTATGAAGATTCATCTTTATTGATAGACAATGAACCCAATACTTCCGATGTGGAATCGCATATGGAAGGCATTCCTCCTACAACAACATCCTCACGTTTTTCTGGTCTTGTTTATTCTCGTAGAGCTCATCCAATCAATGATGAGACTCCTCTACGACGTTCCACTCGAATTAGACATCCTATAGATCGATGGGTAAGTTATAACAATTTCTCTTTGGATTTTCAAACATTTCTAACCCGAGTGTCCAAAGAAACAGAACCTTCCTCTTTTCATGAGGTTGTACATTCCCATGCCTGGGTCTTCTTTAGCAAGCTTAATCTGGTTATATCCGCAGAAAGCGTCCATGAATGATAACATCTCATAGCCAGCTATCCACGAAGATACAGATATCAATGTGTGGCAATGGAAAGTCATCTTTTGGGCAAGCCTTGTTAAGGTCTCGTATCGGGATTGAATGCAAACAAAAACTTGTGGGTAGAGGCGATGAATGAGGAAATGGAAGCATTACATGAATGCAATACATGGGAAATTGTATCAAGGCCAGATAACAAGAATGTTGTAGGATCCAAATGGGTGTACAAGATCAAGCATAAACCGGATGGCAGTGTTGAGCGCTATAAGGCTCGTCTGGTCGCACGAGGCTTCACACAGCAGTATGGGCAGGACTACGATGAAACGTTCAGCCCAGTAGTAAAATTGGGCACCGTCAGGATTATCATTGCATTGGCGTTACAACATGGATGGTCACTCAGTCAACTTGATGTCAAAAATGCTTTTCTACATGGTGAACTAAAGGAAGAAGTTTACATGGAGCAGCCACCTGGTTATAGTATGCATGATTCATCCAATTGGGTATGTAAACTTCGACGCTCTCTTTATGGCTTGAAACAAGCTTCTCGATCTTGGTTTGAGAGTTTTTCCACGGAGATCCAGCATCATGGGTTCACTAAAAGTGTTCTAGATCATTCATTGTTCATATTCAAAAGTGATTCAGCTACTGTTTGGGTGCTTATATATGTTGATGACATCATTATTACCGGGAATGATGAGGTTCACATATCTTGGGTTAAGTCTATGCTGATGGCTAAATTCAAGATGAAAGACTTGGGTCCCTTGCGATATTTTTTGGGTGTGGAAATTGATAGTCGACATGAGACTATTACATTGAGCCAACATAAGTACACCATTGATATTTTACTTGCTAAAGGGATGGAGAATTGTAAACCAATTAGCACACCTTGCCTTCTAAATCATAGGCTAAGTGCTAAAGAAGGCACTACTTATCATGATCTTACTTTGTATCGTCGAGTTGTAGGGATGTTACAATACTTAACATTCACTAGACCTGACATAGCATACTCTGTCAATCAGGCTTCACAGTTTATGCATGCTCCTACAGATGTACATATGGAAGGAGTAAAAAGGATCCTTCGGTATTTAAAGGGTACGATTGGAGATGGCTTGATGTACACCAAGGACACAGATTATATGTCAGGGCATCGACTATTCACCTACACAGACGCGGACTGGGCTGGTGATCCTGACGAGCGCAGATCAGTTTCGGGGTATTGCATTCTTATCGGCAATAATATTGTAACATGGAGTAGCAAGAAGCAAAAGGCAGTGGCGCGATCTAGTACTGAAGCAGAGTATCGTGCAATGGCAGCAGGAACAGCCGATGTTACATGGGTGAGACATCTACTGCAAGAATTACAAGAACCGATCTCGTCCTCCATGCTTCTTTGCGATAATCAGAGTGCTATTAATATTGCCTTCAATCCCATCCTTCATTGTCGCACGAAGCATATCGAGATCGATCAACACTTTGTTAGGAAAAAGGTGGAAGAAAAAGAAATTGAACCTGCATATGTTCGGTCAGATATGCAAGTTGCTGACATCTTTACCAAGGGATTATCCACTCATCAGTTTTGGGCACTCAAAACAAGTTGAGCATGATCAAAGACCATACTCAACTTGAGGGAGGCTGTTAGTTTTGGATCATGGATCTGACCCGCACCACATTCCAAGGATCCATCTTGGGATGCGTGGGCGGTGGCATGTTTGTAATTTATTTTTATTTCTTGTGTAATGTCATACCCTGTACAACACTTATAAATAATAAGTAAAAGAGGGAAAACCCTATTGTCGCCGACTTCTCTCTTCTATCTCCTCTCTTCTCTTCTCTCTCTCCTCTCGCTTTACCTAACTTTTAACACTTGCAGGTCGATATTTCTGACACACCAACCTTGCTCTGATACCATGTAATAAAGAGGGGCGGAAGCACCAATAAAGCAAAACACTCTTTAGGAGTGATCACAAGAGACAAGAACACAAACACTAAAAGTGTATACAAAAAAACCCACAAAAGGAGAAATGACTTAAAGTCATAAGTTGAATATTATTGAAGAAAGAAATAAGAGGGTGAAAACCCCATGCTCATACAAGGGAAAGCCTCCTCTATTTATAGAGGAGGAAGCCAAGAAGAATGGACCAAAAGAGGGCTCTCATCTAGTCGTTGGGAGCCCCAACGGTCATAATGACCGTTGGGGCCCAACAACAAGAAGGGTGGGGCCCCTTGTGGTCTTACAAAAAGTAAAAGAAAAAAAGAAAAAGTAAAAAGAGAGAGAAAAAGGGGAGGGGAGAGTTTACATGGGGATTTACCAAAATACCCCTATTGGGTATTTGGAGAATAATAAAACCAAAAAAGAAATATGTTTATATATAAATATATGTATATATATATACGTATGTATATATATATATACTTATATATATACGTATGTATATATATATAAGTATATGTATATATATATATATATATATTTATATACATAATTTAACAGACAGAGACACATTTTGTTGTTTCTTGCATCTCCATGAGATTAGGGATTCACCTAAAAAAATACAAAAGCTTGTAGTGGAGTGACGATTATTTGGGTCACCTCCCCAATCAGAGGTAGTATATGCAATCAAATTTAATTCAGAGGATGAGGAAAGAAAAACTCTCTTGTTGATAGTTCCCCTTATGTATTTGACAACTCGGAGAACAGCGCCCATATGAACGGATGTAGGAGCATGCTGGAATTGGCTTGTAGTGTTCACGGCATGTGAGATGTCTGGCCTTGTGATGTTAAGATACATTAGAGACCCCACAAGTTGTCGGTAGGGGGTAGGATCCTTCAACGAAATATCATCATCGATTTTCATCTTTGATCCCACAATTTCAAGAGTTTCACAAATTTTATCATCAGTAATACCAGATTTGTCAAGAATCTCACATGCAAGTTTGGTTTGAGACAAAAAATAGCCTCTATGAGAATAGGCTACCTCAATACCAAGAAAATAAGTTAGATACCCCAAATCTGACATTTAAACCTTTCTTTCAAAGTGTTTTTAATACCTTTGATGCCCTTTTATGTCACTACCTTTTATCAACATATCATCAACATAGAGCAGTAAAATCACAATACTTGCATCAGACCTTTTAATAAACAGAGCAGTGTAGCATGAAACAAAACCATTTTGAACCATTATTTCATTAAATCGATCATACTAAGCCTTAGGAGCTTGTTTTAAATCATAAAGAGCTTTTTGCAAGCGAAGGACTTTTCCCTTTGGAACATCCAAGCTGGGAGGAGCATCCATATATACTTCTTCATTAAGGTCCCCATTTAAAAAAGCATTTTTGACATCTATTTGATAAATGTTCAGTTTTTAATAAAGGCAATGGTGATCAAACACCTAACAGTGACCATTCGTGCAACAGGGGCAAAGGTTTCTTTGTAATCAATGTCGTATTCTTGACTATACCCTTTAGCGACAAGGCAGGCTTTATATCTCTCAAGAGTACCATCATTCTTGGTTTTGACTTTATAAACCCATCTACATCCTATTGATTTCTTTCCTTTTGGGAGATCTTGAAAAACCCAAGTTTTAACTTTGTTGAGGGCTCTAAGCTCGTTATCCATGGTGTCCCTCCACTCTATTCTTTCCTTAGCTTCTCCAAAATTTCTATGTTCTTGGTAGGAGTGAATGACACTAAGACATGCCCTATGCTTTGGAGAAAAAGACTCAGGATATAAATCTAGAAGGATTTTTCCTAGATCTTTCGGTTCTTCGAGATTGGTTAGAAGATTCACTAGGGTTACTATATTTTTCTATTGCACTTCTAAAGGTACTTTTATCTCTATGTGTATAGGTGATTGGTTCAACTATCATTTCTTCTTCATGTTGGATGGGTTGTGGAGTACTTTCACTTCTACCCTCATCCTCATTTACTTCATCATCACTAAAAAAAATCTTCATTTCTAAATAATAGTTCAAACAAAAATGAGTAATCGGTATTATCTTCATGAGCTTTGTGTTCTTCAAAACCACTTATGTTCTCTAAAAAGGTCACGTTTCTTGAAACATATAGTTTGTCATTTTTAATATCATAACATCTAAAACCTTTTTGTGTTTTCGAATATCCTAAAAATGCACAAGAAATAGCTTTAGGAGATAATTTATCATTTTTGTCGGTGAGGACAAAACATTTACAACCAAAAATTCTTAGTCTATTGTAGTCGGGTTCCTTTTTATATAAGATTTCAAAAGGGGTTATTTGGTTCAAATTTTTGGATGGAAGTCGATTTATGAGGTAAACCGATGCAAGAGTTGCTTCGGCCCAAAATCTTTTTGAAATTTTTTGAGAAATGAGTAAGGTTCTTGTAGTTTCTATTATATGTTTATATTTTCGTTCGGCTAATCCATTTTGTTGAGGAGTTTTGGGACAAGACCTTTGATGAATAATTTCATTATTTTTAATATAACTTTTGAAATCATTTGAAAGGTATTCTCCCCTGGAATCGGTTCTAAAAATTTGCAATTTACTATTAAATTGGTTTTGTATCATCATATGGAAAACGTTAAAGGTAGAGAACACCTCATGTTTATGCTTGAGGAAGTAGATCCAACTATATCTTGAAAAATCATCAATATAAATAACATAATATGAAAACCCTACCTTAGACACAACGGGTGCCGGTCTCCATACATCCGAATGCACAATTTCAAAAGGCTTAGTTGAAAGCATAGTTCTTTGTCCAAAAGGTAAGCTTCTCATTTTACCAAGAATACAATCATTACAATTGAAGTTTTTACATAAAGTTTTGGTAAAATGTAAATAAGAAAGCTTGACAATATTTGGATGCCCAAGGCGTTTATGCCAAACATTTATATCCTTATGTTGGGCAACATTACAAAAAGAGTGTTTTGGAATTTGAAAAAATTTCATAAAGTATAGATCTCTCATCCTAGAGCCTTCTCCAATCAACTTCCTGGACTGGCGATCCTGTATCCAACATTTATTTGATGAGAATTTGATATCACACCCATGATCCGATAGTTGAGAGATGGAAAGCAAATTTAAATTTAATTTTGGGATAAATCTAACTTTAGGAACAAAAAAACCTTGACTTTCAAAATCTCCAATTCCCTTTATTTCAAGAGAAGCCCCATCCGCCGTAGAAACAAAAGAGTGTAACAAATTTTTTGAGTATTTAGAAAGTGCAAAAACATTTGGAGTCATATGAAAGGATGCACCCGAGTCTAAGAGCCAAAGAATCTTACCGGGAGGAGAGAAGGTGGACATGGCGGCTCCGGAAACGGATCCCTTGAGGAGAGGTTGAAGAGCTTCCATTATTTGATTTAGAGACAATGTAACATTGTTGGAAGTTGACGGTCTTTCCTCTTTGTATTGTTGAAAAGTTGTAGACATAGCCACCATCTTTTTCCATTTAGGACATATCAGTTTAATGTGACCCGGTTCTTTGCAAAAGTGACATGATTTTGCTATAATCTCTTCTTCCATATTGTCCACCATTTTCTCTTCCTCCTTGATTTTTGTTGAAGTGAGGGGGTTTATATGTTTTGACATTATTCCCCGGTCTAGAGACGGCATAAGCACCCTCATCTTCATCTTTAGAGGGAACGGCCAACACACTTTGATTGGTTTTATTCATCCCCAATCGAGTTTCTTCTCCACTTAGCTTGGTAAGTACATCTTCCAACGGAGGAGAAGAGAAAGACGAGAAGAAAGACCTAGTTTGCTTGAATTCGGGTCTAAGCCCGTTTAAAAAGTTGAAGAAGTGATCTTCTTCAAGTTATTTGGCCCTTAATTCAATAGCCTCTCCACTCCATTTAGGTTCTTGAAGAGCAAGTTCATCCCAAATGGAGGATAGCTCGGCAAAATATTCTCTAACGGACATTTCCCCTTGTTGAAGGGTTAATGCCTTCTTTTGGAAGTAATATTTATAGGACAAATCTCTTGAAGTATACATTCTTTCGAGATATTCCCATACTTGAAAGGCTTTCTTGAACTTCAAAATATTGGCATTTATTTTCGTTTCAACAGAAGAAAAGAACCATGAGAGAATTTTGTAGTTTTTATCTCTCATTCCTCATGTCTTTTGTTATATTCTTCAAAAGCTTTTTCTCTTTCTTCGCCATCAAGAACTTTTATTTCACTCTTATCAATAAGGGTGATCTTAGGTTCGGGTTCGGGAATGGTTCCTTTAACATATCCCCAAAGACCTTTCCCCTTAATGTGAGCCTCCATATTACCGGCCCAAACTTGGTAGTTGGAACCATTTAATTTGAAACCAAGTGAAAAGTGGGACTCTTTCTCACCCATTAGAGATAGAAGAATGGAGAATATATGCGTACCACAAAGGACTCTTAAGTCTTTCTCGTCGTAAGAATCTTCCAAAATATTGATGGAAGAGAAGTCCCTACTTCAATCACCAAGAAGCCAAAGGCACACTTTACGAGGCACTTTGAAAAAGAAGAAAAATCACACGATCTTCAATCTCCAACCTTGCTCTGATACCATGTGAAAATATCTCAAAAAAGATATAGTGCTAAATACGCACAACCACCACAAAGGGAGAGGTGTACAAAGGCACAAGAACACTTAGAACAATGTACACAAAGGTACAAAAAGAGAACCCAAATGCAAAAATATAAAGAATTTTATTGAACAAGTTGGAGAACAATGCTCCAAGCAATGGATGATTTTATAATGGGGGTTCAACCCTTTTTATAGAGGAGAGGAAGCCTTGGAGGGGCTCCCACTAGTCGTTGGAGGGGTCCAACGACTAGTGTTGGACCCCCCCCTCCAAGGTTGACTAAGTCAACAAATGAAAAAGAAAAAGAAAAGAGAAAAAGGAAAAAAGAAATAAATTACAAACATATTTACAAATGTAAATATGCGTAAAATAGAACAAAAGACAAAAATACCTCTGGGGTTACATGAAGGGAATATATATATATATATATATATATATATATATATATATATACATATATATATATACATATATATATACATATGTATGATACATATATGTATATGTATCTCTCATTATATACATATAAAAATATATGTACATAGGAGATACAATTTAACAGAGTGATGGTACTCTTGAAAGATATAAAGCTCGATTAGTAGCCAAAGGTTATGCCCAAGAATATGGGATTGATTATGAAGAAATCTTTGCTTCGGTGGCTCGTATGACAACTGTCCAAACCTTAATTGCCTTAGCTTCTATCAAAAAATAGTTTATTTTTTAAATGGATGTCAAAAATGTATTTTTAAATGGAAAGCTAGTTGAAGAAGTATACATGGAACCCCCTCCTGGTCTAAGTATTCCTAAGGGTAAAGTCCTTCGCTTAGAAAAAATTCTTTATGAACTTAAACAAGCACCGAAAGTTTGGTATGATAGGTTTAGTCGTGTTATGATTGATATTGGTTTTCAATTCTGTTTAACTGACATTGCTTTGTTTATTAAGAATTCTGATGCAGGGATCATTGCGTTTCTTCTCTATGTGGATGATATGATCATCACTGGAAGCGATAAACAGGGAGTTGAAACGATTAAAACACTTCTTAAATCTCATTTTGAAATGATTGATTTAGGTTTGTTAGATGTTTTTTAGGCATTAAAGTTGCTTATTCTCCTAGAGGATATTTATTATCTCAGACTAAATTTGCTTTTGATATTGTTTTCAGGTCTGGTATTACTGATGATAAGAAAGTCGACACTCCAAAAGTTGTTAATGTTAAAATGAAGATTGATGATGGAGAACTTATTGCAGACCTTACTCCTTACAGACAGCTTGTCGGGGCACTTTCCTATTTATCCATTACCCGACCAGATATAGCACATGTTGTTCACGTAGCAAGTCAAATTCAACATGCTCCTACTTCTGTTCATATGGGAGCAGTCATGCGTATTATCAGATACATCCCGTCCTCTCTTTCTCGAGGACTTTTCTTATCTTCCTCCTCTTCTCTTGATTTAATTACATATATTGATGCTGATTGGAGAGGTGATCCCAATAACAGACACTCAAACACTCAACCACTGGTTTTTGTGTTTTTTTAGGAGAATCATTGATCTTGTGGAGGTGTAAAAAGCAGCATAAGGTATCTTTCTCATCCACCGAACCTGAATACAGAGCCATGGCAACCACGACCATGAAAGTAGTTTAGCTCCGACGACTGTTTGCTGACACGGGAGCTGAAGCAACAAAGGCTTCACAAATGTGCTGTGACAACAAAAGTGCGATATACATTGCTAGTAACAGAACATTTCACTAACGCACCAAACACATCAAAATAGATTGTCACTACGTCAGAGAGGAATATCTACACGGGATAATTGATCTGCCATATGTCACTTCAGAATATCAGTTAGTAGACTTCTTTACAAAGCCTTTCACTGCTCCTCGATTTCACTTTCTCTTAGACAAACTTTCGCTCATTGTACCGTAAGTTTGAGGGAGAGTGTTAAAATATAAAACTGTACATATATATATATAATATATATAAATATATTTTTCATTTCTTTCTTTTCTGTAACTTTTTTTTTCTTTATGTCATCTAGTTCAGTTTGAACTAGAATGACAGTTGTTAGTCAAATCCTGTCCAGACTTGATTAGCAATAGAGTTGTTGGACACAGTCCAACGGCTCTATTTAGAGCCATTGGACTGTGTCCAACAGCTCTATTGAGTCCTCCTCTTTCAGTTGTGTATACAAAGGGGTGCAGCCCCTCTTCTGTTGTAATTTCAATGCTTCTTAAGCAATTGATTTTTCATATCAATAAAGAATACCTTTTTTATTTTTATTTTGTTTCCAATTATACCCTTTTTAAGGGTTATGCTCTAGTGTCATTCTTGACACTTTCCCTTGTGAATCTAAGCTCGTGTTTCGAAGATCCCTATTTCATTTCACATGTGACATAGCCAATCACGAACAAGCCAAGAAAAAGAAGCATATACATATTATATGTAGAACACTAAAAGTTTTACCATAATAAACTGGATGCTCCCAATTGCAATTGTTTGTTGTCAGTAAGCTTTATGTCTCTCAACATTCCCATTTGACTTGAATTTCATACTCCAACCCCATATTGACCCAGCAAAATTCATATCTTTAGGTCTAAGGATAGTTTGTAGTCACCTATATTGGTGTATTATACATTTCTTGACTGATGACTTTGACCAAGTATCCAACTTCATCAAAATTTAACAGTTCACGGTCCTTCTTGATTAAAACACAGTCATCTACATGACTCATTAAACACTAAGGTGACTGACCTATTGGACCTTCTCCCTTCAATAACAAGTACATGCACCATATATATCTTGATGAGAAGACTTTGCACCATTTGCTTCCATTATCCCATCATCCCACTGTTCATCATCACACCCAGTAGTTATGTGGTCATGACATGGGTATGCTGCTACATGGCATCTACATGGTATTTGTGACATTCCTATGAAAAACAGTATGGGTCTGGAGCCAGATCCAGACCTGTGTGTGTTATGTGCCACTTAATGGCTTTATTGTAATTCTCATCTTTGGTTGCAGGGCAGTTTAGTACCCTAAATAGTTTGTAAACGCAAACTATAAATAATCGATTTCAGGGCTGCGGGTGACATTGGCTGCAGTCGATACACAGTTGGTATCAGCCCTTCCCATCGTGTCTTCCTCTTCACTGCAACCTATGTCACAGGGATTCGGCTAGCAGGGTGCGGCACCCGCGTCGACGCGGGTGCGGGTGCGGCACCGGGTGCGGTCAACCCGATCCTGGGTGTGTTGGCCGCACCCAAGATCATTTCGGTTTATTTTAAAAAAAAAAAAAAAAAATTGCCCTATGAAATGGGCTGCGGAATTTAAAAAAAAAAAATCTGCTGACAGTTGCTTGCTGCTGCTGCTCTTGTTTTATAAAGGGGCACTTTTAAAACCATCTAAAATTGAAGAGCCTTTTCAATCCAGATCCTTCTTTTTCGTAAAGGATTTTCTCTCTCCATAATAAATGATAATGATGGTGGTAGCCTTGCTGGCTATTAGTATTCATTGTTTTCCTAACGAGATGGGTGCTCTAGCTGTAGCCTTGTGTAGACCTCTCTTTTTCACATGTCCAATCCAATAAATTTCTTTTAGTTGTCGTGCAGCTGTATATAAAATGAAATTTGAAGAATCCTATTGCGTGGCAGTGGAGTCGTAGGCCTCATGAAGACTCTCTCTCCAACAAACCACATCAAACCTTGTGCTTATATTTTTTTTTTGTGAAGACCAGGGAGTTTCAGACATGATTGAATCATGACAGTCAGCAGAACGCAGCAGGCGGGGTCGATCAAATTGTCAATCCTTTCGTTTCATCAATTTTGTCCCGTTGCCTTAAAGTACACAACAAGCAGAACGTGGGTAACGAGTCTTCAAACAAACACACCAGCAAAAAAAATTGGACCCCCGACCCGCGTCGGGGGAACCCCCGGACCCCCTTATATATATATATATATATATATATATATATATATATATATATATATATATATATATATATATATATATATATATATATATGTATATATATATATATATATATATATATATATTACATTTTTGCCCCTGCCGCACCCCCGCACCTGGGTTTTTTGGAAGTGCCGAATCCCCTCACCCGCACCCGCACCCGCACCCATGTGACATAGACTGCAACAGATCCTGGTGATACAAAATTAACACCTATGTGTGCATTTTATATTGTGCACTGCTGTATTCATATTTATGGTCCCATACTCTCCAGTAACCCTGTTGATTTTCTCTTATTTATCTTGAAATTTTTGTGGATCTCCATAAATGTGATTTGCATAGTCTTTACGGGAAAAAAATCATTAAATTAGGATATTCTGATCAATCTGACAGTAGATAGGCTCTTGAAAGAATCTAAAAATCAATAGCTGATAATGCACCAAAACTTCACAACAAAAAAAGACAATTTTAAATAAAAAAATTTAGATCTAACGTTTATATTACGCAAAATCCTGCCACATAAACAGGGTCTGATTGCTAAATAGTACCTGTAACCATGACTTGTTACTGGAGGGAACAGTACCATTTAGGTCACCAAAATTAAGCACAAGGCTCATCAACAAGTTAAGGCACAGAATGAAATTTCTGACTATGAAATAGAAGATATTTGAAAGAAAAATTAAACCCATTGGTAATGATATCATGACATCCAAGTTGAATAATGGAACTATGCAGCATGCACACTGTCCATATGAAAATGATCAACTGGAAGTGAAACAAGCCATGCTACTGACGGGATTATATATGAGTTACTCTTTATATTTGATTGTATCTCACATATATGTTATTCAGACGTAAAAGAATATATACTGCATATGAGTTGATTTTACTAGCTCCAAAACTCTAATGGAATGTGGTATTTAGAGATATCATCATCATTTAGGTGGTTAGGCCTCAATTGTGAGTAGGCCAAGGAACCCTACTAGTGGCCAAGGAAGCCTATTAGTGGCCATGACAATGAAAGTCATATTTATCGCCCAAACCTTTTAAAGTTTCAATAAAGATGTCATTGTCGTTAATCAGGCTTCCCACTATTGTCAACTGGTCTGTTATGCCTTTAATTCAATTTGCGTACTTCATAATAGATGAACTTATCTTTTAAAGGTTTCCAAATTCTCTTCAATTGACAAATCTTAAACTGTTGAAATCTGATCAAAACCACTGATGTAGAGTGTTTGAGAATTCTGAAGCAGTTAGTCCAATAAGAGCTTAAAGGAGTAGTCCATGACATAAAGTAGCCGCTAAGTAGGCTACCACAGCTAGATGTTCCGTTTTTGGAAAACATAGGCTGCATTATATTCGGTTTGGCTATTGCCCCTTCATTGGATTCCATTCCAGTGGTAAATTCATCAGGCTTAATGACAGACCCATCCAAATGACCAATCAATGACTTGAGAAAGGAACTGATTTTCTTTTTCAAGTCATAAAGTTGGAAGAATCTAATTTTTCAGGCACAAGTTGATTTAAAAAGGATGATCAAAGAGGGATTAATGACATTAGAACTAGGACTAAGAAGTGATATAGGAACAGAAGAAATAAATTGAAAGAAGAAAAAAGATAATAGAAGACTGAATGTAAAGGGTGACTGCAGACTGAGACTGACTAGTTAGCAAAATAGAAAAAGTGACAGCAGGCTGAATAAGAGACTGATGTTAGCATACTGAGTGTAAGGGTAACAGGCTGAATATAAGATTGACGTTTAGGATCAATCTGAACGGCATGAAGACATAAGCAGGCTTCCTTTTTCTGATAAATGCATACATGATAACCAGATATAGTTAATGTTCACATCTGGCATGTGTTCATGTCTGAATATGCAAACCAGTTATTAAACACCTTTTTCAAAGGAAAACTTTACACCATACAAAGATCAAAGGAAGCATCGAATAAAGCAGAGGAATTAGAGAAGGACACGAAGGGTTAGAGTAGACTCAACATAGAAAACAAACAGATAGAAGGATTTCAGAAAAGGAAAGAAAAAATGAGTCATGAGAGACAAAAGGATCAATGGACTTATCATGATATATTGTCAGGCTCTGAAACTGTATCATGAATTTTACGAGGAATCTTGGGAGAAAGGGAGGTGAACTTCTGCAGCCAAAAGGAGAGTCCTTAGTTTGTTGGGATGTCTCATCTATTAGAAGTTTAGAACTCTTTTATATTTAGGTAACATAAGGCATGTTATGCTTATGCCCCTATTAAGTATTAAATAAATTACATGACACACATTAGAATGTAAACAGTACACATGACACATGACACA
Source organism: Nuphar pumila (assembly GCF_984573655.1). Taxonomy (NCBI): domain Eukaryota; kingdom Viridiplantae; phylum Streptophyta; class Magnoliopsida; order Nymphaeales; family Nymphaeaceae; genus Nuphar; species Nuphar pumila. The sequence goes on along the minus strand of NC_143262.1, from coordinate 22,363,010 downwards.
TAACAGACTAACAACCTACTCCTGTCATCACTCACTGACTCACATATAAAACGATGATACTGCCCTTACATATGGAAAATGATGACTCTGCCATTATATATGAAAAAATCATACTGCCTTACGTGTGTAACATACTCAAGACCCCTCATGTTTGAAGTCAACAACAGTTCACCAATGTTCTCACGAAAGCAATCAATAAATCTAATCACGAACTTTTGAGCAAGTTGGGAATGATTATCTTTGCCTCAACTTGAAGGGAACCTCTCTGGTTAGGTCATTTTTGTCCATTCTGGTATTAACAACTATGTGAAGACTTGCTTGGGCTTATAGTTTGTCAGATAAAGGAATTTTTGACTTTTTAATCTCTTCAATTTATTAATAAATAATGTGGTGATTTGATTAAGGTGACCATGATACCTCACATTCTATCCCACACCCACACCCCACACCACCAACCCCCCCCCCCCCCCCCCACACACAAAAAAAAAACTTTCCTCCCCAACCCACTTCTGAGCTCTTCCTTTTCTCCTGCCTATCAAATATGCTTACAGTTCATCAAATACAAGTTTCTAGGACCCCAAAGAAGGCTGCTGAACATACATATTGGTAACATCAATTATAGACACAAATTTCATCACTTAACAGAAGAAAAATATAACCAATAAAGGGCAGAACCTCCAGAAAGAAACGGACATAAAATGCAGACTAGTGATGCAATTGCTTGTCAAAGGATGAATAATCTTTATTTCACAAAACAAAGCCATAAGTAAACTTTTTGAATGGAAAGACTGATTGACTGAATTAATAAAAATAAAAAAATGGAACCTCCTCATAAACACAAAATGTTCTTGATCTAGAGATTTCTTTCCAATAGACAAATTCATCCATAGGGAAGCAAGAAAACCACTGACAGCCAATAGCAGGCACCTGCAACCACAAAGATGAAGACCTCCATATAAGCACCATTCCTCATTTCTCATTACTTTCCAATCAATATGTACACACTTTCATTTTGATTATTTGTTACAGGATTAAAGATCAAACATTGTTAAAAAATAAATATGATTGAAATGGTCTTAGGTGAAAGGGCATTATCTTCACAAAATGGGCTCATTTGCTGCCTAGGTGAGAACAAATTTTTTGACACACATCACAAGCTGCCGAGTATACATTGGCATAATTGGTAGTGAAGAATACTAGACCTAGGTATTCAGGCAGTTCATATGCAAGTGAACTGACAAAACACATGCTTATGGCATGTGATCTGCACTCTTAGGTCAGTTCGTAGGCAAAGCCAGCATATATTTTCTGGCAATAGAGATAGGTTGTGTACTTATAACAATGGAATGCCCATAGGATGGAGGACCTGTTTGCAAATTATGAGCACACACGGATACGGATGTAGAAACAGGATATACGGATACCCTTGATACAACACAGCATTTCTCAAAATTCAACACTGGGACACAAACGTACACACCCACAAAGAGGGCGGGCAAAGAGGTATATATATATATATATATATATATATATATATATATATATATATATATATATATATATATATATATATATATAATGTGAGAAGGGAGGATGGTCCATCCTCACCTTCAAAAATCATATTTAGAGATGTCTTTCAGAAAATCTAACCATAGAGATGTGATCTCCATGGTCAAAATCCTTAAAAAGACTCTTGGGTCGACTGTTTTTGATATACAGATAAGATTTTACAAAGATCTAAAATCAACGGCTTTGAAATTTCTGAAATTTTCTACATATAAGATCCTATCTATACACCAAAAAAAAATTTATTCAAGAGTCTATTTGTATGTTTTCAACCATGGAGATCACATTTGTACAGTCAGATTTATCAAAAAACACCTCTAAATAGGATTTTTGAAGGTGAGGACAGGTGGGTGGACCACTTAGTGGGAGGATATATATATATTGTGTTGAGCCGGGCCAAGGTCAAAAATCTCATCCCTTAGTGGGCTGGCCCCACCCTGACACACAAAGATGCGTGTATATATAGGATGCTTCTATTGTGGTACTGAACCACAATAAATAATGGTGGTATACACTTGATTTACATAGATCTAATCTTCAAAAGCAAAAACTAACCTTCGGATCATGTTTAGCATGTTCTATTTACTATTTTCACGTGTTAAAGATGACCCCAACATGATGTGTTATACCAATTTTAAACCACATTTATCTTCATGAATTGTGTAACGTGACTTGAAGAATCTACTTTTGGCTTCAATTTCTAGGCTGCTACATGTAATGCTGGATCAGAAGAAGGGATCATCATCAGAGAGTTGAAAACTGGAAAGATATGCAACTTTTGCAGCCTGACTCAAATGTCATGAAGTTGTGATTGTAACGACCCCAACTCCTACCTTTGAAAAATGCGGAATATTTTTTTTTTCTAAGAGTCGCGGAAAACTTTCCAGAGACCTGGGGTCCCTACAGTTCCAATTCCAGTTGGATAACCACACACCGCAAAGCAACTTACATTTATCAATCATAACCAATCCACTGAACTCTTTTATTAATGAATCAATAAGAGTAATATGTTCAATGTCAAAAGTGAAATATCAAATTGCAGGAAATTAGAAGAACTAAAAGAAAACACAAGTAGAGCCACTCTGTCCGTAAGTGAAGCCGTCTGAAACAAATGTGACCCTCGTATCCCTCAGAAGCGAGTCGACTTCACTGATCACCTGTGCCTGGGAAAACCCAATAAAATAAGAGGGTCAGAAATCCGAAGAATTCTGCATACAGGTTTCCCTAATGAATCAAATAAGAAAAAGAGCATAAATAAGATCCATGTAATATTTTGAGGAATACGATTATAATCAATTCCTAAGTCAATTAACCATTCATGCATAATTAAACATTTAACAGGAGGGAACACGAAATATGTAACGTTGATCACAACTTAATCAATAAGGCAATTAAATGCAAAAGAGCTCAACATCATACAATGATCAACATAAACAACCAAGTGAATAGGTAAACATGCATGAACTAATGCATAGCAAGAATATGTATGATTTATGTGCAATGCATGAACCATTTATTATCTTCCATTTAAGTTTTCCCTTTTCATATGCATGTCCTATTAAATGCACACAATCCTTAAGTTCCTCTTTTTAATTTATCATTGCCCACGGATACATCAAACGGGTACAATCCCCGAGGTCAAGTAGGGTTCCCGGGGTAGCTTTACACACAATTTGTATTTTATTACCGGGTTCCAAACTTAGCCCTCGACCGATATCAGGAAACAGCACCATCCATCGGAACCTTGGAAAACAGCATCCAAAGTCGAGGACACCATGGAAAACAACATCCACTGGCGTCACTTTCTTGGTATACCAAACAAACTCACAGTTGTGACTAACGCACCACTCCCGGGTAAAGTGGCGGATTCTCCTTAAAACCGTGGCAAGGAGAAGAACCTCAATATCGGGTTCAGGGGCAACAAAACGCACGCGGAGTTTTTGTATCCTCACGGTTTCCCCTAAACCGCAATATCCAAGATTTTCACGCTAAAGCAGGGACATCAAGGAGAAAGTGAATTACATTGTTCTTTACTTTCTTTTATCTGGTTATTAATTCATTTCTTTTACATTTGCAAATTTACATGCAAAATTAATAACATAAGCTTGCACATCAGCATGCTAAGCTTTTCACGGGACCACAGCCCGTGACAACATAGAACAGTGCGGTAAAACAACAATTCTCACATTTGATTTGTTGCAATGTATCAAAATAATTAAAACGGAGAACAACTAGTTCTCGAGGCTCACCCAGCCACAAATGATCTAATTTGATCATTACCACATGCATAAGCAAAAATCATAAAGAGTATGCCACTTATGCATTCTTTTCACATGTTTTTCAATGCGGATTCATTTAGGACAATTTAAAGGTGTGCATGAAACAATAACATACATATACATATGCATGAGTTCACAACTTTAATTTAAATTTCATGCTTTCATTCCATCCACATGCTCATATCCCATGTATGATTTTTATTTAGCCTGTCAATGCAGGTTTTAACATACATGTTCATGTCACATACCCATTTTAATGACATTACACATCTTAATCAGCATGTGAACCTTCAAGTGGTGGTGCACGTGTCAATACGTCAAGTTAGTGTACGATGTGCATAAAATGTAGCTTGGCAGCAAATACTTTGATTTTAGCTTAATGTGTGAAATGCAGGAAAACAGAACATATCATACTCTTACACACACAGGTCTGAATATCAAGTAGGCATAAATATGAAAATTTCAAGAAGAACTGAACCTTACACAAGCCAATTTAACTCAGCCTTAAAATATTTAGTTAAACCTTGGAAAACAGCCTGTACGATAACCACCGAAAACATTTACATGTTTAGCTAAATTAGGATAACACCCATAACGTTTGTGTCATACAACTTATATGGGTGTATGCCTAACAATCTTTGCACGTCCATATGCCTCTTAATTACCTTGTAAATAGACATGACAGGATGCATGACAGTAAATCAATCATGCTACTAAGCAATATAATAATTATGAAGCAAATGACCACTTACACATGAGTATATAAAAATATAACCATGAAAAGCTGGACTAACACAGGTATAATGTAGTCTTATTTGAGAAGCAATGACCCGCCAACCCGATCAGCTGGGTTTGGCACACAACCAACAGAAAGACCAAAGAAAAATTTCAGAACATGAGGGATGCTTATGCATAATTAGGAAAAAGAAATCCCCTTAAAACTCCACGTCAATGTATATAGCCATAGACAAAAGTTAAGAATCAATTTAATTACATGCTTGTGTTAAATAACACCTACTGGAGAACCCCTTATATGTAGATGATAAATAGATCTGTATGCATCTTAAACAATAAAATGAAGGTATTAGCAAGAAGGCATAATTTAAATCCTACGGATGCTCATTAAGCATGGTAAACCTGCATATCTAGATGAAACAGTCACTGTAGCTTGCTAGGGTAGAGAGCTTATGACAGCAATCGCTCTATTACCAAAACCCTCAGATCACCCTTCTGGGTAAAGAACTTGGTACCGAATACATGAGATAAAAAGAATCAGTATATTCTGTCATAACAGGATCCTACCATGCGTGCATCCTATTACTTCACATTCTTGGCAGACCTTACTCATACGTACCCTAAGTCCATTATGCAACAAGGGATTCAAACTAACAGGTGAACAAACAAATAAAATTTTAGTATGTTGAACCATCTCAAATCGTGAACCCATACAAGTATATTGAGACATGCTAAAAAAAAATCTAAATAGCTTTAAATTGGAATCAGGGTAAATCCACAAATTTGGACATCATACAACAAGAAGAAATCAGTGTATTCATAACCTAATCATGAACTCCCAACAAAACAAGTGATACCCAACTCATATTAAATCACCGATCGAATTTAAAAATCAGTTTTACACCCAGGAACCCGATTCTTAATGGTTTCAAAAAGCCATCCTGAAAACCCTAACCCCATTCGAGCTGAAACTTCCCTTGCTTGCTGAAAATAAATCCTTCGAGCATGTGAAATATTAGCATGTGAAAAACTCGCACTTTAACTCCCTGTGATTCGTCCCACCGAAAGCCAAAAAAAAACACAATATAAAAAGAGATTTCCCAAAAAAATTTACATAAGATCCAGTTTATACCCCCTTTCTCACCCTATTTCAAAAGAGAGAGCCTGTACCTTTTTCGCTGGTTTTCCGACGATCTGAGGCTGGAGCTGCTCCTTGCTGCTGCCGTGACGGGGAGCTCGCTGGAGGTCGGCAATGGTGGATGTGGGCTGCCGCAGCTCGCCGGCGACCTCCTCTCACCCAACTCGACAGAGAGAGATAGAGGGAGAGAGAGATCGAGGGAGAGAGAGATGAGGGAAGGGAGAAACGAGGGAGATGAGGGGAGAGGGTGAGACCCCCCTCTTCCACTTCCCTTTTATCGCTGAAACCCCCCCCCCCCTTCGCCGAGAGGCGCGGGGTTTCGGTTACGCCAGCCGACCCCCCCCTTCCTTCCATTCTGGTAAGGGCAGGAATCGTGCCCTAGGCACGATTCTTGCTTTTCCCCTTTTATTTGAATGCTACAGCCCGATATAGGGTTTTAAAAACCCTATTGGGTTACGGATCCGGGTCGGGTCCGACCCGGGTCCAAGAGCTTTCTTGCTTTTAAAATTAAAATTTTTTTTTTTCTTTTCGTAACCTACCTGCTACAAGGGACATGACTCGGGTCCGAACCCGAGACCCGGTGCATGTTCACTTGATTACTAGGGTCCACAAGTTTGGACCCGCAACCCATTGCAAAGTGGATCCATAGGCTGGGTCCAAATTGATCCAGCTATGGATCCCTTGCATAATCTTATAAATCTTTTTATTGATTTATTAAATTACACACACATATATATATATATATATATATTTCAAATATGATATAATTTACATATGGATCCTTTATGGATCTTGGATCCGAAACTGGATCTAGGCCCAATTTGCATAATTTAACTTATTTTAAAATAAAATTTCGGGTTTTACAGTGATTTCAGCACGAGCATCAATGAATAATTCGTTAAGAAAGTTGACGCATAAAGGGTTTTAAATTAGTTTCAAGAAAAGCAGAGTTACTGAATCATACCGAGTCAGATTTTCTAAACCATTTTTTTCTTTTTGAAGTGATTCATAAAATAGCAATTAGTTATGATTAACATTGCTAACATTAAGCTCTTGCAGAGATTAATCTTTTGGGGATAATGAAAAGTCAATGCCCTGAACAGTCTGAAGTTTCATCAAAATTTGAATGTTAACATGTACATCTCTCAACCCTAATGTCTAATGGAGTTTCAATTATGTCATTGGAAGCTAGAAATGTCAAAAACACACTGCATTTAGGATCTCAATTTTAATTCCACGATCAAACATAGTCACCAATATCGCCAATGTTTCAACAATATCACAATATCATCATTTCTTCAAAGCAGCAAAAAAAACTTGGAATTTCATGACATTTTCAAAATTTCACAAGAACACACATTATCACGATATTTTCATGTGATTTTAAAAAAAATCCTTATTTTCATATATTTTAAGCCTACATTTTCTATTTTTATTTCTTTTCTACTTGCTTCTTTAGATCTTTCAGAAGAAAAATAATATAAAACCTATTAATTTTTCCTTTCTTGTTCTTTATATTTTTTTCAAATTTTAAAACTTCTAAGATTTTCCCAAGATTGTCTCAAGTAACCATTAAAAATAATCCCAAGAAAAATCTGGACAAGAAATTGCTAAGAATGATAATAGTGACTATGTGACCTAAAACAATGTTCAAGATTCGAGAGACATTACCTGATATGTTTCTTAAAAAAACACCTTTTTGCAAGTTCCTCATAAAAAAGTATATGAATTTCATTCAAATTACAATTTAGCAACCTACAGGATTTCACAAGTTCCTATGTAAGATTTAAAAAATAATTAAGAGATCTCAAAAACTAAAATATTTAAAATATGAAATGTCTTACAAATCCAAAAATTTCAATTATTTTAACATTTGAAAAAATACTAAAATATTTTAAGGAATGAGCAATTCAATTTTACCAAAAAAAAAAGAAAGGTAGGGTGATCGTGGGGGCCCACCCAGGTTTTCCTTGCTTCGGGGAGGGTTGCTCGTCATCAAAAAAAATCTAAAATTTCAAAAACCAAAATTTTCAAAAAAATAATTCAAAATTCCAAAAAACAAACATATAAATTTTAAAAATCAAATAAAACCTAAAAAGAAGGAAAAATCCAAAAATAATTAGAATTCAAAATCTTAAAACACGTGAATGAGATAAAATTTGCATACACTCCAGAAAAGGTAAAATAAAAACAGGTTTTTCGAATATATGAAACGAAGGTCAACTATATTTTCATCACTCCTTGCACTCAAAGAATTTTTTTTATCAAATAAACCCTTTGAGGAATCACTAAATAGAACGTTCTATAATTTGAACATCACTTCATCACATCATCCAACTTGGTCCAAGTCCAGTTTAGAAGTGGAAGATTCTTGGTATTTTATCATCTGTATACATTGGCAACATTTTCTTGATGGTGTTGGCTGTATTCTATAATCCTAAGTAAACTATGAAGGGCAAGCTGCTGTAAATACAAATCTATTTTGGCATTTCCAAGAGAAATTATCTTGGTTTCTTCAATGATTAATTATACCAAATCTTGAGAGATTGTGAAGGCAGGAGGCTTTCTGAATAAAGGTCTCAATGACATAAGAAAGTCTACAGATATTGCCTCATCTGTACTTAGATATTTTCTGTGAAACATGTTTTACGATCCTTGCATTGGGAGCCCAAGAGTGTGTCTGACTGCCTAGTAAACAAAATCATGGAGGTAATTTTATCATGGAGAAAAAGTTGCTGGGGTCCCCAGCCACTTTCTCCTCAAAAAACGGGGAGAAAAACCCCGCCAATGCAAAAAGCGGGGGAGTTTTTCTCTTGCATTTGAACGAATCTGTTGGGTCCCACCAAAATGGTGATGTTTAACTCTTCAAATAATTTCTTACGTGCATTCAAACACACCATAAAGGGAATGGCTTTGTCAGAGCAACAGTGTCCCACAACTTAACTTGATCTGGTCTCTTGTCAAAACAACCTTACCTCTTAAACCAACTGATGCTTCCTTTCCTAGTTAGTTTGTTGGCATGCTTTCTCTAGAAGAAGTGCATCCTTGGCCTCCTAAAATTTAGTGAGGTTTATGGATATTAGTTGCTCCATATCTCCCAAAAGCCAACATTCTCTGTTTCATCCATCAAGCTGCCAAATGGCTTCCATCAGTAATCATTTTTGTAATTCAGCCTGACATATGTCGCCGATGTTATTGAATTTCACGGGATCAACTAAATCAATTCCAGGATAGCAAGTAATCGCACTTCCCTCATAAACTGTTCAAAGCCCACACAGAGCTTGAAAGCATCAACTTCAAGGCCACTCAATCTTTGCAACTTCAGTGAACACTTTCAACAGTCACAAACAAAAATATCATAAACCAACATGATAGAACTTATCAAAGTCAGAAGAAAATCAATCAAATCTCACACCCCACTAGACAGGGTTTTTGTATGGTCATCTGGTGCATTACATAGTTCATTCAGCCAAAGAAGAAACAAAGATAGGCCAGTCCTTTCCTAGCCAATCAACCTAAACTGATTGTGGGAGATGACTGGCCAACAAGGATTAGCCTAACTAAGCCTAGCACATCAAAGGGATAACCCATGAACGCATCCAAAAGAAGTTATCATCCTAAAGGTCTATCATGGCTTAGGAGTCTGTCTATGAGTACTGGTAAGGTGTATACCAGTAAAAGAGCAAAGCTTGACCCTTTTGGAAGACAATAATTTATTTGCTTCTTTAGAAAGATCGTGAAACGAATTAAGTTTAATGCGGCAGAACACAAAGTGGAATGACTTGGCAAAACATGAGTCAATAACAAGCCAAAAGATCACTTTGCCTGTGGAAAATTTATTCCATATGTGATGCGGGTCTTTTCTGAAGGATATGCAGCTATGAAGGAATCGCCATGCAATATGTGAACTGGCTCAACAACTGAAGGTGTCAATTTCCCTATGCATTTACCATAGCTATCAACAGCATCACATAAACCAGCTTCTGCAATTGCATTTACCCATCTTCCTGCTGACCCATCTAGCAAAGGAACCTGCATTCGAACAAATGACGCATTTTTTTCTCTTTCAGAAAGATACACAGAAGAATCCTACATAGTTTGATGAATAAGATATTTTAGTGCAATTTTATCCAACACTATGAATATAGAGAATGCAAGTAATCAGCACTTAGAAAATCATCATGGTACATAGTGCGGTGAAACATGCTTCACATCATTGTGTATCTGTATTTAGAAAGTCAAAGTGGTAAACAGTGAGGTGAAACATGCATCACAGCATTGTAGAACACCTCCTCAACTTTGCTGTTTCCTCTTCAAGTTGTTTCATTTCAATGATTGCATAACAAAAAGACCAAGAAAATTAATGTACTGGACTTTTGACATACCCATAAACTAGAAGTGACAAAATTAATCTCTCAACACCAAAATGGCACATATGACTTGTTCATAACTGTTCCACTAAATATATTGTATTTCAAAATGTTGTCCCACAATTTTAGTGTTCCTACAAGGACAATCTAGACATTGCGCTTTGTTCTTTGAGTTTAAAGCTTACCCCCTATTTTATTGCATAATTCATCTTGTAAATGAAGTGTCTCACAATAATAAGGCTCCAAGTTCTTCAATGTTAAGTCTGATTTCCACTTCAAGACTTTCAAGAAGCTCTAGTCAACAAAGATGTACAGCAATACATTACTATTACTCTTTCTAGTATTAGTACTAGTAGTAACAATAACTGTTATTACTATTATTGTCATAAAAATTGTCCAGAACTCATAGTCACAGACAATGAAACATGGCAACTACAATCTCTACAAGACAGTTGTACGGAAAAAATAGACAAGTTGCTCCCATACCTCATCACCACCTACTATCTCTACACGACAATTGTCAACTCCCATCGCTTCTAGTGCTGAAAGCAAATGTTCAACTGTTCTAACTTTGATCCCATCCCTGGATAAAGTGGTGCACAATGCAGACTCCACAACAAAATCAATGGTGGCTGGAATAACTCTTGAGGTATGATCACCAACAACAAAGTACCTCCCCTCTCCTGCCTTAGCTGGAAGTAACCTTGTAACCACATCAACTCCTGAATGTAGGCCCTTTCCAGCCATAACAACCTCCCTAGCAAGAGTCTTTTGCACCCTCCCTGTCTATCACAAAGAAAAAAAGAAATAGGAATGAAATGAAAACAGAAACAATAAAAAAAAAACATTCATTTTCATATCTTAAAATAGGGAAGCTTCTGATAAAACAACCTGTTTTTAATAGTAGGAGCACAATAAAATACGCTGAACACCAACATGTATAGACAACATGACACAATGTGTAATTATAGTCTAACTAGAATCCTTCTAGTCTTCCAAATTCAACAGGGAAGCCATATTACAGAAGGTATCTTCACGTTTTCAATATAATGGCCTGCAAAGTCCTAGAAAAGTAGTGAATTGGAAAATGTCCTCTGGTTAGAATTTTTCCCACCACTTGGGAAGCATGTGAGGATGGTGATCCAAACTCTGCAACTGCTTAATAGTGTTTAAACTTTCACTCGCATGAGATTGATATGGAAACCTCTAGCCCTCTGGAATAAAGATTATCAGAACCATAATGAAGACTCAAGTGGATTTTGTGAACTTTACTACCCTATTTCATGTTTTATAAATTTACCAGCCCTCTAAGGCGGTGTTTGACTCACAGGACAGGTTCTCCGCTGGGACAAAGCGGCCCCTGTGCAGGACCTGTCCCTGCCTGTTTGTTTTCAATGGGGCACGGTGGAACCCGTGATGGGTCCTGGACAAATGCCGCCTGGCATGTCCGGGCAGCGTTTGTCCAGTGAATCAAACGTAACCTGAGAAAGCCATGGCCACTTTTCACATCCATTACTTTCTGACTTAAGTGCCACTATCCCAGCAAACCTCCTCAGTTCTCCATACATCTTGCACTTGAACATTCAAACAATGGTGAAATTATAACCGGATCCGAACTTTGCCATGTAACCATGATCATGTGTGTAGAATCATGGAACATTTGATCAAAATACGGTTTGGCCACTTCAACAATCAAAGCGCAATGATACCTCATCCTTCAAAGTTTCTGATTGCCCTCCCACACAGGATAATTGGAATATCATACACTCACGAGACTTCTACTAGAGTCACGTTCTTTCTTTTCATTCACAATCTGGCACTCCCAAGCATATCGTGAGTTCACTGTCAACGAGATGGTAGCATCCATGGATTATAAATACAAGGAGTAACATAGGAGTGTGCTTTATTCTTTTTCTTTTTCTTTTTGAGAAAAAGGCAATTCACAATCATAAAAATTACAAAGTTCGGAGTTAAAAAGTACAAAAAATAGGAACCCCGTGTCAACCAAGGGTGATAAGCAATCACTCGCCGAAGCAGGTTATATGTGCACCCCCCGAAGGCAGTCGTTAGCTACATCTCATGTTCGGGGGTCTCAATGAGCGCCATGTAGGTAAGCATGTGCAACTCGTATCCCCATGTCTGTCAGCATCACTTAGCGTTGAAGTCCGATGCGGTTGCAAAGACTTAAGTACCCTTTCCTCCATTGGTGCCAAAAAAAATGACGATTCTAGAAAAGAAGTGGTTGCAAAGACTTAAGTACCCCGAAGATGGTTATTTAAGACCCAGTCCCTGCACTGCAGGATTATCCGAGAAAGGAATCCCCCCTAGAGAAGGCCATGATCATCAACCCTCTCTCTCTCCCTTCTCTTTCTGCTTCTGCACACATCCAGCAGACGATCCTACATTGCTCCATCAAGCACCGACTGACCTGCACACTGATTGTAGCATGGTTCAACTTGATGAGTTGTAGAGCCTGATTCAGAGTTTTAGCCCTTACGGAAGAGGGGGTCCGAGGGCTCCCCCCGGCGCAGGTTTTTTTCTTGGGCTTATGTTTAAGACACGGTTTTAGTTGGCGGGAGGTCGTGGAGGGCAGCGCCCCCCGAAAGATTTTTTTGGGGCCTTTATATACTCTTTCTTTTATTTCCCTCTTGTAACTGTCAAAAAAGAACAATAAAGTATTTTGTTTGATCGTGGCGCTCATATGTTTCCTTCGGTTGTTTCTTGTTCGAGGTTTTCGTAACACCCTTTTTCGTGATTTTCTATTTTTTTTCTCGCTACGCGATTTTCATAAATCGCTACCTGATTTAGCGATTTTTTTTTCGCTACGCGATTTTCGTAAATCACTACTTGATTTAGCGATTTTTTGTTTTTTTTTTTGCTACACGATTTTCGTAAATCGCTACTCGATTTAGCGATTTACAAAAATCGCATAGCGATTTGCTATTTATTTTCGCTACGCGATTTTCATAAATCGCTACTTGATATATCAATTTTCGTAAATCGCTACTCGATATAGCGATTTACGAAAATCGCATAGCAATTTGCCATTAATTTGGCTGAGAGGTGGGTCTTGTCGGAGAGTACGGCGTCGGAGGTCGAGATAAGTGCTAGAACCCGACGAATGCCCGCCAAGACCTGAGGGTGCGAACGCCCGTGTTGAGCTGCATCAGGGTAGCCTGGAAGGCATAGCCCTGATCGAAAGTATTGTCGACGTAGGGGTACACGGATGGCGGAGGGGCTGCCGCAGTCGGTTGCCCGCTGGACGAGGGCATCATTTCGGCCACTGCTAGCAGAAAGAGGATGACGATCACCATCGGATCGCTGACTCTTTGCCTCCCTTAATTTATTCTCTAGAGAGAGAGAGGGTTTTACAGTGTTTCACGGAGAAGAAAGAAGAAGAAGATGACGACGAAAAGTTCAAACAAAAAAGAAAGAGAGAGTGTTTCAGGTTCGTTTCGCTGTTTAGACTTTGAAGAGTCAACATCATCCTCGACTTTTTGGATGGAAGACATTTTTGTCCTTTTTTTGAACTATTGTTTCCTTTTTTTTGAATGGAGGACATTTTTGTCATTTTCTCAAATTGTCGTTTCATGGCAAGAATAGCAAGAAAGGGTACTTAAGTCTTTGTAATCGCACCAGACTCCGATGTGAAGTGATGCCAACATACAAGGGAATACGAGCCCCATGTGTTTACATACGTGGCGCTCATTCGGACCCCCGAACACGAGATGCGGGATTCAGTGCATCATCGGGGGAGAACATACACCACCCTCTCATCACTCGCACCCCTTGAAGGCAGCCAGCTCGATCCCGCTAAAGCTGCATTGCCTGTGACAATGTGCTACCCTGTTTTAGCATGACCCATTCTCTGCAATCCCTGCTAATACGCAGCTGGACCAGCTTCCTGTTAGTGGCTGCATTTTTTAAAATGACTTCACTTCTGTGCGCCCCAACACCTTCATTCATATTCCTTCTTTCCCCAAACTCCCTGTTGCCACCTGAAGAGGAACAAGTCGCGTGAGCTAGAAATACGCATAGGCAGATCTCTATCCTAAACGTTCTTGTGTAGCATTTGGACCCAATCACAAACAACAAAAAGGTGTGTATTGGTCTCGACGTCTTGCTGACACAGGCGGCACTTGCTGGCCAAGCGAAAGCCGCGGGTATGTAAGTTGGATTCGGTTGACAGTTGACACCCTTCCATGCAGTACGACCCAACCTAATAGTACCGATCTTGGGGGCATATCACTGCCCCCAAAGAGCTCAGTTAGGAAGCCAAGTAACCCAGGAGGGACCCTGCACACGATAACAGGATGCCACCGAAAAAAACCCATCTTTCTCATGTTTCCACCATAGGCGATCCTCCCCAACCGATGGTCGAACCCCCTCCAAATCACCCATTAAAGTGAGCAACTGCTGTGTGTTTTATTCCAAGTTGTTACAAATATAACATTCTCCACAATCTCAAGATTAGACTTTGAAGTAGCATGTAAAAGTTCACACAATATCATATGCATGTTTACACTAGTGTAGTTTGTTCATCCTGTAAGCTTACAAAGGTTACAAAATAACCACTAGAAACCAACAAAGCCGGTCCCACCAATACATATACTTTGGCATTAACTCTCTCATCCATCAGACATCCTCTTACAAGAATCAAAAGTCTCTTGGTATAAAAGCTTCCATTGACAAAACGACAGTCACTTGGAAGCTAATCTGCCACTGTGAAAGGCTTCAATGGCAACTCTCAGGTGCACCATATGCACCACCATGTCTCTGACTAAAAGACTCAATTTTCTCTAAAGGGGCGAGGCGGGCAAGGGCAAAAAGAGTACCTGGCGCCACTTTAGAACCGATGAAGTAGGGGAGGTGGGAAAGGGCGACGGTGGTTCTATGGGGCTGTGGCATAGAGAGGAGGCATGCGCAACGAAGCAACTAGAGGCATTCTTCGACGAGCGACGCACGAGGGTGACGAGCCCCTTCTTCAACAGCATCACCATAAGCTATTCTATGCACTCTTTTTTTCTCTTCCCTGATCTTTCCGAAGATCAACTGCTCAATTTGATGCAACCCATCTTAATTTGCACTTGCACTCAAATGGGGCGTTACCAATTCCAAACATTAGGTTTGGGGAGTTGGGTGTGGAAAGGCATCAGAGTAGCTTTGTTGGAACTTGGAAACCCTGAAATGTTGACGAAGGTGAAGTTGTGCTTATTTTTTCACGTTCTTAACACCCACCTATTAAAAAGGTTAAAGTGGTATTTGCCAAATCCAAGAACCAACTCTCTTCGGTGCTTTTGTAGTTGGATCCAAGCAATGGATCCATTGTGTGACATAAGGTCTCATAAATGGAATCCAAAGAACCACAAAATGATGAGCACTTAACTCACATAAATATGTGAACCCATGGAATGAATATACAAATAAAGGCTAGGGGAAACGGCTACACCAAAGGGAGGCCTGCACCCTATACAAACCGAGGAAGAAAGCATCCCCCTTGACACATGTCGTTTCCCAATGAGCAGGGGCGTAGTTAGGATTCATGTGAGGGGGGAGGGGGTTAGCAAAAAAAAAAAAATTGGTGTGATAGTCTGGTCTTGGAGGGCAGCGCTCTCGAAAAAAAATTGAGATAAAATAAAAAATGGCTACAATTATTAATAAAAATCTATTTCATATGGACAAATTTGCTGCAGTCAGGGCTGAGCTTTTAAAAATATATATATAACTGGGCTGGGAGGCAGGACTGGGATACAACCCAGTTCTGCCCCCCCCCAGCTCTGCCTATGCCAATGAGTCATTAGTATTCTCTTTTGTCTCTCTGGTTCTCCTCCATTGTGCACATCCTCAAACATAAATATCCAATAGTGGTATTAGAGTTTCGTTTTTCGTGTGCACGAAGACTCGGCCTCCACTCGATCTGAAGTCATCAAACGCATGGATTTGACAACCACCAAAAAACATAAAAACAGGAAATGCGAAAATAGGTTAGTGTTTTCCCTTCTCTATTTGAGGACAGCCACCAAAAATCCAGCCAATCGAAAAATGCACCAGCCTTTTCACCGTAAAAAAAATAAAAATATTAACGTAGATATTTTTGGTCTTGTCGTTCGAGTGGGCTGGTGAAACCCAAACTATCATTCGAATGGGCCGGCAGAATCTGTTGTTCGAAGGAAGGGAAAAGATAAAAGAGGGAGGAGGCCATTGCCTAAATCTAGCGTGTATAGAGAAAGTAGATTGAAACCCTCCAAAAAAATAATAATAATAATAAAAGGTAAAAAAAAAATCTTCCTTAATCGAGAAAACCCATTCATCGGGAACCCCTCATTGAAAAACTACAAGAAACCGCCAATTATGCATGACGATGTGGCATAAGGGCAGCGACTATATAGGAGAGGGGGCCTCCGTGAGAACGCCATCCTTGCCGAACGGATGTGCTTGGTGCCAGAGAGAGGCGGCTGTAGGTGGAGATCACATCCTTGTTGCATGACCGTGCTCAACATCATATGGAAACGACGGTAGACAAAGATCACTCCTCAGTTAGACGGTAGTGCCCGTCGGCCTTTGCCGCCAGTGTGAGGAGGTGTATCCGTGCAAAATTCCACCTTTGCATTTCAAGTGACCTTTTGAAAAGATTTTTATAAAACTCAAAAACTTGAAAGATGGGACTCGTCTGGTTGTACGAGGTTCAACCATTTCTGGCACCTTAAGCAGGGATAATTGAACCAATGATCGAATGATTATGCCTTGTTTGTTCAAATGCCTAAGAAAATATTCTAAATCCTAGAATGTATAAAGAAACATATATATGACATGAGTTTTGAAAGGAGTTAATGAAAAACATGATGCATGCCTAAGATTTTTAAAATAACTTTTGAGAGTTTAAAATGATTTTCAACAAACTAGACAGGTTGGGCGTATGATCTTAAAGGCCCATGCATGAATGCACCTAAGTCTAAATGATGCATGGATGTATTTTATCCAAATATTCTTTTGAAATCCTGAAAAGAAATCCTTTATAAATCTCCTTCATTTTTGAAATTTGTTTTTGTGCCTTACAAAATTCAATAAAGATAAATTTACCACATACTCATGACTATGGTTACAAATATGTTTTAAATACATCTTATTAAATTCTAAAAGAAGGATTCGAAAAAATATCCTGAAAACCTTTCAAAATATGCAATGATTTTTGAAAAAAAATAGCATAAGTATTTAGGCTTTTTGTAACTTAAAAGAAGTTAATAAACTTGAACTTCACTGATATTTTGACTATGGCCACAAATACGAATTTCACCAATTTTATTAACTTACTAAAAGAAGGTGCACGTGCCATTCGTGAATCGCCATAAGTGAGATTAAAACATGCATATACAAGACAAATAATATGCATATGCAACCTAAACTATGCATAAAGTAAATAAATTTTCACTATTTTGGCTCTTTGATTACAATTTGCATTGAGAAATTAATTGACAAAATAAAAAGAGAAGATATAAAATAAAACTTTGAACTTCCTACAAAATTAAAACACATGTTAGTAGAAAATGTAGGCTTTTCGGGATTTATCCAATAATATCTGGAAATTGAGGGATATTATCTTGAAATAAGCCTTTTCTATGTATAAAATAAAATAAAATAAAATCCCTAAATAAAATAAGTGAAGTGTATGATTTAATAGAATATATAAAACTAAACTTATTATAAAATAAAAAAATTGAAATTAAAGGCAAAATTACCAAAATACCCCTAAAAACCTATATTAATTACCAAAATAATAAAAAATTTAGGGTTTTATAAAAAAGTTTTGAAATATACCTAATATGAAAACTAAACAAACTCAAAAATTTACCAAATTGATTGGAAAGCATGTTGATGTGATCAAGAACATAATCAAATTTTAAAATCATGAAAAAATGCCCAAAATTTAAAATATAAGTAAGAAAATGCCAAAATCACCCTTGTTTTAGCAGAATTGGGACTTTGCAGAAAACTGTTTTTGGAAAATCAAGTGAATAAAATACTAAATGACCTTAGAAAATTCCAAAAATTGGTGTACACATTCCTAAGAACCTTAGAAACAACCTAGAATAAAAAAATTTGGGGAAACACTGAAGAAAAATATGAATTAGGGCTTTGGTTGTGGATATTGCAAAATTGAAACATGTTTTGACAAGAATAAAATAAGCAAAAAAATGTGTCAAGGTTTTTCGAGCAAAAAGACTCCTAAACAAACTTAATTTTGGCCCAAATTGAGTCTGCAAACTCTGAACACACCCTAAAAACACATCATTTTTACAAAATCCAAAAATCTTTTCTGGATCTTGAGATATTGGTGAAGCAACTGACTTCAAAATTTGTAAAACAGAAAAAAGGATCAGACAACTAGTTTTTGTATTTTAGCTGGTTTAGAGAGTAAAAAGAGTAAATTTTTCCCAAATTTGTGGGAGAAGTTGCTTGAAAAGATCAAGAAACTAGGCCAATTTACAAAAATTAAAAATCTGTTACGGTTTGGGCACTACAACTTCACAAAGGCGTTGCTCTGTCTTAGAAAATAAGTCTATTACATAACATGATATTTTGTAACCAGTCACGGTTTTGAACTGAAATAAAATATCAAATGACCATGAAAAATTACCAAATTTGACAAAAATAAACTAGACATATAAACAAAGAAACTCTTTTTACAAATCCAAAAAATCATCTCTGATTAGGGAGATATGACTCTGGTAAGTTGAACCTGATCATGAACAATGTCATAACGGTGCAGAAGGACAGGTTTTGGGTTTGATTTTTGAAAATATATTAAAAGATATGATAAAAATTTAAAATTTGGTCATAATCACGTAGACATATGCATGAACATCTTATAAAAATTTCAGCTTGAAATAATAAAAACTAATAGATAAAATATCAGTTTTAACAGGAAGATCATAATTGAATATCTCAATGCACAAACTTTAAAACATGATAAAACCTAATTTATGCATGCATAAGAAAGGAAAACAAAAGATCAAACATCCTTGATCCTCCATGGATGTGGAGATGATGAAAATCAAAATATTCAATGCATAATAAAATAAAATAATGTGTTGGAGCATGGTAGATATTCATTATGGCAGGTGAGAAAGAGGGATTCGGCCTATGAGAGGCCGGATCTCCATCTTCTTGTGGTTGAAGCAAAAGCATAATAACTAAGTTAAAAAAATACATGAAAGAAAGCAAGAAAATAAGGGTTTACCTGCAGCTGAACAACTTTCTTGTGTTGCCACACGAAGATGGAACGAAAAGAAGAAGAAAAGAGAAGAAGAGGGCGGCACTATGGAAAAAAGAAAGAAAGAAGGGAAAAGTTGAAAATAAACAAAAGAGAGGGAGAGAGAGAGAGTTGCCTAGGGCTGGAGGAGGAGAATACGTTGGGAAGAGGGAGCCTTAGCCTCCTTCAGCCCAGCCCCTTCATGCCTTTTTATAAGGCTTTCATTAACAAAGAAAGCGAGAATTGCAAGAAGGAAATAATGGAAGGAGAAAGAAAAGAAAGAATAAAAAGAGAAATGGAAAGAATGAGAGGGAGGAGGTTGACCCTCTTGTAAGGCCCTTCCACCCTCTTGGCTGGCCTAAAACAAAATAAATAAATAAATAAAGGAATAAAAAAAAAGAATTTTGGAAATTTTGAAAACTTGGGAAAAATAAAGCAAGAAGAAGAAAAGAAAGTTTTTAGAAAGTTTTAAGAGTTTGAAAAAGAAAAGAAAGAAGAAGGAAGTAGAAGAAAAAAAAAGGTTGACCCCCCTGGTGGGGTCCACATTGGATTATTTTGATTTTATCTTTTTAGCCTAAATAAAATTTTAACATAAAAAAAAGAAATGCTAAAATCAAAATTGAAAATTAAAGACTGCAAAATACTTACCAAAGTGAAATTATCACACTAAAAAAAAGGAAACTAAGAACTAGAATCCTCTAGATGTGGCGCCACCTAGGTGGGCCCCATCTGGGTTGGATTGGATCTAAGATCTGTTTGGGATCTGAGATCCAAATCAAAGACGGGTTTGGATTTAGATTTGGTACATATGATTTTTTGAAAAAGATATTTAAATACCAAATCTTGAAATGTGAAAGCACAAGATTTAAAATGTCATTTTCAATCAATTTTGAATCTGGGTTAAGGACTGGATCGAAAGGAAAATTTGAATGTGGATCTGGATCTGAAGCTTCAAATGATAGATAGATTTGGATCTCAGACGATGAGCCCGATCCATACTCGAAAATGGTAGACAAATCTTGGATCGAGGATAAACTTGCCAAAATGGATCCTGACATGATAAACAAATAAAATGGATCTTGGATCAAGTGGATCTTGGATCAAGTGGATCTTGGATCAAAGATAAAATTAGAAAGTGGATCTTGAATAACAAATGATTGGATCCTGGATATCTGATGAGATGATCCTTGTTCAAAAAACAAGATTGGACTCTGGATATTGATAACAAAGTGAATTGGATAAAAGATCCAGGTCCAAAATAGAAAATGGATTTTAGACATCAAATCCGACATTTAGATCAGATCAGATATCAAATATCCAAATTGAAACATGAGTTGGATCTCAGATATAGATATAATATCAGATAAAAAATTGATCCGAGTCTAGACTGGAAATTGCTCTGGCTTAGAAATGGACTAAATTGTCCCTTTGAATAGAAATGATTTTGCCCTGTAGGGTGAAGAGTGACATTTAGAGAGTAAGGTTTGAACTGGATAGAACTGAGTTCTAAAGTTTTTGAACTCAGGTGAGCTAAGGAAATACTATCTTAAGTGGATTCTCAGGCCAGATGATTGAAAATAGACACAATTCTCAGTGAAATGGTGAGGAATTCACTCTAGAGTGAAGTGAGCAATGAGAGTGTACTGAGTTTGAGCTAAAATGACACTCAATTGTACTAAGGTGAACGAAATTCGGAGCCAAGTTCTAGCTAGGCTGACTGGGGTTAGTTCAATTCTAGCTGAACTGAGCTAAAATAGACTCCAATAATGTGGGGAAAAGGTTTGAACTAATACTGGGCCACTTGAATTCCTAGTGAGCTCAAGCTAGACACAGGGGAATAGAGTCAACTAGAATTGACTGATTCTGTGACCATTGGGTTGAATTTGAGCTAGAAATGAGTTCATTTCTCAGGAAATGACCCAAATTTAGCTAAAATGAACAGGGTCTACTCATTATGAGCTCAAGAAAGCTAGAAATGATTGATATTCTCACTCCTCTAAGCTTAAAATAAGCTTGGTTGGGTCTAACTGACAGGGATCTATGGTTGCTTAAGTGTTAAATGGTAATTTTTTTGACAAAATGGGGGTGAAATGACACCTAACTTGGAATGAACCTATGGGCTAGACTCCTACACTGTGCTAAAGGGGTTGGCATCTATGAAAGGGGTGTCCAAAAATGAACCTAGAAAATTTGGGGTGTTTACAGGAGGCTATAGGCAAACGTGATTCCTCTTTCAGACAGTCGTGCTCGATGGCCCCTGCTGCTGGAGTGAGGAGGTTGCAAAAAAAAATCTAAAGGGGTTTAGGTTCTTCTCAAAAAAATCGAGAACCCCTTTTTTATATCTCGGTTTTTTTTATATCTCAGTTTTTTTTATATATTGTTTTTCATATTCAATCCTATTTTCATAATATTTCATTTTGGTGCCTCTGGTTTTTTTTTCTATAACAAAGGCTCGGTTTCTGGGTAATTCAAGAAACATGCCTATTATCTGGAAAATATCAGAGATAGGGTTACAATATGTGGTTCTTTTCATAATTGACTCTAGAACTTTTTGAAATTATAAAAAAGTATCTGGTCTTTTCTATTTAACTCAACAAGTTCTATAAATTTTGTTCAGGGTTTTGGTTTGTTGCTTTTGCCCAGAATGGTCCTCTAACTTTTTTTATTTTACTAAAAGTGTTTCTGATTTGCTGAATATTGTTTGGTGCTTTATTTTTGACAAAGATAGGTTTGGATCTATTATTTGGATCATGAATCATTTCATGAGTTTGGTATTCAGATAAGATAATATACAATGGGTTAGAATTTTGATATTCAATTTTATTTAATGACCCAAAACTCATGGTTTGTTTTTCATCCAGTTGTAATCTAGAGTAAATATCTACCATAATATGGAAGAGTTTAGACTTTTTAGCATGTATCTATATTGGATCCTGAAATGCTTTGTATAATAGCATATTATTTTTTATATGCTTTATAAGTTATTCATGTTCGAATCTTATGAATATGTGGATCTAGTATGACCTAGTATTGACCCGGTTTTATAATGGATCTAGATAGTAGCACGATAGATATATTTTGGATCTAATTATAGACTCATTCAACTTTGGGTTTTAAGTATATAAATTTAGACTATAGTCAAATCCTAGTGATTTATGATTAAACATGTGAATGAACTTGATATATAATCGGTTCAAACCCATAAAATTTCATAGATCCAAATAAGTAATAAACCCATTATATAAAATTGCATAGATTTGCGCTTGGAATTGAGCCTATTTTGAATGTCTTGATTTGGTTATCTTAATTAATAAAGAATAAATGAATCCAATAATATATTGCTAGGTATGCTTTATGGATGGTCTATGTTTTGGATCCAATTGATTTACATTTAATTCAAGTTTAGGTGATGGGTTTGAATAGTTGAATTCTATGTGACCCATGGTTTTACTTGAGTTATTCTAAACTTGCATAAAGATCCATTTTTCATTATGGGTTGTGTTAGACTTGATGATAACATCTCAAGCCGATTTTGGAGTTGGACTCATATAAATTCAATGGACTTGAATATAGATTTTTGTTTGGATCTATTGACATGCATGTTGTTTGATTGTTTATTATCATATTTGGTAATATTAAAGCCTTGAAAAATGAATGAGCTTATAATGTTTGACATACCCAAATGGTAATGGGACAGAAAAAGACAACTCCCATTGATTATAGATATGATGCATATCCAAATTGAATATGAATATAATGACTTAAGCTTTATTCATAATGAATATTGCTTCTAGTTTGTGATGTCTTAATGCACATATTATTTAATTGCAATACATTAGGAAAGTGGGAGCTGAATTATACTTTGGACATGTTTATGGATATTTATTTACATACGATGATAAATAATAATCATAAATCATGCTTCATATGGTTTGCTTGTATGAATGCATGAAGGAATATTGTTCATGCTTTTGAAGCTTTATGCATGGCATGCAACATGGTAGTATTTACTTTTTTAATCACATTTATGAGTATTTGGATTTGGATATATCGATCCAAAATAATCAGGTGGTGGTTAACCTGATGAGAGTTAAAATATATTACATGTGATGGTGATGTACATGGATAGTGAGAGTATTGTTTATGGTAAAATTTTGAATAGTGAGAGCATTTGTTATGTTTTGGCAAATCATAATTTATCATGAATCTATGGGTTGATGAAAATCCATAGTACTCTACTAGTATTCATGGGGATTTTGTACAAGGTTACTAGCACATGATGATATCCTATGGTATGGTCATGGAGGAGTCATAAGAACCCTATGACTAACTAAGAAAGTAAGACCTAAAATATGATGCATTGAAATGTATATGACAATCTTATGCTATATGCGCAAAATAATTTACCATGGTTTTCTCTTGAGTTAGCTATAAACTGCATGGTTGAAGATGCAGTGGATGGTGAAAACTTGAAATAATTTTTTTGCACATTAAAAGTTATGATTGAAATTTTGACATAGTGAGAAACCCATATGGTATGTGAAATGAGTGCATGAAAGAATAATGTCATGGCTAAATTCATACTATATACGAAAAGAATCATGATTCATATAATGATGGAAAGTGCACATAGCTATGTGAAAAATAATTTATAGTATGTGTGAAAACCTCATACTTGAAAATGAATGATGAAAAAGCCAACATGGTTGTGAAAAAACAACTCATAGCATGTGAGAAAAACATTATATTTAGATATTGATATAACCCTTGGAATTATGTGAATTTATTTAGTGCAAGTTTGTCATGAAGTGTTATACATGATGAACCATTTGAGATATAATATGTTTGTTCGCCCTATATGACCAAGTTTGGATATTGGATTCACCCTAGATCCAAAATTTATTTTCTGCTTGTTTTCTGCT
Source organism: Nuphar pumila (assembly GCF_984573655.1). Taxonomy (NCBI): domain Eukaryota; kingdom Viridiplantae; phylum Streptophyta; class Magnoliopsida; order Nymphaeales; family Nymphaeaceae; genus Nuphar; species Nuphar pumila. The sequence continues at coordinate 22,338,750 of NC_143262.1, read as the reverse complement.
ATGACCTTACTCTGTTGGGAAGGTCATATCTCTGCATTTATAGGTTAGTTCATCACTTTATAGGATCTGTTGGAAAATAAATATTTGTGGTTATGATTCTCATGTGCAAGTTCATATTATGGCTCTAAAGACATGAGAATCGAGAAAACAATCACTTTCTGTGTTATTTTTTGTCAATCAGTCCTTATTCTTTCGATCATATCTTAACATATATATTTTAAAAATCTATGTTTTGATAGCCATTGGAATGCTAAGATCCTAATCTAACTCTACTTTTTCTTAAGTTAGAGTCAAAAACCCCTCTAGGGTCATCGTTCCTGGGCTATAAAATTTGGATAGATTTGTGGAGTATAATTTGTGGCCACTGAATAGTTTGTCTTCGAGGAGCCACATCTCCATAAATATACACCATTTTTGGGTGATCTTGATGTCGTTGGAAACCCGGTTTCCTAAAACTTTTCTAATCTTTCTTCTATTTTGTCAGATTTTCAATGCTAGTGCCTGAAAAATAGCTTAGATATTATGGAATAGGCACTCTTATGCCTTTTTCACTGACATAGGCACATTGTTGGGGTCTTGGTGTCGTTGAAAAGCTTGCAGTTTTTTGTTCCTTTGTTCTTTTGGGAGGTTTTCAAATTCTGCCATTTTTTTGTTCTAAAATTTGTGCCAAAATATGATATAGATATTAGACTGCATGATTTTTTTGGTAATTTCCAAGCTTATTAGACTGGATCTTTTTCTTGGGTATCAAAATCCAATGACCCTTGAGTCGTTGATTGTGCTTAGAATATCTATCATTTTTTTATAACTAGAGTATCGCTTTGTTGTGTTTTGATCTGAATAGGCTCTTTGGTGGGAGTATCTTTTAGATCTGCTTTCTAGTCCCATGATCTTTTCTTACAAATTAGGTCAAGTAAGAAGGTATTTTCCTATGAGAAAGTTGATTTTGGGGTCTTTAAATTTCCTTACTTTTAGAAAACAAAAAAATGTTTTGGGTGTCTTTTCCTACTTCTAAAAACTTGATAGCTTAACCTTGACAGCATCACCATATCCTGTGGACAAACCAACATGAGTTGAAGCAATGGTGACCTACGAAGCCTAGGAACTTGTAGACTCCTTGAGGACATGGTTGAACTTAATATCAAGATTGATGATTTAGCTACCACAATGCATGAGTTCATGAACAACCAAACCTCTGAAAATTTTAGAGGGTTCAACCATCATGGCTCGGAAAACCATGACACCCATTCAAGAAACTCAACGACAAACAACCATACGCAGCTTCTTCAGTTAAAATTTATCTCATTCGATGGCAAGGATCCTACTAGTTGGATCTTCAAGGCAGAACAATACTTTCGGGTAATGCAAACCCCAGAAATGGAGAAAATATTGATTGCTTTGATTCATTTGGAAGAAGATATGGTGTGTTGGTACAATTGGTTCAAAACGAACCTAGGATTGCCCGGCTGGAATACGTTTTTGTGTGCCATAGTGCTGCGATTTGGGCCATCAGCCTATGTCAACTACCATGTGTCTATCTCAAAAATTCGTCAAGTGGGCAGGATGATGGAGTATCAATTTAAATTTGAATGACTTAGTAATTTGGTACGAGATTGATCACTTGTGGCCTTGATAGGGACATTCATAGTCGACCTCTGTTATGAGCTACTAATCGAAGTATAGGCTAGTCGTCCTACCAGTATCATAGAGTGATATCAACACACTAGGTTGGCTAAAGAAAAAATAGAAAAATAATCCATAAAAATCATTCGGATCGGATCCAATCCAAAACCCAATTAGCTTGAATTGTGTTATTCCTCTAAGAGTGGACCAACCGGGTTCAATGCAGCCACCAATGGAGATGGTTCTAGATCTGATTATAAATCCTCTTCCGATAGTTCTAAAAATGTAAAATTTCATGTTAAAAAATTGTCCAACAATGCAATGGTTGAAAGGAGACAAAATGACTGTTATCATTGCGATGAAATATGGCACCCCAGCCACAAATGTAAGACCATATATATGTACTATGTATTTGATAGTGAAAATGAAAGTGAGGAGGAAGAGGAGAATGATGATGACCCATAAGAGGAAGTCATGGAGATATCCTTCCATGCATTTGTTGGAGTGAAAGTGCCCCAAACTGTGAGGGTTCAAGTGACTCTCAAATGCACCATGGTTTCCATAATCATAGATATGGGCATCACACACACAATTTCATATCCACCTAAACGGCCAAAAAAGCTAAGTGGCCAACAACTTCACATACTCCTTTTGAAGTCGTCGTTGAAAATAACATCAAGCTACATTGTCAAGCCAAATGCACCAATTTGACACTCAAGATCCAAGGCACTACTTTCTATTTAGATGTGTTTGTTCTTCCCATAAAAGGAGCAAACTTGGTCATGGGGATGTAGTGGTTGCAAAACTTAGGAACCATCATGTGAGAATTTAAGTCCATAAAGATGATGTTCGAGCATAAGAACCAATGTGTGGAGATCACAACTCCTCGGTTCTCTCTAAAGATAATAGGTTTCAAACCAATGCTCAAGGCTTTGCGCCAAGGGGGGCAGTTGTTCATGCTTCATACCTTAGATGTGAGTTTCCAAGAATCCATTGCTTTTAAATTGGAGCAGATACTTGGCAGCTATGAGAAAGTCTTTTAGTAGACCAAGAAGCTCCCACTGATAAGGTCACACGTCCATCACAAGCTCTTCATTAAAAAAAGCAAGTGTTGTTTTGTCCAGCACTGTGCTTTTCGCATGACTTCATTCAAAGCATTATACGGAAGACAACCTTCTTCCATAATCCGTTATAGAGATGGGTCTGCACGAACTAAAGCCCAACTCTCAAATGCACCACAATTTCTATCATCATAGATATGGGCATCACATACAATTTCATATCCGCCTAAACAGCCAAAAAAGCTAAGTGACCAACAACTTCACATACTCTTTTTGAAGTCGTTGAAAATAGCATCAAGCTACGTTGTCAAGACAAATGCACCAATTTGACACTTAAAATCCAAGGCACTAGTTTCTATTTAGATGTGTTTGTCCTTCCCATAAAAGGGGCAAGCTTGGTCATGGGGATGCAGTGGTTGCAAAACTTAGGAACCATCATGTGAGAATTTAAGTCCATAAAGATGATGTTCGAGCATAAGAACCAATGTGTGGAGATCGTAGTTCCTCGGTCCTCCCCAAAGATAATAGGTTCCAAACCAATGCTCAAGGCTTTGTGCCAAGGGGGGCAGTTGTTCGTGCTTCACACCTTAGATGTGGGTTTCCAATAATACATTGCTTTTAAATTGGAGTAGATACTTGGCAGATGTAAAAAAGTCTTTTCGTAGCCCGAGGAGCTCCCACTGATAAGGTCCTACATCCATCACAAGCTCTTCATAACAAAAAGAGCAAGTGTTGTTTTGGCCAACAATTTGCTTTTCATAACTTCATTCAAAGCATTATGCAGAAGACAACCTCCTTCCATAGTTCCTTATACAGATGGGTCTGCATGAACTGAGGCCCAAATGAGCTTCCTGAGTTTCAACCTTGAGTACAAGGCTGATTTGAAGCAAGTGGGATTGATAGCATCCTGATGCCACCTTTGTAATTTCCTTTATTTTTATTATATTTTTTTCTTGGGGCATGTTTTGATATCTTTCTTATTAGGAACTTATGGATCTGATGATCCAAGTGGATATATGAGGTATTATGGATTACTGAGAGAGATACAATAGTCTTTTAGGGTCAATAAGGGCTGCATGGGCATTATTTGAATTGACAGAGGCATTAAAATCTTTTACCTGGCTCAACTCTCCCTAGGGGCATTGTCATCCTTTTGCCTCAGGAGACAATCTCTCCCCGAGATCCGCCCAAGATGGAATGGCTAGGAGGGGATGGATTTTATAAATACCTGTGTAAAAAGGTGGAATGTATTCTATTCTAAATTCTAATTCAATTGAAGATTTTTCAATTTGGCCTACTGTCTTTTTAGTAAGATTGACTCCTTTGGATCCTTTTCAAAGGAGATTCCTTCTTTCTTTTCCCCTTTCCAAATACGTGAAACCCTTCTTATCTCTCTCCCCCTCTCCCATTCACACCTCACACAACGTCTCCCTCTCTCTCCTACTCACACCTCCCACAACCTCTCTCACTCTCACATGCATTCACATATCGAAGTGGAACAATCCACATTGGCTAGAAAGTCATCTAGACCCTGTGTTAGAAAATGTGTCCAATTTAGAAGATGAAGATGTCAGAACCCTATCAGATTCGCCTAAGAGCTCTAAGTTAGGAGGGTTAATCTCTCACTTCAATGAAATCAATCTTGGGGGTGACCACCATAGCATTGTATTACTTCAAAATTTTAACCCAAAAATATACTATTTTTTTAAGTGAATGATGCAAGGCCATATCGATGACAATGCTCCAAGCAAACTAAGCATTGGGGAGCCTGCCTAAGTGCAAGAATGAGCATATATTAGCCCACTAGAACCAAGTTCATGAATAGAACAACCCAGAACAAGAACCCTATATAAAAAATAAATACAACGAAAACATTCATTTGGTTCCGGTTAGAATTTCGTGAGAGTTATAGGTATTCTAAATCAACATAAGGCTAGATCCATTCCCTCTAACGGACTTGGGTTTAAGTCTAGATTGTGAATCAATTCTAATTCAAGAATACAAATACAAAATATAAAGCAGACATTTCAATTTATAGACCAAATTAAACTATTCATCAATTAAGTGAATTGTTTAGAAATATTGTTAATAAAAATAACGTATTAATAAACCATAGATTATTTTCAAAACAAATCTCAGATCTAAAATTTTTGGTTCTTGGTACCGCCCGTAACATCCCTCCATCACCCCAGCTCATTCAATTATTACCTGAATGTTTATGATATAGGGGTCACTCATCGAGTCTCAATAGGAACACAATAATAATGCATGTATATACAAAACCAAGTATACATGTAATTAGAGGGACAACTATAACAATTAAATTCATGCAACATACTACAAAACAAATATATATCCATGATTGCACATTTGAATTATTAAGGGCGTAAATCAAACAAACATCTACCTTAGAGAATGTTAAGATATGTAAACCTATTCAGATATGCTTGCAATCACACAAGATACATAAATCAATGCATAATGAATGAAATATCTTTTATCTCCTAATTGGCACTTACTTTTGAATGCATGAACATGTTACTTGCAATTAATTTAAGTTTTCTCTTGAACTCTCTATGGGGACTGTCATAGGTAAAAATGATGTACAAAGTAATACCAAGGGTAATTTCACGCACACACAATTTGTATTTTATTAACCTGAAATGCACATGTTCCTCAGGTTGACATCGGGCATCACCGCCCTATGGCCACCATCAGGGAATCACCACCCTAGATGACCATTGTCAGAGAATCACCACTCTAAACGGTCATTGTTAGAGAATCACCACTCTAAATGACACTCCTTGATATACCAAAAACACTAACAACTAAAGCACACCTCCATCCCTGAGTCTCAATGGTGAAAAAGTTGTTTACTACTATAGCTAAGGACACGAACCTCAATATTGGGCTCTTGAGAAAAATAACACTATAGAGTTTAGTACCACACTGTCCCCCACAACAACCATCCAAGGATTTCATCATCATCAGAAGGCAACCAAGGAGAAAAATTATTAGCATACTATTTGGGTATCTTTTTACATATTCGGCTCTTAGGGAAAACAACACTATAGAGTTTAGTACCACATTATCCTTCATGACAGCCATACTGTTCCCCACGATAGCCATCCAAGGATTCCACCATCAGCATAGGGCAACCAAGGAGAAAAATTATTAGCACATTGTTTGGGTATCTTTTTACATCTTTAGTTTTCATACATTCTTTTTACCTAGAACGGTTTTGGATCCACAATATCCATAACATGCACTCATATCACACGAACTCTATATCTAGCTTAAACCTGCATATTATCTCATGCAATATCCGATTGGTCTATCTCCCTACTTGGACACAATAGTAAACTCGTCATGTACCAATATGTGAAAGTATGTGTCATTCATCATATGCATCATGATAAAATTTAAAACTTGTATTTAATATAATTTTTTTTCACAAGATATTGTACTAGCACACAGCCTTAATAGGCTCACATGTTGCTCAACAATACGCCACAAAGTCATAATCGTGCACCTATGACACTACATTGGTTCATTTAAACCATAAGCTCATTCATGAGCATCCATATGTGCATGTATATTTTTCATGTCTTATAGAACATCATAATGTATCATAACATCATGTTGCATATCAAAACATCATACTATATATCAAAACATTATATTGTATATTAACTCATCATGTTGCACACTATAACTTTATGACAAAAATTTATAGCATAGTATTCAAAAGATGGTCACAAGTGATGATATAATGACACTGCCTCAATAGGCCTACATATTGTACATCAATATGTCATGTGTCCATCTAGTTCACTTCTGAAACCCTCTCATGTTCATCTGGTTTATTTTTGGAACCATGACATGCATTCAAACACAATTCCCTGGTTCATTTTTGGCACCATGACATGCATTCAAACCTAATTCCCTAATTTAGGATTGTTATCATAGAATTTACCTGTTATTTTAAATTTTGTCATAAATCATCTAGAACGATTTTGGCTCTAAAATTTTCATAGAAGATTCATACATATGTTACATGCATACAAGAAAAAACTCAGACATTAACTCATTACAGATTAAGAATTAAAAATTCTATAAGCACATATTGCTTTTCTGAACAGTCTTGTCTAATTCTATCTTCTCAATGAAAAATCAATCATAAATCATACATAACGAGTTTAATGTTGAGATTTTTAATGTGCGTGTTTTGATATGTCTGATTCAATATCACAAAAACCTAGAGTTAAATTTGATTCTAGTAGAGAACTAAAAACCATGTAATAATTCTTGTTTCTGTTATTTGACAAAACATGTTCTAGAAAATTATATGCAACTTTCCTAATTTTTCATTTTCAAACCATAAAGAATCAACCTCCAAGATTTTAACAGTATGTTCTTACATATTTAGACTAACATGCCTTAAAATCTCATTCAAAAATCCTAAGTATTCAGGGAGATATGATTTTTACAAAGTTTTTTTGTCTCCACAGAATCCCTGTTTGGACAAGATTCCTATGTTGACTTGCAGAGGTTATATCTTTCAAACCATGACTCATCTGAGTCTAAGATTTGAACTGAGATTGCTTTCATATGTGTGAAACATTTTACAATTTTATAGGATTTATGGGTTCATGGTTTGAGAGAACCAAATTTATCTTTATGACTGATCAGATCAAAATACATAGAACAGAATATAGTTTTCAAGAATCAAACAAGAACTTCATGATTTTTAACAAAAATATTAAGAAAACATATCCAATGATTTTGATTCATCAAGAATACATCAGATTTATGCATACAAACATTTAATCATGCTGTAAATATAGAAACACAATACATATCATGAATTTACATTCAAAATCAACTGTTTTACCAAAGAAAATATGTTTTTCTCAAAACCGGTTTTCTAAAAAGGATTTTGGGTTTTTAAAACCTTTATGCACAACACAATATCAGTTCTTATGTGAATCTGGCCTGATATATGTGCTAATACAGATTCAGGCTAATCTTACGACATGCTCAAGTATCTTTGCACTATATAAACATACAAAGTTATAATGTACCTTCCTAAAAAATATTGAATCCTATGTTGGCTCTTCTCGAATTCGTATTCACCAACGACTTCTTCTGTCAGCTGCACCCTTCTATGGAGATGCAGCCCCACTACTATCTCCTTCTTAGAGAGGGGCTATATTATTAAAGGCATCTTCAACAAGTGACACTTGCAGAGACATAGTCTTTGATCTTCGCAGGAGTGGTGGGAACTTTCCTTGAACAACTATCAGAATACATGTTAAATGTTGGGGATACACCAAATGGATTGATAATCGATATCATAGATATCTAGTGGAAGGAGAATATTATGTTTGGGAAGCAAACATATTGGATCAATATACCCAAAATCTCATGACTTTAATTTGGAGCATTCTCTATAATCTAGGGAGATAGTCAAAGCCTACCTAGTGTAGTCAGAGCAATTTAGAAGATGAAGACTAGTCTGAATTTGTCGTTTCCGGGATATTTTAAGGAGTTTATGAGAATCCCTTCTTAGCCAACCTTAAAATTCCTGGTGTTTGAAAACAACTATGCTAATCCTCCCTCTAGTCATTTGGGTCATACCTCCATAATAGGTGAGCCTTAGGACCCAATGGGTCTTTCTCCTTTGGTTTCAAAATTTGAAACCTTAGCTTTGGATATTTTGTTCTCTAGTGTGTCATTTGATGCAAGTCCTTTTGTAGCAAGAGAACCATCATTCGTTAAAAAGGTTAATCATGAGTCCCACCAAGAAGTTGAACTGAGTAGTGATACCCAAACCCCAGGAAAGTGATTCTGACCTAGACCTTGTATATTATTAATCCAAAAACAAAAAAAAATGAAAAAATCCAAAAATTTGTTTGCTTTTCTATCTAGGGATGCCATTACTTCCCACTTTTTCCAGAACTTTCCTCTGTCTAATAATGGGGACCTGGGAATTTATGTCAATCTCTTTCTATTTTTTGGATATTTATCGTCTTTATCTAAAATTCTAAAAAAAGGAGAACATTTTAAAACTCTAAAAATTGAAAAAAATAAAAAAACCTGACACTTTTGATTATCAAAAAAATGAGACTGTGGACAACATGAGGCATGAGCAGTCTAGAGAGACAATAGAACTAGGGAAGCCATCATTAAGCTTCCTAAGTTTAAGAAAATTTTTGAAACACAAGAAAACCTTTCTTCAATAGTTAGGGAGGATATTGTAGAGGCCAATCTAGGTACCCCAAAAAGTCCCCAAGTGGTTAAAACAAGAACCTCATTGAATCTAAAAGAAAAACACTAATAGAGTTCCTAACCCAATATAAGGACAAGTTCACATGGTCATACCAGGACATGCCTAGTTTGGATATGAAACTTGTCGAGCACTGCCTTATATTGCACAAAAATGTCCAACATGTCAAGCAAGAGCTTAAAAAATTTAACCAATGGGTAGAACTCTAAGTCAAAGCTAGCCTAGAGAATATGCACAAAGTAAGATTCATTAGACCCATAGACTATCTAGGTTGGTTAGCCAACATTGTTGTAGTCCTTAAACCCAATGACAAAGTTAGAGTTTGAATAGATTTTAGAGACCTAAACAATGTTACAACTAAGGATGTATTCCATCTACCCAATGTTGACCTCATAATTAATAGGAATGTTGGACATGAAATGCTTTCATTCATGTATGGTTTTTTAGGTTACCACCAAATCAAGTTAGTTATCTCTAACTAGCCCAAGACCGTGTTCACTATATTCTAGGGCACATTTTGTTGCACCATTATACATTTTGTGCTAAAAAATGCTGGGATAACTTATCAGAGGACTATGGATGTCATTTTCTATGAATAAATTTATAACTGCATAAAAGTCGACGTAGATGAAATCATGGTCAAGTCTATGGAGAAGGTCACCTGGAGTCCTTGAGAAGGGTCTTCAAATGCTTGAGAAAATACAAATTCAAGATGAATCCCCAAAGATGTGTCTTTGATGTTAAGTTGGGTAAACTTCTTTGTTTCATTGTTAGCAAGTACAACATCAAAATAAATTTTGCTAAGATCAAAATCATCATTGAATGCCTCTACCTACCAATCTCAAGCAATTGATAAGTCTTCAAGGAAAGATCCAAGCCATTAAAAGGTTAATTTCCAATCTAGCCACTAGATGTGAGCCTTTTAATAGACTTTTGAGAAAAGATATTGATTTTTTTTAAGACAATGTCAAAACTCATTTGATAGGCTTAAGTAGTACCTATGGAATCCACCTGTGTTAAAATTTCCTGTCACAGAAAACCATTGCTCTTATACCTATCTGTCAATGATGTAGCATTAGGATATCGCCTTTCCCAATATGAAGATGATGAGAAGACAAAATGTCATATATTATATAAGTAAGTCTTTTGTCGTATGTAAAAAAAATACAATAGATTGCAAAAAACATGCCTAGCGCTCTTGTTTGGGCGACTCAAAAGTTGAGACATTATATGCTAGTATGTGAGGTTAGGGTCCTCTCTAGGCTTGATAAAATCAAACATGCCTTTCAAAAACTATCACTAACTAGAATAATTCCAATATAGAAAGTCCTACTTATGGAATTTGATTTAAAGCATGTCTCTCAAAAGTCGATTAAAGGGCAAGCTATAGTTGATCACTTGGTAGACTTGCCTGTTAATGAAAAGATAGGAGTCAATGATGGTTTTCCTGATGAAAAAAATATCTTGTGAATAGAGGAAGAAAGTCAAGATGATATGTAAAAATTATATTTTGATGGGTCTCTAAATATCAATGGATCTAGGATTGGATTTGTGGTTATTACTCTGGATAATGAAAATATCTTATATACCTTTAAGTTAGACTTTGTGTGTACCAATAATATGACATAATATAAAGCTTTAATCCAAGAATTGAAGACTTTGATTTAATTAAGGGTCAAAAGGGTACATGTCCAAGGAGATTCATCGTTAGTGATCAAACAAGTTAGCAGAGAGTGAAAGACTAAGCATAAAAGATTGGTCCCATATATTGATTTGGTTTCGGGCCTCATCAAGAATTTCGATCTATGTAAATTTTCTCATGTCAAAAAACTTAACAACCAATTTGCTGGCTGTTTGGCTAGCCTTGCTTCCATTATTAGAATGGAGCAGGATCAAAATTGTCCATTTTCAATGGAAAGGTTAGAAAAACCAGCTTTTAGAAAAAGAGTGAAAGTAAACTCGAAAGAACAACCGATGTCAATTATCAAGAGCCAAAAGATGGGAAACCATGGTTCTATGATATTAAGAATGTCCTGAAGAATAAGGTACTTTTCGAGAATACATAACCCAAAGATAGAAAAGTCATCAAAAGAATTGCCCAGGGATATTAGATCTTAGGTGAAATTCTCTATAAAAGAGGATGCAATTGTGGGCACTTTAGGTGCCTAGATAAAGATAAAGAGGAGGCTCATAAAGACTTGGAAGAATATCATGAAAGAATCTGTAATGGTTATATAGGCATTCAAATGATGGTCAAGAAAATCCTTAGATCATGATAATATTGCTCCTGACTCCTACAATTATGTTAAAAAGTGTGAGAAGTGTCAAAATCATGGTAACACAATTCATGCACCCTTATCTGCATTGCATTCTATTGCATCTTCATGATCATTTTTCATGTGAGCATTTGATGTCATAGGTCTCATTCATCTTCATGCATCCAACAATCATCACTACATCTTAGGAGCTATTGAATATTTTACTAAATGGGTAGAAGCTATCTCAATACCTTGGATCATGATTTTATGATAAAAATTGTTTTTTAGGGGCTTGAAAATCGTAGTAGTTGAATTTTTGATTTGCTGAAAAAACCTGTTCATAGATCAGAATCTGGTGATCCAAGGGCCTATCTTGACAAAATCAAATATGTAGATCACATCTATGGTGTTAGATTGAGTCAAAACAACTCACACTATGAGTTCTAACTCGTTGATATCATATAGACACATATATATGTGGTTGCTTTTTATAAGAACTTGGGTCATCCAATTACATGTAAGCAGTTTTTTTTAGAGCTTGAAAATCAATAGGCAATAAATTTAGTAAATATTCAAGCCTCCAAAATTTTATTTTTCATAAAAATAAAAGCCCAATAATTGATCCCTAGCAAATGGTCCAAGCTTAACACATCTGTGGAGTCAGATTTACAGCAAGCATACCATAAAATGCTCCATCCTCATGAAAGTTCACATATTTGTGGTTCACGCAATTTAATTTTCACACACACACACACACACACACACACACACATATATATATATATATATATATATATATATATATATATATATATATATATATATATAATGGGTCTGTGCTAAATGAAATATGCTAAATGAGTTTTCAGGTTTTTTTTTCATTTTATTTTTGAATTCTGACAGTACAAATGTGATCTATCTACTTGATTTTATAGGGATCAGCTCTTGAAGTGTTCGATCCTGACACGTGTGGGTTTTATAACGCTTGAAAAATACGGTCCAAAATCTTTGTAAAATTTTGAGGCTCCAAATATCATTTTTTTCATCGAAAACACATGATCCAAGTATGGATTCCTCGTAAAACAACCATGCCCAACACATTTATGGGGTCGGAACTGCGAAAAAAACACCAAAAGAGCAGAAAAACCCACTTAGCACATTTCATTTAGCATGGACCCATCTCTCTCTTGTGTGTGCGCACTCAGGTCAACAACTTCTCCATCGCTCAATCTGACACTGGATATGTTGAGTGCTGTCACACGGATACTTCATTTTTGCCCCATATCGTGTCCCCTTATATAACAGTCATAATGCAACAACAGCTGTATCCATGTGACATAAGTTCAGCACGGTTTTGTTTGCTAGGGATGACATGTTGGTTTATACCTTTTTGAAGTATAGTCATAATTTTTTGAGTTGTGAGCCCATCATGGTACTTAAGCTTCCTAATCACACAATTCAGAAATTGGCTTTTTACTAAATAAGTCAGTCGATTATGTCTACTGAGTTCTTTTGACCATAAAACCGTTTGATTTGACTGTCCAAGATGGTGGGTGCACACTGCATACAGAGGCACAGTAAAACATGGTGAATTTCTACTAATTTATATCATCATCATCAAATTCATCGTCACACCTTATCTCAACTTCGTCATGGCGCATCGCCTGTCAATTTATATATATATATATATATATATATATATATATATATATATATATATATATATATATATATATATAAGAAAATTAGTAGCTTCTAATAGATTTCATGTCCTAAATGTCTTAAACACTTCCCAAACATATAGTTGCAGGTGTTTTTTGCTTAATCTAAACCTGCAAATGTGTAAAAACCAATTTAATCAATTTAGTGAAAAAATATTTAAACTTTATTTAATCAAGTTTTAATGCAATATGTTGAATCTTTATAGCTGTGAAAATGAATGTAAACCTGAAAAATGCCAAATCTAATACATGTTTATGCTGAGTAGATGCTAAGAATACATGGGAACCGTGATTTTAAGCACGGAATCAAGGCCTCCCAAATCCGTTTTTTTCATTTCTTTGAAATCCTTCACAATGAGGTATTTACCACTCCCCGTTTTGGAAGGTTCAGTCAACTGGAATGTGCATTATCCAACTAAGAGAGACTCTTCAGCTATTAAACTTTTTTGTTCATGTATTTGCTGTTGTTTGATTAGGCTGCTGCAGTTGTTAGTTGAGTAGGACCTTAACCTGAGTTTGGTTCAAAGAAAAAATTTTGAATATCAAACTTTAGTTAGTTTTAATTGATTTATTATAATTTTGATTATGTTATTAATCTTCTAATGGACTAATTCCTACTTGTTGAAGTTATGTTGATTGTGGACTTCTCCTTTGTAAGTAGGGTTGGAAATCTTAAAATGGACCCCTAGAGAGAGTATAAATCAAGCATGACCCATGTGCTGCTTGAGTGCATTATCATTTTGTGGCTTCCCTGGTTCCCAGTTTTCTTTTTGCTTTTCTAGTTTGAATTTATTAATT